>NC_043005.1:71905552-71930552 GCF_006345805.1 Octopus sinensis
GTGTTGGCCCAAGAAAGGTCATAGGGCCACAGAAAGTCTGCCTTACCAAATTCTATCTGAACTATACAAGTATAGAAAAGTAGATATTACAACTATGAGGATGATGATGATGATGATGATGATAGTGACATCAACAATGTAAACAGCAATTGCAGTGATGGCAACTACTACTGCTATCACACTAATTATCGTCGTCATCGCCGCCACCATCATCATCGTCGTCATCCCTTACTCCAGTCCTTGAAGTCTATAATTTGAAGTGTGTTTAATCTCTTGATGGACGCCTCTGAAAATAGATGGTCAACCAATTAACTCTTTATTGCACTGAAGACCATTTTGAATTTAGTGCCATTTAATTAAGTATGTAATGAAGAAAAATTTTTATTAAGTATTCAGAAAAATGTAATTACACTTATCATGAAGATGTGATTACAGATATTGAAGTATGAAATAAAAAAAGAAACTGTTCTTTTAACGACATTTTAATGACAAAGTTACAATTAACGCAATTAAAATTTTGACACTAAATTATGAATGTTTAAGTAAAAGTTAACAGATATTGTGTGTTTTTGAGCAGTTAATATTTGTCTTCTTCACTGTAAAATAAATAATGTTACATAATAAACAATGGTGTATTTCTTAATGAAAATCTAGACTTCTAGATGGCTGCAGACATTTCATAAATAAGGAGCTATTGGGTAGGTCAAGAAGCTTCTTAGTAATTTCATTGGATTCAAGAAGTAGAGATAGTATATTACCACAAACTTATTTAATACTTTGATGGCTTTTTGTTTTCATGAATACCATCCATGTTTACTACAAAATGTCGATTGTTGAATTTAATCTATTCATACTATACTTTAGAAATATGGAAACTTCTTTTTCGATATTCAGAGTAGTATTAAAATTGGTTGAGTTAAGAGAATATTGGGCTTCCAGCTTAAAATTTAAAGATTTGTGTTTGTCACCTTTTCTTCACCATGATGATGAATAGGTTTATGCTTCTGTTTTATTATTCATAGTTTTATCTACTTTGAGTTCAACTGTTTAAAATTACTTATTTCATGTCACTTGAAGTGTCTAAATTCTTGACATAAACAACATATAATTCTCACAAGTCAAAAACAAAGATTCTAAGTTAGTTTGGAGAAATTTGAAGGATTACTTCGCACCAATGGTAGAATGTCTGTCATATTTACAGAGGTGGTGGGTTCAAGTCCCTCCAACGTTTTTCTGTTCAAAGGGTATTTTAGCATAATATTTATGTATTAAAAGGTGGCCTGGTATACAAACGATTCTACTAGCTCACCACCCTACTACTACTAATAATTATAATAATATGCACACACACACACATTTGATATGATATGCATACATATTTGTGTATCTAAGAATCTATGGATCAGCGTATTATTAATAATCATGCTATTAACATTAGTGTATTTATTAGTATGCAACCTAACAAGCCAGCTGAGAACTTAGAGCTAAAATCGAGCTCAACAGGATTTGAATTCAGAATGGTAGAATGTCTGTAATATTTACAGAGGGTGTGAGTTCAAGTCCTTTCAAATTTTTCTATTCAAAGGGTGTTTTAGCATAATATTTATGCATTTTAAGGCAGCAATCTAGCAGAAATGTTAGCACGCTGGGTAAAATGCTTAGCAGTATTTCATCTGTCTTTATGTTCTGAGTTTGAATTCCACTGAGGTTAACTTTATCTTTCATCCTTTTGGAGTCGATAAATTAAGTGCCAGTTGTGTACTTTTTTCTATTTAATGGGTGTTTTAGCATAATATTTATGTATTATAAGGCGGTGGTCTGGCAGAAATGTTAGCATGCTCGGCAAAATACTTAGCAGTATTTTGTCTGTCTTTATGTTCTGAGTTCAAATTCCACTGAGGTCAACTTTATCTTTCATCCTTTCGAGGTCAATAAAATAAGTACCAGTTGCATACTGAGGTTAATCTAATTGACTGGCCCCCTTCCCCAAAATTTCGGACCTTGTACCTAGAGTAGGAAAGAATAGGAAAGTAGGGTGTATATGAAACTAAATACAGCAATGTATTTTTTATGATGCTCTACTACTCCTGCTAATTGACTGTCTTAAAACAATAAGTAATAAAGCTGTGTTGGAGCAATCATCTGTTAAACTTGTGTTACTACAACATATGCCAATCATCATAAATTCAGTTATATATTACATATTTCTTCCCTTATGACAAGAATTACTCTCATTATACTTGTTACTTAGGTATATCTTTCTCTTTATTTTTCCTTATAATTTACTAGCAGTATTGCCCGGCGTTACTTGAATTTGTTTCGACCCTTTAGAATTGGAATTTTTGAAAAACAAAAATTTTGCATTATGTAGCTTGTTATTTTCTTTAAGTGAACATTTTTCTGGTTGAAATACACCAAAAAATGGCGACACAACAGTAAAAAATCGTAAAAAATAGGGATTTTCATAGAAAAAAAGCACCTTTTTGATGTAAATAATTTTTGGTGTTAACATAGTCCGATTTGAAATTTTCCTTCTGCGGAAGGAAGAGCAAGCCTTCTTCTATCATACTCTCAATTTTGGTCAACTTGTGCTACAGGGTCTTGGAGAAGATAATGTTAGTTGAAAGCTACCAAACCTGCCATACACATACAACTTCAGCTTTATATATAGAGAGAGATATATAGTTCTTTCACTTAAATCTTACCATTATTATAATTATTCTACTGTGATGAGATCTTTACAATAATTAAACAAACAAATAAAATATATATGGCTCACAAAATGTATTGCGTGTTTCAGCTTCTTTTATTTTGGTTCCGCTAATTTCAATAGCTGATTATTATATTTGTCTTCTGGTTGTAGTAAGCTTTGTTTTTGTTTTTTTGCCTCTACTTCTTCTTTCTAAGAAATGGGATACTATCCTATAATATTTTGGCAATAAATTTTCCCAGCACTCAAGTAACTAACTCAATTAAGAGGAAGCTTATTGCAGAAAGAGAATTTCAATGCTCTACAACAACACAGTGCTGAATTGCCAGTGTTTGATCGATGACATTAGCTATATTACTGGTATTTCAATACAAGAACATCCGTCCAATAAAGTAGTTCACAAGATGAAGAAATACAAACTAACTTACACAAACATGCACACAGATGTATAAGCATACATATGTGTGCGTTGCATTATTTAACGCCAATGTTCCATACTGGCACAGGACAAACAGTTTGACAGGATCTGATGTATCCAAGGACTGCATCGAAATCCAATGTCTACCATGGCATGATTGTTATGGCTGGCTGCCTTTCCAAACACTAACCACCTTAGAGTGTGCCCTATATACGTGTATATATATAAATATATATATATATGTGTGTGTGTGTATATATATAAAGTACCAGCTACGCACTGGGGTCGATGTAATCGACTTAATTCCTTTGTCTGTCCTTGTTTGTCCCCTCTGTGTTTAGCCCCTTGTGGGTAGTAAAGAAATATATATATATACATATGCATATATATATATATATTTGTACATATATATATATATGTACACACACACATACACACACACACATATATATATAGATATATACATATATATATATATATATATATATATATATATATATATATAAGAAGGGCCTGGAACAACATAAAATGGAACATTTTGCTCAAGAAAATAGTATACCACCCAGTCCAGGAACTGAAAGTATGGTCCTGTGATTATGAGTGCAACACCCTAACCACTAGGTCATGCACTATTATAATTTTCTGCAAAACAAGATTAAGTCTAGTCTTCACTGATGCACCACATATGAATCAATGAATTCTAAAACTCATCATTACCTAGAGCTCAAAGAAATGTTTCTTGGAATTTTTTTTTTATTTCATTGATCTTGTGGTGTTTGGTGGGGTAGGTTGGTAGTTGTTAAGATAAATTTCTCAAAATGTTTCATTGGATAATATACCTGCAGATGACCTTTTTCCTTCTAAGTGATCCAAAATTGGAAAAAAAAAAAAAATAGCCATATTATTAGCAAATGCCAAGCCATAAAAGCAGCAGAAATACTTTTCACACGATGAAAAGAAAAAGGATAAGCCAAAAAATCAAATAGCAATTTGCACAAGACAGTGAAGAAAAAAAAAATGAAATGACCTTTTCTATTATCTATCCAATAATTCTTTGGTTTGCTGGTCGGTCAAACCAGCTTTTTGTTTTATTATTTTTTTAATATTTTTTATTTTTGTTTTTTTTTCTCTCCTCATTCCTGTTTGTCTAATATACATTGCTGTCTGTAAGTTTTTGGTGAAGCAGAAATGTAGAAAAAAAAGTTATTTCACTGAATGCTTGGAAAATCAAACACGTTAGGAACTTGTACTTGGTTGCAGTTGCTATACTTTCTAGAAGTAACAATCAAATTTCCCTCAAATTACACCCTATTCTCAAAGACAAAAAGAACAACGAAGGAGAGAGAGATTGAATAATATAGTCTGGAATAAACTATGCCAAGAAATAAAAGAGTAAATGATTTGCAAGGAATGATAATGAAATGGGACAGTCAAAGAAGCATCAGTTAGTTCAGGCAGCACCAACATCAGCTAAGCAACAAAATACAATAATTTTCTATTGCTGTTTCTGCAGTCATTTTGCCATATTGATCAAGACAAGATTGTTTTGTGTGACCAGTGCTGTTGTTATTCATATTCAGACCTAGGTCCCGATCAAACAGACTGATGTTCAAAAGACTTTCAACCATGACCATTCTCACTTTTTTCCTAAGAAAAAAGGGTGCTGTTACAGGAAGATTTTAATAGTTATTGTTTAACACTTGGTCAGGTTTGACTAGGCAAATCTGTGATCAAAAGCATTCCAGCCATACAAGTTTTCTTCTCTGCAGCTGCTGACACAGTGTGTTGCATTGAGAGGGGAGTAAACTCATCTAGTGACATAATCTGCCTACAGCATGCTAAAGGTTAAGAACATTTTGGACAATATAGTTCATGACACCCTATGTTTGAATAGAAGATGAGGTAGTTGTGGCTGGAAAGGTCTTTGAGCATAAGTGTACTTGATCTGGGTAGATTTACGACTAAACAACAAGTACAACCATTAACTCAAATATATTACAGCAATTCAGCAGTTTATGTTGAATCACCACAATAAAAAGCAAAGAGATTTAATGGAAATCTAAGTTAATTACATTTCTTTTTCATTCACAACAATTCTAGATATTTGTATGATTCAAATATGTCATTCTTGAAGTTGTAAATATTTTTATACTCATCAAACTCATGTTTAAAAAAGTTTTTTTTTCTGCACAATATTCAGTGGAACTGGTGTCTGCTGCACACACACATACCAACACATCAGATATACATACATACACACATACATACATACATATATATACATATACACACATATATATATACATATACATATATATATATACACAAACATACAAATATATGTATGGATACATATCAGTATATATGTGTATATATATATATATATATATATATATATATATATATACATTCACATATATGTGTATATATATACATACACATATATGTGTATATACATATATTATATACATATGTACATATACATATACAAATATATATATATACACATGCACACACTTACACACACACACATATATATGTATATATGCACACATGTATATATATATATATAGTTATATATATATTTGTACATGAAATTTATTGTATTATTAATATTCATCATTTCTAGTGTTCTTTGCATGCGCATCCTTTCATGTATATAGATTACATAAATTTTAGCTTTACTGTAGTCAAATCTATTACATAATTATATAGCAAAATATGTATTGGCAAATAATATATAATTATATATATATATTTATTTTATGATGCACAATACACCATGAATCAAAAGTAGTGAAACTGAATCTAAATAGCAGAAAGCTTTGCTTGTGACAATATATGATATAAGAATGTAAAAATGTTAGTTCTATATTTTCAGTTCAGTCTGCAGGAACGGAAGCATGGACTCTTCCAACAATTATTCCACATTTTGTTGATTGCTTCATATCAGCAAATAGTTCTTCAATATGTGTGTGTGTGTGGTGTGTGTGTGTGTGTGTGTGTATGGTGTGTGAGTGTGTGTGTGTGTGTGGTGTGTGTGTGTGAGTGTGGTTGTGTGTGTATGTCTTTGCATGTGTGTCTTTGTGTATGTGTGTGGTGTGGTTATGTGTGTGTATGGATGTGCATGTGTGCGTATATCGTTGTGTGTGTGTGTCTTTGCACGTGTCTTTGTGTGTGTGTGTCTTTGTGTGTAGTGTGGTTATGTGTGTGCATGAATGTGTGTTTGTGTGTGTGTGTGTGCTTGTGTCTGTCTTTGTCCTTCATCACTGTTTGATTACCAGTGTTGGTATGTTTACACCCCTGTTCTGTAAAAAGAGACCGATAAAATAAGCGTGATCGTTGCCAGCGTCACCGTACCACCACATGTGCCAGTGGCATGAGAAAAGCAACATTCAAGCATGGTCGTTGCCAGTGCCACCAGACTGGCTTCCATGCAGGTAGCATGTAAAAAACACCTTTTGAGCGTGGTCTTTGCCAGAACCACCTGAATGGCCCTCATGCCGGTGGCAAGTAAAAAGCACCCACTACACTCTTGGAGTGGTTGGCATTAGGAAGGGCATCCAGCTGTAGAAACCTTGCCAGATCAGATTGGAGCTTGATGCAGCCTTCTGGCTCACCAGTCCACAGTCAAACCATCCAACCCATGCCAGCAAGGAAAGCGGACGTTAAATGACAATGATGATGATAATGATGATATATATTTGTACACACATGCATACATTTGTGTGCGTGTGTATATGTGTGAGTGTGTGTTTGTATGCTTGTATGTATGAAACAAAATGTCATCTGGATTCTCTACATATTGTTTAACTCTTTAGCATTCAAACCGGCCATATCTGGCCAAAATATTCCCCCAGTTTTATATTGAAACTGAGCAGATTAGGCCTCTCACACCTACCCTACGATGTCATTTTAAAACTAAACAATCACATAATTGAAATCTGTAAACTACATGATGATAGATGATTAATTCAGCACAATATAAATAAACAAGCATCATTTTTGCCAGAATAATTTGAATAATAAAGGGTTAACAAGCTGAAATTCATTTCGCTAAGTTTCTAAGCAAAATGCTTTTCACTCTACATTACTTCAGTTCAAGTTGTCAGATCAGTCTGTTTCACCAGTCACATGTCCACTTTCTGATTTTACTTTACATGTCTAATCTGTATAATTATTTTTGTAGTCGAAGCTGTTGTAGATAAGCTATATTATCAACTGTGTTTCAGCTGCGAACACCCTGTCAATTCTTCCAGTATGTGTGAATAGGTTTAGGTTATAGAATATACTTTAGTTCTTATAATATGCTGGGGTGTGATACAAAGCAGAATTATGTGCTATTTCTGACAGTACTGAGTGATCATGTGGTGATCCCTGTACACAGTGGCCAATATACAATGACCAGTTCACTTATGCTAGAATTAATAAATGTTTGTCATCCATTACATGCTTTTTATTTCTTTCTCCCTAAAAGAACTCTCACTACATTACATACACACAAACACACACACACAAACATGCATATCCTCATCATCATTGTTTAGTGTCCATCTTCCATGCTTCCATGGGTAGGATGGTTGACAGGAGCCAGCCAGGTAGAAGAAGTATCATAGGGTAAGGGTTTTATGGCTGGATGCCCTTCCTAATATCAACTACTCTGCAGGGTGACTCAGTGCGTTTTACATGGCACTAGCATAGACGAGGTTAGTTTTGGCATGATTTTTACATCTAGACATGTATATATATATATATATATTTACTAGCAGTATTGCCTGGCTTTGCAAAATGGTCACATTTAATTCAAAACGTTAAAAATGTTATGAAAACAATTGGTATGTATTCACAAAGTTCAAACGATTAATACGAAAAAACCCTCCAGGCTACATCCTGAAAATTTATTTCTTTGCCGAATTTCTACAATGTTTATGGCGATTCATTTTTATATCTTGATTTTTTATTTTTCATGCAATTTACGCATGCTTGCATGCGTGGTGAACACAGTTCACATCAAACAGCTGACTGAGTAAAGTTTGCATGTGATAAAGCCTAAACAAACACATTATCAAATTTTGCACTTCCGAGATGAATTTCGGAACAGAAATAGCGCAGTTCAATTTTCCTTCGCCTAAACTTTAAGTGACCCATGTTTGGTGGTTCTACAATTTGTTGGCAAGGAGGTGATGTGCCGGGAAGTTAAACACACCGACACACAAGTGTTGAGTTTTATATATATATATATATATATATATACACATTATTTACATTTGATGGATATTTGACCTCATCTTGTTTGTTGTTAACACAATGTTTCGGCTGATATACCCTCCAGCTTTAATCAGGTGTCTTGGGGAAATTTGGAACCTGGGTTTTTTGATGTTATTAGTATTATTATAAATTTCCCCAAAACGTTGATTTAACAACAAACAATATGTGGACAAATATCCGTCAAATGTAAATTATATACATAATTTCTCATCTCTTAAATATAGAACTGTATGTATATATATATATATATATGTATGTATTCTTTTACTTGACTGCAGCCATATTGGGGCACCACCTTTACTCGAGCAAACTGACCCAAGTACTTATTCTATCGGTCTCCTTTGCCAAACTGCTAAGTTATGGGGATGTAAACACACCAGCATCGGTAGTATGTTTACATCCAGCATCAGTTGACAAACACGGACGCAGAAACATATACACACACACATACATATATACATATTTCAGTTTCCATCTACCAAATCCACTCACAAAGCTTTGGTTGGCTTGAGGCTATAGTAGAAGACACTTACCCAAGGTGCCCTGCAATGAGACTGAACCCAGAACCACGTGGTTGGTAAGCAAGCTACTTACCACACCACCACTCCTGCACCTATATATATATATATATATATCAATGTTGCTTTTATGCCAAGTCTGATGAAGGCATGCAATCTGATATTTCAAAGTCACTGTCAACCACTTCTTTGCAAAATTTTGATATATGTAGACATACACACACACACACAAGTACACATATTATACACATATAGAAACTTATAACGCATTTATTGTCATAACAGATACTTTCAATCTTTACTTAGCTGCATTGATACCTCTAACTTTGTAACATGATATATATATATATATTATACAATATATGCTTGATGTATAGCCATTGTTTAAATTTTAATGCTTTGTCTACAGAAACACTTACACTCTCACATATGTGTGTGTGTGTGTGTGTGTGTGTGTGTGTGTATGTGTGTATGTGTTTATGTGAAACAGTAATAAAATATATATAAACAATACATCAAATTTCTCATAATACAAACAAGTAGTAATAATAATTACACAATATCATTTGTCACCTGATATACAGAGGAAATATTTGAAGTGAGGAAATTAAATTCGTTTCCTTTCTTCTTTGAGATTCCTGTTGAATCTCTATAACTATGTGATTGCATCCAATAGAAGACCACAACATAATTTGGACAAACATGCTCTTTAATTAACTTATAATTACAAACAACACTCTGTGTAGTTGCTCAAATAATTTTTGGGAAACTTTTAAAAATTACATCAATCTTTATTTGTATAAATCCATTGATAAACTATTTTCAATATTTAATGTTTTCCCCAAGTAATTATAAAATTCTTTTGTTAAAATATCTTTGATCCCTTAAAAATTAGTGTAATTTTTTTCTTTAATATTATTTATTCATAGCTATTAAATGAGAATTATAATACATTTGTCAGAGAGATTTAAAACCTTTATGAAAATCATAAAATGAAGACATAAAAATAAATTTGTCTTTTTGGTTTTGTTTATTTTTCTGTTTTTCTTTTTGTATAGCATTTTACCATTCCTCTTGTTTTGTCCATTACTTAATATTTCCAAATAAATATTTTCTATGGAACATAAAAGTCATTTTGAAAATTAAAAATATGTTCTTATTATAACAATGAATCATCATCTTCACCGTGATCATCATCATCGTCATCATCAGCTTCATCATCATTATCATCATCATTGTCGTCATCATCACCATCATCATTATCATTATCGTCATCTTAAACATAATTGTCATCACTACTACCATCACCACCATTAACACCACTAATGTTTTTGCTTCTATTTTTTCCACCCCATATGAGGGCATGCAATGGGTTGGATGTGTATGCAGTGCAACATATTTCCACTTATTGTGGTCTTTTGTCATCTCATTTCAAATTTATTAATCAGTGTAAACAAAAAGAAAAAGTGTAAAACAACAGTAAATAATGATAAAGTAAAACAAAAATTTCATACAAACAAAATGAAATCTTATGGAAACGAAGAGTAAAACAACAAAAATAAATGTGATGATAATGATGATGATGATAGTAATAGTAATAATGATAATAATAATAGTATTAATAATAATAATAGCAATAATGATAATAATAATGCCCTGGTGCAGTACCAGGCAGTGGCTCTCATGGCTTCTGATCTTAACTGATTGGAAGTGTTATCATGTACATTGTTTTGTCTTGGTATAAAAAATGGGCTACAGCAAATATTCTGCTCAATACCACAGATTTGCTTGTCAGTTGTTTGACCTTAACCAGTTGAGCATGTCCCTTAGTGGCTGACGATATGTGCATCTCTGATCACGAGCAGAAGTAGTGGGGGAGCATCATAGCCATGTGTTGAGAGGGATTCTTTGAGGTTTGAATAGTTCACCTCTGGAAAGATGGGTGGTTCTTTCAAAATCCTTAAACAACCCTTATTCAGGGACCGTTTGAGCGGGATGGGCTACTCAACCTGAAGAAAATTCTAACTGGGCCCCACCTGCAAGGTCATGTGCTGTTTATCTTGATATGAGATCACCATGTCGCGCACATATGGTTGTGATGCATGTGCCTGGTGTACCTTTATCAGACGGGTAGTCATGATGGGTATATTGGGCTTCGTATATTTTACCCCAGTGTCACTTTGATGGCATGACTGCTCTCTCACTCAATAATAATAATAATAATATTGATGATGATGATGATGATGATGATAGTAATAATGATAATAATAATAATAATAATAATAGCAATTATAATAATAATAATGATGATAATAATAATAATAATAATAATAATAGTAATGGAAAATAGCAAACAGAAAACAAATATAAAACTCAGATGAGATTCCAAAATTCTATTAATGACACAAGCAAGGTCAATATTACACATTTCATGTGAAATAAAATTTTTTTTCTTATCCAATATTCTATAATGACCTTTAAACAATAGAAGGAAACTTTCAAACTTAAAGAAATATATATATTTCCATTTCCAACAGGTAATTGTATATTCAACATTATTGACGCCCTCTTGAATAATGTAGGAAAATTTTAACATTAAATTTATACGTCAAGTTTACAGAAATATTTCAGTAAACAGCTTAAATTGTCAAAGGAAAACATCCCATCATTGCTAAAAGATAAGCAAAATAAAATTGGGAAATAGCTTATCTTTAAGGAAAACAATAAAATCATGACACCATTTCCTTGTTGTTGGGTAATAACAAAAATTTCTCATTTAATCAGTCAACCATTTTCTTTTCTTTTATTTTTTTCTTCTTATCTTATACAAAAAAGGTACATTTATCATAATATGTAGTCTACAGATAAAAATAAATTTGTCTACACTTTTCTATATAAATGTAAATGAAATAAATGTTTTTCATTGATACACATACACACGTGCAGACACATATTTGTGTCTGTATTTATGTGTATGTTTATCTGTTTGTGTATATGTGTTTATCTGTGTGTACACATGTGTGTGTGTGTGTGCACGTATGTGTGTGTGTGTGTGTGTGTGTGTGTGTGAATATATATATATATATATATATATATATATATAAGGGGGAAAAATATAAGGAAATTGTTTGCATAAATTTAAGTTAGTTTATTCGCAGCCTATTATCTCTAATATAAAACAGAGTTTATCTATGTAAAAAAAATATATTAATAATGTTTATGATGATGACGATGATGATGATATCAATGGTGGTCACTATCATCATCACTATATTGCTTTGTATTCCAATGATGGCCTTGTCCACACACACACATGACACACATGCACACGCACACACATCAAAATGAACGAATCATTTGCTTTCATATCTGTACTTACACAGTTCATGCTTAACCTACAGTGCAGAGTGTAAACATTACTTTTATCTAAAGAGACAAAGAACTTCAAATATGAATTACTGTTACTTATAACATACTTTTTATTATTGTTGTTGCTTAACTCCTTGTCAATCTGGATTGGACAAACACATATTTAAAATCATTCCGGCCATGATCGTCTTGTCATATTTTCCTTATGATATCTTTCATATCTAATATGTAACTGCCATCATTGTATCTCTTCCATTACTAACTACCATAATTGTGTCACTTTTGTTACTCCTTCTCACCCTAGTTCTTTTGTCACTGTTCTCTCTTCTGGTCAACCTCTTGGTCAAATTGTCTCAAATGCAGAAGTGGCACAGCTAGAGTGTGTCACTTGGTGCAGCCTTTGTGTTCAACACCCTCCCTTTGCACACCCTGGGCTCCCAACCCTATACATACTTATATGTATTTCTTTATTGCCCACAGGGGGCTAAACACAGAGGGGGCAAACAAGTCCAGACAAAGGGATTAAGTCGATTACATCGACCCCAGTGCATAACTAGTATTTATTTAATCAACCCCAAAAGGATGAAAGGCGAAGTCGACCTCGGCAGAATTTGAACTCAGAACGTAATGGCAGGCGAAATACCACTAAGCATTTCACCCAGCGTGTTAACGATTCTGCCAGCTCACCACCATATACATACTTATATAGCAAATTCAGAAGTGCTACTCCCATGAAAATGCCTGTTTCACCCCCCCTTCTCACAACCACCATCAAACTACTGAAACAGAGACACTGTTGGACGCTATGTAAACGTAGTGAGAACTCTTTAGGTTTGAGACAACCTCACTGATGCTGGTAAATGATAGAGGTTACTTAGTACATATGTATATGTGTGTGTGTGTGTGTGTATATTTGTGTGTCTGTGTTTGTCACCCCAACATCGCTTGACAACCGATGGTGGTTTGTTTATGTCCCCGTCACTTAGCAGTTCAGCAAAAGAGACTGATAGAATAAGTACTAGGCTTCCAAAGAATAAGTCCTGGGGTCGATTTGCTCGACTAAAGGCGGTGCTCCAGCATAGCTGCAGTCAAAATGAAACAAGTAAAAGAGTAATTCAGAATCACTGCCATCTACAAAGGCAGTAACTCTGAATCAGTAAAACTGATTTGAACTGTAGAACTTCATGTAACCCATGCCAGCATGGAAACGGGTGTAAAGATATAAAGATGACAATTAACTTATTAAAGTCTACATTATTCAATGTGTCCTTTTCAAGATGGAAGACTAAAATTTGAAAGCTATTTGGTTGTTATTTCTACCAGGCCAACCAGGCAATCTTACAGAGGGCTTCCTCATTGTGTTAAAATACTCTTAGTTGTAAGCAATGAAGATTTCAACACTGTATTGATGAATCAGTTTAATTTGTACTATTTGCAATTAAATGAGTGCTTTGTTTGAACCAAGACAATTGATCCATCTACCAATAGTAACACACTTCTAATCATTCTCATGATTCTTTTCAGCTCAGTGTTCTCTATTATTATTAAAGTGTTGCAATTCCTAAAGGCTAATAGTGTGGATATGAAGTATGAAGAATTGGATATTTATTTAAATATCTCTGCATATAGATTAAGTTCATTCCAGAATAATTAGATGTTTAGTGCTGAACATATTATATGAATGAATGAATGAAGGAATGAATGAATGAATGTATGCATGCATGCATGTGTGTGTGTGTTTGCGTGTGTATGTGTGTGTGTGCAGTCATATATAGTAATTATCTGCTGACAATTGTGCACACATACATGTTTGAATGTATGAATGTGTGTATGTGTGCATTCATATTAGTTTCCAGTCTTGCCAGAAGGCCAAAATTTCAGGGAAGGAATTAAGTCAATTGCATCAACACCAGTATTCAACTGGTACTTATTTTATCGAACCCCCAAAAGGCTGAAAGCAAAGTCAACCTCCGTGAAAATTGAACTCAGAACATTAAAAAAAAAAAGACAGACAAAATACTGCAAAGCATTTTGCCTTGTGTGCTCACAATTCTTCTAGTTCACCACCTTCAACATACATATCCATATTAACACCAATTAAGTAAATTTCATTATCAGGTTTTCGTTTTTCTAAGACCTTCCAATTCAATTTGGATGAGAAGGAATTAGGATATATCATTTCTCCATACATTTCCTAGAACTTCAGTGTCATATTAACACTGCATTGAAATTTAAAATCCGGCTTTATCATAAATTCCAATGGAAATTGAAGCACTGTTTAACTATTCTATTCTATATAATACAGTTTTTGATCTAGCATTTTGCAAGCACTAATTATATATATCATATTATCTCTTTTTCCTACTCAGTCAACATTCAGTTCTTAATTGAATCACTAGGTTGGTTTAGGATATTGACAATTTTCGCATCTAATGTTTTCTTCATATTCTTGGTAAAAGAGAAGAACTGTTTTAACACTAGAGGGCGTATATGAACTTAATAAATAGTTTGGCGGAAATTTACAGGAAAAGTCTAGATTCAGTAAATCTAATTTGGGTAATAGACTTAATCCATTGTATGATTGCAAGTATTTATTCTAAGAATGTCTGGAGTGGTGCAGGAGTGGCTGTGTGGTAAATAGCTTGCTTACCAACCACTTTGGTTCTGGGGTCAGTCCCACTGCATGGCACCTTAAGCAATTGTCTTCTGCTATAGTTTTGGGCTGACCAAAGCCTTGTAAGTGGATTTGGTAGATGGAAAGTGAAAAAAAGCCCATTATATGTTTCTGTGTGTGTGTTTGTATATGTTTGTCCCCTCACTATCACTTGACAACAGTTGTTGGTGTGTTTACGTTACCATAACTTAACAGTTCAGCATAAGAGACCAATAGAATAAGTACTAGGCTTACAAAGAATAAGTCCTGGGGTTGAGTTGTTTGACTAAAAGCATTGCTCCAGCATGGTCACAGTCAAATGACTGAAACAAGTAAAAGAATAAAAGAAAAAGAATAATGATCTCACGAGTCATAGTTTCATTCACCCTTCTTTAGTCAAGGAATCTGGGAAAATGCTCAGTACTTACTTGTGTATAAGTCACACTATTTTAAACTAGATTTTCACTGAGAAAACTGGAGTGCAAATTTCAAATGGGGCAAAGCTAAAACTATGAAGAGAAAAAAATATTACACTAAGAATTAACATTAATTAAGGAGTGTGATTTACACAGGTAATTACAATAATTGTCATGATACTTCCTACACAAAACTATAATAAAAATAATCCCAATACTTTTAAGTAGAACTATGATTAAAAAAATTCTATCGATGTCAATACCTTCTTATTTTTTAAGACTGAAACAATTTGTATTCAATTTGTCCTTCTTTTTTAAAGATTGTAAGATGTGATTAAAAGGGTACGAGACTGTTATTCTGCTGGTTGGACTCAGTAACAAACCATACAAAACTTCAAAGGGGACCAGACTGTTATTCTATTGGTTGGATTCAGTGACAATCGATACAAACCTTCAATGCAGAAACATACCTACATGTGTTCCAGAGTAAAATCGATTTATTTATACCTGCTTTGTATGATACAAACAAGACTCTTAAATTCTTGTTCTACTTACCATATTAATTGTGCTATATAAGTTCCACACCTTTGACTAATTGAATTTACTTTGGATTTTTTTAGTGAGCTTTCCTTTGATAAATGCTTAATTTTTTATAATGAATCAGGTCGTGTAACTAAAGTACATATACATCCATACATAAATACATACACAAATACATACATGAATACATACCTACATACATACATACGTATGTATATGTACTTCAGTTACAAGTCTTGATTCTTCTAAAAGATTACATATCATCATCGTTTAACATGTATCTTCCTTGCTTTGATTTCGAGGTCGATTAAGTAAGTACCAGTTACGTACTGGGGTCGATATAATCGACTTAATCCATTTGTTTGTCCTCTCTGTGTTTAGCCCCTTGTGGGTAGTAAAGAAATAAGTATTTTAAAGAATTGTCAAATTCTTACCGATGGAATATTGCCCAAAATATTCAAAGAAATAGGTACTGTCTATGTAAGTTAATAATAATTTGTAGTATAGGCACAAGGCCAATTTATGCCAATTAATAAAAGCAAATAGCTTCATTCCGTTGAGTTTAAGTCTTGGCAAAATTATTGCAAGCATATTTTACGCAACCCCAGATAACTACATTTTCAATTCTTAAGAAAGACTAAATAGAAATGTGACTAGAGTTGCAAGTTGTTATCAAATGACATTTATGAATATTAGCAAACACATACCGATTCCTTCATAAATAGCATTGAATTTTAGAGAGCAGAAAATGATTATAGCTGATCTAAATCAGAGATATCTGGATATTCATGAATAGCTGAAAAGTAGAGAGTTTTCTGTGATCTTTTCAAGAAAGGAAGTTTCCTTGGCTAAGTCTTAATCAAATGCATATACAAACTAAGAAAGATTAAGATAAATTTCATAAGAATTGCATTGAAGTGTTCTATAATTTTCCTTTACACAAGTCACTTTTCTAAGAACGAGATTTTATAGTGTCTATTGATCCTGTGCAGAGCAAACCAACTATGATTTCCACTGACTAGTTATGCCTTGGAAATATATTTAAATTCTTCTATTGCCATCACAAATATTGACCAATATCAAATATTCTATTGATAGAGGTTGATAAAATATTGCCTTTTCAGCATTCCTTACAAAAGTAGACAAATAAATATTAAAAAAAAGAATCTTTGAAAATTCTTCATCTTTGATTTTTTGGGGGAATTATTTAAAAAAAATTACTGTTTGTAAGGAAACCAGATTTTTTTTATTTGTTTATTATTTAATTATATATTATTCTTATTGTCATCTACATTTTATCAACATCACCGTAATCATTGCACTTGTTATCATCACCACAGCTTTCATCAATATCATCATCATCATCGCCATCATCATGTTTACAATATCTACCAAATTCATTATCAAGTAGTTAAGAAAAAAGATAGCAAAATAATTACTCTAAAGTGGCGTAAGAAGATGAGGAGGAGGTATTAAGTTTTTGCTGTAGTCATTTTGAGAATATATATCTATGAATGTGCGTGCATACATGTGTGTTTCTGTATGTGTGTATGTGTGTCTGTATGTGTGTGAGAATGTCTATTAAGAATATCTATCTGACTATTATGGCAAATAAAACAATATTTGAACCTCTTTCATTGGAGGAAAGATAATGTGGTAAATTTTCAAACTCTTTTAAGAGCAATGATGCTCATTGATCCATGTTGAAAATAGCTTTTATTGTTATTCGGCCAAAGGTCAGCCATGAGTGAGCAGATCTATAATCAAAGATTCCACTCAAGGCCATTCTGTCCAGACATAGTGTATCTAAGATCCAAAGAAGTGTGTATATTTTAAAAACTTTTTTGATGTGATGTAAAAGAGATTAAGCTGCTATTTCTAGCTGATTGAATAACTGCCAAATGGATCTCAGATCAGTTCAGGATGTATGTAGTTTTTGTTTTATTTTCAACAATTTTCAAACTACCGATTCCTTTATCTTTCATTATTATTATTATTATTATATTATTATTATTATTATTATTATTATTATTATCATTATCATTCTTAGTGGTATTTTGCTGGACAAAATGCTTAGTGATATTTTGCTCGATGGCAGTGAGCTGGCAGAAACATTAGCACGCCGGGCGAAATGCTTAGCGGCATTTCGTCTGCCATTACGTTTTGAGTTCAAATTCCGCCGAGGTCGACTTTGCCTTTCATCCTATTGGGGTCGATTAAATAAGTACCAGTTACGCACTGGTGTTGATATAATCGACTTAATCCATTTGTCTCTCCTTGTTTGTCCTCTCTGTGTTTAGCCCCTTGTGGGTAGTAACGAAATGGGTATTTTGCCCATTTTTATGTACTGAGTGCAAATTCCATCAAGGTCGACTTTGCCTTTCATCCTTTCGGGGTCGATAAAATAAGTACCAGTTGAACACTGGAGTCGATGTGAACAACTCATCTGCCCCCACCAAATTGCTGCCCTTGTGACAGAATTTTAAACTGTTGTTGCTGTACCTGCAGCAGCCACAGCAGCAAGGGAATTTTACAATTTGAACTCTAATGAAGAAATATACTATTTCTCACTTCTTTTTGGTTCCCAGTCCAACCTGTAAGACTTCCATTCATATTTGCAGCCCCTAATAGTTTCTCCTGTGCTTTAATTCTCCATCTTCCCCTGCATACAAAATTTTACTTCTTTCTATGAAAATTTACTAGAAGCAGAAAGCAATTGATAAATTAACAAAGAACTGAAATATAAATGTGATATAGCAATTCATATCCTGTCAGCTGGACTGGATTATGGTTCTGCACAAAGTACAACCAGCCTTCTCTCTGCAACCACTTAGCTATAAAGAAGCACTGCAATCTAGCACAGCCTGTTACTTTAAGTGGAAGAAACATTATAAAATAATGAATGCTGCCTTGGCTTATGGAACTGAGTGCAGTTGTTCATTAATTCTAGATTATCCTTAACTGAGCAGGCCTGGTATCTGACATTCTTACAAGCTTCCTTATTTTCATGTGTTTTATTTTACATTAAGTAAAAGTGCATGGCTTAGTGGTTAGGGTGTTGCACTCACAACTACAAGATTGTGGTTTTGATTCCCACACTAGGCAGTATATTGCATTATTGAGCAAAACACTTCTCATCTCACATTTCTCTGCAGCCACTTCAGCACCTGACATATGTGCCACACCATACACCTGAACAGGTATTGTTGATTTGATGGAGAGAGAGAGTTAATCTACATCACAAACATCGTCATCATCATCCTCATTTAATGTCCATTTAGCATGCTGGCATAAGTTGGACATTTTGACAGGAGCTGGTAAAGCCAGGTGTCATAGTCTGTGTTGGCATGGGCTCTACAGCTGGATGCTCTTCCAAATGCTAACCACTTCTCAAAGTGTATTGGGTGCTTTTTTTATGTGGCACCAGCACCGGTCCATTTTATGTGGAACTGTCACCAGTGCTTTTTCTTCATGGCACCAGCACCAGTGCTTTTTACTGATCACTATATGCTGAACACAAGATGTTTAGTGAGAAATTTCAGAACCCTTATCTGCCATCTATGGTATGCAAGTCCACCAAAGTCCAAGTAAGTTCTTCTTTCAAATCTAGCTTTCTACTTTTTATATACGACTTGTAGGTCAGACATCAAACTTTTTGTGCACTTTATTTGTCAGATTATTACACACAGTTCTCAACATTCAAAACAACTTTCAGCAATCATTACTACACCTCCAATTTCCAGCAAATTACTACCTTCATTTTATGAATAAAATAAAGACAATATTTTGTGATTTCGTAGTAAATTCTCATTTACTGTTGTATTTGTAATTGGTATTTCCATGTGAATGAACAGCTAGAAACTTTAATTTGTGTGCTGCCAACACATTTTTAACAACAAAGTCCACGTATACGTTGCTATAATATAGAATAATTTACTGCTGTCCTTGTGTGCCAATGAAACAAAATCCAAGACACTTTTGTTGCCAGGTGATAAAATAAGTCGCTTTTTGTTTGAGCATAATAAGCTGTTATTCAGCAACTACTGTGAAGCTGTAATAGATTTAATACGCTAAAATCATCAGTGTCTTATAGCCATGAGACACTTGACTGCATTCATTGGCATAATACTATATCAACTTTATTCATAAATCTATATCATATAGGTAAACAAGGCTTTCATTTGTAATCAAATAATTGTGCATTTAAATTCATATATGCGTAAATACACATAGATAGCACACAACTGTGTATTGATGCAGTTATATTCAGGCAAATAGAAACGTCCACAGTATGTATGTACATGTGTGTATTAAGATATATATATATATTTGTAAATACATGTATAAATATATATATTATATATATATATACATACACACACACACTCACACATACACATATGTGTACATATATATATGTGGGGGGTATACATATATATTCTATAGGCATACATGTAGCTGTGAGATTAAGAAGTTTGCATCTCAACCATGTGGCTTCATGTTCAGTCCCAGAGTATGACACCTTGAAAAAGTGTCTTCTACTATAGCTTCAGGTTGACCAAAAGCCTTGTGAGTGAATTTGGTTGATGAAAACCAAAAGAAACCCAAGATATCAAAGGCAGTCTCCAAATTTTTCTATCCAAAACTTTTTAAACCCACTATTTACATGCTATTTTTAATAGCTTTATCTACTACAGAAAAAATTAAATATATACTTATATATATATATATATATATAGGTGGAAGCAAAATAGGTATACAAAACGGTATAAAATAATCCAGAGAAAAAAAGAGCTCAATATGATAAAATATAGTAATATCATTAAATCTATTCTAACCCACAACTTAACAAATTGAGACAGTGTTTCATATTTTCCATCAATAAAAATATAATTCAAACTATATTACAGTTTCGTATAAAATAAAATCTATGACTAAGTATACTAATAGTATACTAATGGTATACTAATGCCTTTTGCATTAGTTGGATGAATGAGTAAAGAAAATGATATTAATTATTTTGGTATACCATTAGATGTCCAAGACTCTATGGAAATTTATAAGCTTATTAATTTTTATAGTTTACATTTATTACATAGTAAGTTGAATAATTAACAGTATGGTTTATATCAAGATGATGGCTTATTATCATTCAAAATACGAATGTCCCAGATATAGATGAATTCAAAAAGAATTTCTTTGAGTCATTTGAAGATTACGCCTAAGAACTATATTTATGCAAATTAATACTTATATTGACAACATTATTAATGTTTATAATTAATAGTAATAGTAAATCATCTTAAACAGTTCTCGACAGCCAATTACTTTTTTATGCGCAATTTTTTTAAATGTACTAATTGTTCATTAAATAATTTGTCTTTCAAAATCGATGATTTATTATGCTGAAGTATTTCTTGCAACTAATTCGGTTTCTAATGACTATGTCAGATAGACAGAAAATCCAATCAATTTAAGATTTGGTCAGCACCAACTTAATCTCTGGGATCCTGAAACTTCAGTATACAACTTTGTTGAAGTTTATCAAGTTTTTAGCAACTAATAATAGTAGAAATGATAAAATTATCTGCAAGATATTAGAATATGCTCAATTTTATCATGAAGGTAACGATGGCTATGATCTAGATCAGTGCTTCTCAAAGTATCAGATGTGGCGTACCAGCAGTTTTTTTCAATGTGCCAGGAACCAGTAATATTTCTTAGTAATATTTATTTATACCGGGTTCAGAGATTTATTATTGTTTTTAAAATATATATTGGATGTAATAAAAGTTGGCAATTTTTTTTTATCTTTTGTAAACAGATAATACAATATTTATTTCTTTATTGCCCACAGGGGGCTAAACATAGAGGGGACAAGCAAGGACAGACAAAGGGATTAAGTGAATTACATCAACCCCAGTGCGTAACTGGTACTTATCTAATTAACCCCAAAAGGATGAAAGGCAAAGTTGACCTCACTGGAATTTGAACTCAGAACATAACGGCTGACAAAATACCACTAGGCATTTGCCAGTATGCTAACGATCCTGCCAGCTCGCCACCCTCAAAAAATACAATATTACATAAGCATTTTATAAGCATTTTATTATGTCTTTTTCTTTTCTTGAAACTCGCCATGTACAGGCAGCTGATGACTCACAGACCAGCACCGGTCTGCGGATGACCACCACTTTGAGTAGCACTGATCTAGATAACCCAGGGGAAAAAAGCGAATATATTGTTTCTTAGATATTCTATCTTAAACACCTGTTCAGAGGAAATACATTTTGTGGCCACAAATTGAAATATTTGTAGAAACATTTTACAAAGTCTAATGGTCGAATACCAGACAGCCTTATACAATATTGTTACACATTCCAAACAGACTAAAATTTTCTTTTGAAAGTGCATCTTACACTTGCTGTTTCTGACAAGATGTATTGGAATTTTTTGTAGAAATATTTCAAAATGCCTAGCAGGTGAATGTCAACTAGTCTTGTATAATACTGTGACATGCTCCAACCAAAGTGAAAACTTTTCTATTGTTAACACACTTAATCGATATTTTTGAATTTCATAAAGAAGTATAAGATCATTTGACTCCCTTCTTTTGTTGCTTAGGAAAAATCAATACAATAAATAACGTGTATGTATGTATGTATGTATGTATGTATGTATGTATGTGAGGGTGTATGTATATGCGTGTATGTATATGTGCATGTATGTATGTGTGTTTATGTACATGTGTATATGTATGTGTATGTATGTATGCATTGGTGTATGTATGTGTATGTATGTATATATGTGTATGTATATGTGTATGTATTTGTATGTGTGTATGTGTGTATGTATGTATGTGTATATGTGTGTGTATGTATGTGTGTATGTATGTGTGCATGTATGTATGTATGTGTGTGTGGATGTAAGTGTGCATGTATATGTGTATGTATGTGTGTGTGGATGTATGTGAGTGAATGTATGAATGTCTGTGTGTATGTGTGTGTGTATGCATGTATCTATGCATGTACATATATATGCATGTATGCATACATATATGTATGTATATATGTATGTAAGCATGCTATTTAGTTAAGCCCTTCATTTGCTATGGATCATAGTCCCTCACTGACTTTTCTTCACTGCTCTTGACTAAGGGCTGTCTTTTCTGCTTCTCTTCAGTTGGGTTCCTGCTTTCCCAGGTCTGCCTTGGGGAAGGTCTTCCTCTCCAATGTCTTCTTGGCTTTGACTTGTCATCGATACATCGATGATTTTGCCTTTATTCTAGCTAAGGAGTTGACCATATATATTTACCCATATTTACCTCTGAGAAGAAGTGGTTCATATGAATCTTGCCTCTATTGTTTAACCTATCCAGCATGGGAGGCTCCATCAGGGACCTGCATTTCACTGACGTAGGAGAAACACAAGCTATAATGCCACATAAAGAACTCCCCCTTGTTGATGAATGCACATAAACATGTGGACACATATGGTTGTGTATGTGTGTGGCTGTGTCACCAAATACATGTGTGCATTTGTTTATAAAGTAAACTATTAAAAATTTTTAAATACTTGATTGAAAGTACAGGCATGGCTGTGTAGTTATAATGCTTGCTTTCCAACCACATGGTTCCAAGTTCAGTCTCAATACATGACACCTTGGACAAATGCCTCTTATGATAGCGCTTGTGAGTGGATTTGGTAGTCAAAAACTGAAAGAAACTGTGTATGTGTGTGTGTATGCGTGTATATATCTATCTATCTTCTATATGTCTATCTATCTATCTATCTATATATATATATATATATATATATATATATATATATATATATATATATATATATATATATATATATATGTATATATGCATGTATGTATATATATACACACACACACAAATAAAGCATTTGTGTATTAAGGCTACCATTGGTTTTGTGCTAAGAAAATATCTCAACAATTCTTCAAGCTGATCACACAGAAAAATTGGTGTTCATCTCCATTTCAGATTAAACATGAAACTAATGATAGCCTTAATACACAAAGAACCTTTATCCACCAATGCTGTATTGAGCACACATCTTTATTGTTCAGCATTTACACTTATATATATGTTTCATATATATATATATATATATATTGATTGATTGATTGATTGATTGATTTATATGTGTGAGTGTGTTTATAACAATGTGTAAATCTTTGTGTGTGTTTGAGCCCCATAAGGAACAATTTTAGATTACACCAACTCTTTCATACTTTAAACGTATATTGGTCTGATGTAACAGGTGCCAGAGGTTCAATAGTTAATTGGAATGCAGGATCTGTATGGAGTTAACTTCTTTTACACAAGTAGCTAAAGAGTAGAAGGGCTTCATCTGTCCTTGGTCAGCAGGGGTGTCTGTGTATGACCTTCTCCCAGAAGCAGTTCTGAGACATTTAAATTATCCCATAGCAAGGAACCTTACATGTGCCACTGCTCTAGGTCAGAGTTGACCAGGTGTCAGAGTATACATATTTGTATGCTAGTGTGAATGTACATATGTACATATATGCATGCATAGATATACATACACATACACACACACACATAAATACATCAGTACATATATACATAATCAGATACACGTGTTGGCAATGGAAGCATATAGTATATCTAATAAACATGTCTACATATCAACCTACCTATATATATATATAATATATATATATATATATATATATTATATATATATATATTGATTGATTGATTGATTGATTGATTTATATGTGTGAGTGTGTTTATAACAATGTGTAAATCTTTGTGTGTGTTTGAGCCCCATAAGGAACAATTTTAGATTACACCAACTCTTTCATACTTTAAACGTATATTGGTCTGATGTAACAGGTGCCAGAGGTTCAATAGTTAATTGGAATGCAGGATCTGTATGGAGTTAACTTCTTTTACACAAGTAGCTAAAGAGTAGAAGGGCTTCATCTGTCCTTGGTCAGCAGGGGTGTCTGTGTATGACCTTCTCCCAGAAGCAGTTCTGAGACATTTAAATTATCCCATAGCAAGGAACCTTACATGTGCCACTGCTCTAGGTCAGAGTTGACCAGGTGTCAGA
>NC_043005.1:71938052-71945552 GCF_006345805.1 Octopus sinensis
AAATTTGAGGCCTTGTCCCTCTTGTAGAAAGGATTATTATTATTATCATCATCATCGTCATCAGTTATAAGATAGTGAGCTCACAGAACTTTTAGCATGTCAGACAAAATACTTGGCAGCACATACATGTGTGTGTGGATGCATGCGCACGCGTGTGTGTGTGTGTGTGTGCAGACATAAGTGGGAATCTGCCATATGTGAAATTTCACATCCACTGAAAATCATAAGTATCTTGTCTGATATGAGCATGAAACTACAATACACTGATTTAATTATAAGCAAACATACACACATGCATATATTCCTACATGTGAGTTTGTGTGTGTGCCTGTGTGTGTGTCTGGTGTGTGTCTGTGTGTGTGTCTGTGTATCTACAGACACACAAGTACATATTTACATGCACTGCAATATATATTAAAAGTGAGATTTAAGAAATACAAATATTTAAAAAGATTTGTAAAAACTAAATTCAATAATTGAGTTTAAATTGAATTTTAGCACATGAAATTTTTATAAATACAATTTACTAGTTTATTATAAGATGGATTTTGGAAAATTATATAACATAAACAAAGTGCATTACATAGATGGAACATGTAAATACACAACACACACATTTAATATGCATATAAATACACACACACTCATCACTCATCATGTATATATATATATATATATATATATATATATATATATCATAAAATTATGATCACTCACACACATACAATCCCAAATAAATGTCACCTTATGTGTGTATATATATCATCATCATCTTTTAACGTCCGTTTTCCATGCTACAATGGCTTGAATGGTTTGATCGTGGTCTGGGAAGCCAGGAGGCTGCACCAGGCTCCTGTCTAATCTGGCAGTGTTTCTACAGCTGAATACCCTTCCTAATGCCAACTCACAATTCCATGAGTGTAGTGGGTGCTTTTTACATGCCACCGGCACTGGGGTCAGAGGAGGCTGGCAACAGCCATGATCAGTTGATACCTTTTATGTGCCACCAGCACAGGTATCACAACAACAATTTCCATTTGATTTTGATTTTGATGTTGATGTACTTGACTCAATAGGTCTCCGCAAGCACAACAGATCGCCCTACAATCCAAGGTACTTTTGAATGGGCTGGGGCTGGTTATGTGAAACTGGTGTAGGATACAGCTGTGAACTCACTTTATTTGTCAGGTCTTCACAGTCACAACATATCTCCAGAGGTCTCGGTCATTTGTCATTGCCTCTGTGAGACCCAACGCTCTTCCTGAGTCTACCTCTACCCTGGATTCCTTCAACTGTTTGGGAGTGGCACCTCTTCACACATCTTTCCTCATCCATCCATCCGTAGTACATGACCATACCAGCACAAACGTCTGTTTTGCATGCCACAACACATAAAACACACACATATTTGAGATTATATATATATATATGTATGTGTGTGTGTGTGCGCGTGTGTATGTGTGTGTGTATATATATATATATACACACACTCACACAGATATATACATATATATATATATAGAGAGAGTGATAGATACAGGTGTACATATATTTAGGATTATATATATATATATATAATATATATATATATAAATATATATATACATACATATTTATATATATATATATAAATATATATATATATATATATATATAAATATATATATACATACATATTTATATATACAGAGTGGAGGAGAGAGAGACAGAGACAGACTGACAGAAAAGGAAAGAGGGATAATTTATTGGAAGGTGAAATACCATAAAATTTTCTTAGGGTTTCTTCGAGATAATCATCAGGTGATTATGAAAAATTCAAACAGTTTTCTATCCAAAGAGCATATGAAAAATGTTTAAATATCATAACAAACACAGTTTGGAATAACAAAGGGTTGTTACTGGCTTGCAGTGGAATTGTTGTTTGAAAATGGAAGCTGGTGAAACAGTTGATACCTAGTGAAGTGAAAATAGGAATGATTTATACAAAGTGATGTAATATGCATGAACACACATACTCACATATGCATGCATGCATGTACACTGACACACATGCACATATGCACATAAGCAATCAGACAAAGCCAAACACACACACACATATATATATGTATATATGGCTATACATCTATCCATGTATATACATACACAGACACATATATATATATACTTATATATATATATATATATATATGTGTATGTGTATGTGCATACATATACATGTATGTATGCATGTTCGTGTATTTATATATATATATATGTGTGTGTGTATATACATACATACATATACATACATATATGATGATGATGATGATGGTGATATATGATGATGATGGTGATATATGTATGTATATACATGCATGTATGTACATATTTATACATCTCTCCATATATATAAATATATGTACATGCATGTATGTTTGTATATATACACACACACATACACACTAACATATATATGCACATACATATATTTATATATGTACATATATGCCAAGGGAGCAAATGATGAGAAAATATATTAAAAAAAACAATGTATATTATTGATGTGTGAGATAATAAAAAGTAGGAAAGAAATAATTCACAATTCGTTTTGTTAATATTTGAAAGGGTTTCAGAAATGAACCCTTATCATGCTATTTCAGTTGTAAAGGTTTTGGCTGCAAGCAATTTAACCTCTTAAAGAAATAATATTATGAAGTGAAAATTTTGAGGAATGCCTACAATAGCCCATGCATTTCTGAATGATCATTGAATTCATTCTAAAATAATATCAATATTTTCCCCCCTTTAAGCAATCTTCCAATGCAGATTGGAAAGGAATGTATCAGGAAAATAATGAACGTTGTGGACTGAGGATCAACCATTGGATTCTGCTCACAAGAGATACAGCTTTTTAAAAATTAGTTCATACGTAACTAGGAAAACTTGCATATGTATATGTATGTTGGTTGTTACTTACTTTAAAACGATTTCCAGTAAGGATAATGTAAGATAACTATACTGTTCATAATTAAAATCTGCTCACTAAGCTTCATTTAGAATTGATATTATGTTAAAATGGCTTAAATGAATGTTGACAAATGCTTCACTAGTGTAGATTGTCTTCAAAATTTTCACTTGACAACTATGTACTTCTTAATAGTTAAATTAAAGCAGCCAAAACATGAAGAATTGTTATAGCATGATGATATTTTCAAAAATTTCCTGAGATTAATGATAATTCATCACTCTGAGTTCTTTCCCTCCTTTGCACTTGTAATTTTCACTCGTGTATCACTTTATACATTTTCTTGGTGTGTATGTGTAAGTATATGTGTGTGTAAATATATATGTGTGTGTATACTCATATGTTTTAATGTATATAGCATCATTTTGCACAGTTGTACAAATTATTTACGTCTTGCTAAACTCAGTTTCAAACATATTCCAATTTTCCATTCGTCAAACTGTTAGCCAATAGCATTCTTTGTTATTCCGTGCCAACCAATTAGTGATCACAATGATATTCAACACTTTTTTTTGTTATGTACCTCCTATGCCCAATTCTGTGTGCTGTTTTACATAATTATTGAAAGAGTGACAATGAGAAACTCATGGTAAAGAATTTTAAAGTTATAGTTTCTGCTTCAAATAACTCCCAGTTTCTGTTGTTAATAGAAGGTCGACTTAGGTGGTACTAAAAAACACTTGCCTTGGGTGCTGAGCAATTGGATTGAAACCAAGAATACTTGGTTTGGAAGCAAACTTTTTAATTATACAGACATACCATATGTCAACAGCCATAGTCATACGTATATGAATATCTGTTTGCATATATATACATACAAACATACATACATGTGTGTGTGTGTATCTGTCTGTCTGTGGATGTATGTTTATATATGTTTATGTGTGTTTCAATAAACGTTATTGTCATGCTTTTTAAGCAGACTGGCTGAATGCACCATTAAAGGCTAAACAAACTTAAAGTCGCATTCAAATCAATATTCTGAATATATTTTACTCTTCCACATGTATAGAGTCCTATAATCAGTTATTGTTTCCTACAAGATGATGAATAATGCCAATATAATACATTTATATATTCATGTGTGTGTGTGTGTGTGTGCAAGATTATGTGTGTGTGTATATATATATATAAATATGTATATATATATTTATATACATGCTGAAATTAAATCTTTATAACCTGAGGATATTAGTTTTGTGATAAGCAATGTTATCAGATATACCAAAGTTTTCTACTTTCTAATAGCCTGCATTAAAAAAAAAAATAAATAATGATATCCTACAGATTCCTGAAATAAACTCAACACAATGCTTGAGCTCATTTCACACACACACACACACACACACACACGCAGATAAATACACAAAAACAAACACCTACACATAAATAGTGTGATAAATTACCTGATAGTCACATAATGTAATATAGTTTATTCAGGAGTCTAACATTTTTAGAGTACTAAATCTATCGTTCCGTACAAAAACGTTTCTACCATAAACTTCTGAATATGTTTATCGCCATCATAATTTATATCCACATTCCATGCTGGCATTGTCTGGACAGATCGTCATGGTCTAAGGCAGATCTTATTTGGAGTTATTGTTCTCCTCAATGATCAAGAAAATCACATCACTCAATAATTCTCAAACGTTTTTAAATTTGGCATAGTTCCAATAGCTTGTAGTCCTTCAGTCCAATCATTTTCCAGATTCTGTTGGGTTCATTTTACTATGACATCAAAACAAAAGTTGTCTGTGACGTTTTGGCCCTTCCTATTTAGTATCACTAATTCAATGTTTATTTCACATTTAGATAATTTAATATGTCTCTCATTCTTAAGGCAGCAAGCAGGCAGATTCTGGACAAAACACCTAGCAGCATTTTATTTGCCATTATGTCCAAAGTTCAAATGCCTCTGGGTTTAACTTAGCCTTTCATTCTTTTGTGGGGTGTATAAAATAAGTACTAGTTTAATGCTGGGGGTTAATGTAACTGAATTACTCCCTAACTCAAACCTGCTGACCTTCTACTAAAATTTTAAACCAATGTTTCTTTCATTCTTTTCCTCTCTGTCTCTCACTCCCTCCATTTCTCATTCTCTCCCTCACTTTCTCTCTTGCTCTTTCCCTCCTTTCTCACTGTTTCCCTCTGTTGCTTTCTTTATGTGTGAGCATATTTCTTTATGTACTTATGAGGAAAGGGTAAGTGTTCATGTCAATCTTGTTCAAGAGTGGCTGTGTGTTAAGTAGCTTGCTTACGAACCACATGGTTTTGGGTTCAGTCCCACTGTGGCACCTTGGGCAAGTGTCTTCTGCTATAGCCTTGGGCCAACCAAAGCCTTGTGAGTGGATTTGATAGAAGGAAACTGAAAGAAGCCTGTTGTATATATGTGTGTATATATATATATGTGTGTGTGTGTGTGGTGTGTGTGTGTGTGTGTGTGTATGTTTGTGTGTCTGTGTTTGTCCCCCAACATCACTTGACAACCGATGGTGGTGTGTTTACGTCCCCGTAACTTAGCGGTTTGGCAAAAGAGACAGAATAAGTAATAGGCTTACAAAGAATAAGTCCTGGGTTCGATTTGCTCGACTAAAGGTGGTGCTCCAGCATGGCCACAGTCAAATGACTGAAACAAGTAAAAGAGTAACTAATAAGCTATAATTTATCTCTCTCTCACTTTCTCTCTTACTCCCACTATCTCTATGTATATATTTGTGTGCATGTGTGTGTGTGTGTCTGTATGAATGTGTATACATGTGTGTGCGTGTGTGGGTGTGTGTGTGTGTGTGTCTCGTACCAAAAAATACTGTCACTAAAACAGGTTCAATGTCCATCTAGTCACCCCCGGTCAAATCGCCAGTGACCAAACAGTCATGCCCAATCATTTCATTCTGGCACAAGGGGGGGGGTGACCAAATTCTCCACAAGACAAGACTAAGGAACTTTTTGAGCTTCTATCATCAACTTTTTTAAGTCAGCCTTGGAAATATTTGAACCCATAACGTAAAGATCTATGAAATGATGCTAAGCATTTTCTCCAGTTCTCTAATGGTTCTGCCATCTCATCACAATAATAATAATGACGTCAATGACGATGATATCTCATAATCTTCACTTGCCTTAGGGTGCTGGGTGTAACCCAGGAAATGATTGCATCAAACACACAGGTTAAAAGCAAAATAATAATAATAATGACAGCGAATTAAGAATTTTACTAAATTCTTCATTCTGAAAACCAATTGAAACAAAGGCGTTGTCTTTTACTAGAAGAATGGTAATAAAAGAGTTAATCCATTCATTATGATGTTGTTACATCTTTCAGGCTATAACTGTTTCCAGTCTTCTTCACTTTCCTTTTTCACCTTGGAACAGCTGATCTCTTTGCACAACCTTTACACTTGGTGGGCTCCTCCCTCCAGTAGTTTTACCTCCCAGCATATTCTTCAAATTTATATCCTCAGTGATACCATACACATTTTTAAAGCTTCAGCTATCAGTAACCATCTCTTCCCTTTAGCACATGAACTTATTCCATTTGTAAACTTTATACAACAATTTTTGCCTATACAGAGCACTTCTAGATTATTCAAACTATTTGTTTCCTCTTCTTTCTTGTGTGTTTTTTTCTTTTGTCATATATGGTGTATCCCTGAAAATAGAAGGAATGTAATTTCTTTGTGATTTCATTATCATGCTATAGAATTTGAAAAGAAAAAAATTATAACCAGATATGGAAAAAGTTTTCATTTCAAAGAAACAAAATAAGAAAACCTGCCATTGTATTTGTGCTATAGAAACACAAATGGCTAACGAAAAAGTAGACGCCATTTTATGGCCTGAAGGAATCGTAGAGAGATAAAATAGAGCAAAATTTTTCAAAAAAGAAAAATTTAATAAAAAATTAATGGTAACAAAAATGCCATAATAAATCAACAACAATGCTAACAAATACATTACAAATATATTTGCTGTAGGGGCCATAAGTGGGTTTTAATGTAAGGATTTTAATTTGTTTTAAAACAAGCAATGACATGCAAAGAGAATGTAAACTGATAATAAATCAAAACTAAAGGAAAAATTAAATATTTTGGTTTGCGTTGCTGTTGTTGTTGTTGCTCTTTAGCTCTAGGCTAATCCTGTTTGGACAGCCATGTGGCGAAAGGTTTTCTTAGCATAGCCATTCCTATCTTTTAATATCTAAGGGACTATATTTTTCAGTGTGTCCCTTAGGGTGTCAGTTAAGGGAGATTTAGTTGCCACATCTAGCTGATTGAGTGAGCCACAAAGAAGCTCTCTCATTGATTTCTTGTTGAAATTGAAAATTATATTTTTATTCCTTTCTTTTTTGCTGGTGTTAAATTCAACAATTAATGATTTTAATGAAAAAATTATCCACATTTTTGTAGCCACAGGGCTTTTATTTGTAAGAAATAGGGATTGAATTGATAAAATGCTTTATGGTATATGGTTATGTCCTGGGTCTCTACATT
>NC_043005.1:71958052-71968052 GCF_006345805.1 Octopus sinensis
ATATGCTATCAGTAGAATTTAGCGTTAACATTTCCATCAAAGATGTTTGTACTAACATCTACTTGGAGGGAGAAATTGAAACTACCAAGGATTTTCAAATTTATTTGCTCGGCACTGTCATAAAATATAGAACTAAAGAGGAGGCTTTTGCTCAAAGTATCGGTGGTCATATTTACTTGCGGCATATGAACTTAAACAAAATTGTCGATGTTTTCACTGATACTAATTTAAGTTAAAGCCTTTCTGTATAACCATAAATAGATAATCTTCTGCTGCGGAATTCTCCAGTCACTTCAAACACATAATCAGAAATATATATGCATACGCACACACACACATATATATATTCAATTAGAGGTTAAGTTAACCTCGTGAAGGGATGGTTTCATCCAAGGAAATACTGGTTTAATACGTATTTTGGGGGAATTCATTTCCTTAAAATAATACGTATATATGAAAAGATGTAGTTTATATTCTTTAGTATTTCAAGATATTTTTATGTAATTTTGATAAATATATCTGTTAAAATGAAATGTCAGTGTTATTTTCATTTTTGCATAATTTAGATGACAGTTTATTCACTGCACCCTGTATATTTACATATGTATAAGGTAGACTCTCCTGTTGTAAATGACTGATGAAGGCTCCACACCTTCATGTCTTTACTTTGATTATTAAGTTTAGTACTGGTTTGCTGAGTAGCAATCTTGAGTAGGTTTCTGGTTTTTATTGTGGGAAGCAAACCCTACCTAGCTATGTGCTGTATATCTAATCTATCTCTCTACGTGTGTGGAGCTTATATATATATCTATATATATATGTATGTTTATGGAGAGAGAGAGAGAAAGAGGGATACACACATATATACACACACATCAATAAGGAGAAATTTGATTATTTTAGCGAATCACTTCGAATTCTTGATTATTTTTGAAAATAAATGGAGACACAGGCAGAGGATCGTATTTAAAGATATAATCAAGGAAGGGAGTTAATCACTCAACAAGTTCATTATAATCATTGGAAGGGAGTTAATTGCTTAACACGTCCTCTGTAAACGCTCGATTTTAATTCTAATGTATTTAGAATGAATAAACAAATAAATAAATAATAAATTAATTAATACTTCACTTCTTTCTTGTACAATTTTTTAAAAAATAATTGTTTATTTCTATAACAAAAAAAATTTTGAAGATACAAAATAGAAACAACACAACAAAAAGTCACTAGATTTAATTTTGCCAATTTTACAAAGAGCGTGCATAACTTCAACATCAGCCTAGGAATCTTGGAATTTTCAACCAATTATTTAGAAAACGCTATTCGATTCATAGACCTCCCGCTTCCATTGCTCTCTGTTTCTTGTTCATAGGTGTCAGGACTGTAAAAGTTGTTGCTCCTTTTCTTTTTTCATTTTGTTTTTTCTTCCAATTAATTTATTTATTCGTTAAAAAAAATTTTTTTTTTCAATGGCAGAGTGAAATAATGTGATGGAAAGTATTTATCATTAGTGGAAATCACTTTATTGTTTTGTGGGAGTGGAGAGAGAGAGTAAAAAAAAATATTAAATTTAAAATAAAAATATTTGAGAAATGTGGCGATAATAATGTGTGTATGTATGCAAAAAAAATCTATATCAATGGTTATATGTGTATAAATAAATGTGTGTGTGTGCATGAGAGAGACAGACAGACAGACAGAGTGTGGGTGTACGTGTGTTTGTGTGTGTATATGTGTGTATGCGTGTGTAGGAGTGTGCATATATGTCTGTTCATGTCTGGATGAATTTGTTTGCTTTGCTTGTTTTTATTTTTGTCTTTTTATTTTTTTTCCAACTTAATTCAATGAAAATTCAAATGAGAAAATAAGAAAATGAAAAAAACCAAAAAAGAAAACAATAATAACTAGTAAAACCAGTAGCAACAGTTACAGCCAAGTTAACTCAAGATGGCAGTATTTGTAATAGTGAGGATTAACGAAGTCTTAACAGTTGTTTCGCTTATTTATTTATTTTTTTTTGCTTTTTATTCTGACAAGTGCGAAAGTCAGTTAGTCAAACTCAATACTTCTCCGGTACATGTAGCCTCATATAACACTGATTCCATTATCACTGATCTGAGATAACATAGTATGCTCAATTGTGAACCACATTATGCTTATCAAGAACTAATCTGTGATAACACTGGTCTGCAATCAGTGAAGGATTTTATTTGTATCACAAAAGTGTCACCCAGTGACCACACATTTGTTATACAAAAGTGCTCATGGTCCTAGGTTCAATCCCACTTTGGGCAAGTGTCTTCTACTATAGGTTCAAGCCAATCAAAGTTTTGTGAGTGGATGTGGTAGATGGAAACTGAAAGAAACCCGTCATATATATATATATATATATATATATATATAATATATATATATATATATATATATATGTATATATCTATGTGTATGTGTCTTTGTGTCTGTGCTTGTCCTCCAGCACTACTTTTCAACTGGTGTTGGTGTGTTTACATCCCCATAACTTGGTGATTCGGCAAAAGAGACTGATAGAATAAATATCAGGCTTTAAAAATTAGGTCCTGGGGTTGATTTGTTCGACTGAAACCCTTCAAGGCAGTGCCTCAGCATGGCCACAGTCAAAAGTGACTGAAACAAGTAAAAGATACAAGGGAAAAAATTGACCCAGATTACACTGAGTATTGCTTGTGTTTACATGGCCATGTAGTGAGGTAGCTTGTTTTTTTATATAGATTTATATGCTTGTTGCTTTGAGCTGGTCCTTGTACCTTCGAAGAGGATAACCCCCCATGATTTTGTTTCCTAAAGTAATCTCTTTGAATAAGACTTGGTGTTGGAATCATGAGTTTGCCTTTCTTGTTATATGTCCTGACCATCAAAGATGAAGTTTCATGATTTTATTCAGTGAGCTCGCTTCAGGAAATATACCACAGGGTTGCCCTCTTCAAAGATACAAAGACCAGAACAAAGCAACACTTTAAGCCAATAGAACTGAGCCTAAATCATTTGAAACACAAGCCTGAGACCATATCAAAGGAACCACAAACTTAAAAAGCCATCAGAAGAGGTGTAGGAGTGGCTGTGTGGTAAGTAGCTTACTTACCAACCACATGGTTCCAGGTTCAGTCCCACTATGTGGCACCTAGGGCAAGTGTCTTCTACTATAGCTTCAGGCTGACCAAAGCCTTGTGAGTGGATTTGATAGACGGAAACTGAAAGAAGCCTGTTTTATATATGTATATATATATATATATATATATGTATGTATGTTTGTGTGTATGTGTTTGTCCTCCCAACATCACTTGACAACTGATGCTGGTGCGTTGCGTCCCCGTAACTTAGCGATCCGGCAAAAGAGACTGATAGAATAAGCACTAGGTTTACAAAGAATAAGTCCTGGGGTCGATTTGCTCGACTAAAGGCGGTGCTCCAGCATGGCCACAGCCAAATGACTGAAACAAGTAAAAGAGTAAAAGAGAAGAGTAAAGGAAGAAATGAAATGAGAGGAGAGAAAGGCTTAACAAACTCAGCCTCGACCTCCACCAACATTGCAAAGCGGTCACTTGCTGCTCTCTAACAACTTTGCTGCCAGACCACTTAAAATTCAGAAAATAGCAAAGTTTTTATGTCTACAACCGTGATTCCCAAATGATGAATGGGAGATGTTTAGCTCACTGTGAAAATATTAAAATTCTATTTTCGTAATATAAACTGTGTGCAACGTTGGCTAAAAGTTTTGTTGTACATACATGTACTTGTGTGTGTGAGGAGGGATGAATGTGAGTGTGTGTGTGTGTATGTGTTTGTATAAAGCTACGCATCACCATCATCGTCATTATTGTCTTAATGTCTACTTTGCAATGCTCCCCTCTAAAAGGAGCCTGTCACATATATGAATGCGTAGCCATATTTCGTCTGTCGTTACATTCTGAGTTCAAATTCCGCCGAGGTCGACTTTGCCTTTCATCCTTTCGGGGTCGATAAATTAAGTACCAGTTTCTCACTGGGGTCGATGTAATCAACTTAATCCCTTTGTCTGTCTTTGTTTGTCCCCTCTATGTTTAGCCCCTTGTGGGTAGTAAAGAAATATATATGAATGTATGTCTGTATGCTGTGTGTGTATGTGTGTTGTTCCTTCTCGAGCCAGGCTCATAAGGGCCGGTTTCCCGGTTTCCTTGGAATATAGGTTCCCCACCTGGACGGGACGCCGGTACGTCACAGGTGAGCTGCAAGATGCAGGAGGAAAGAGTGAGAGAAACTTGTGGCGAAGTCAGCATAAGTTCATCATTACCTTCTACCGGAGCTGTATGGAGCTTAGGTGTTTCACTCATAAACGCACACATCGCCCAGTCTGAGATTCGAACCAGCGATTCATCGACCTCGAGTCCACTGCTCTAACCACTAGGCCATGTGCCTCTACTGTGTGTGTGAGTGTAAGTTTTTGTGTCTGTGTTTGTCCCCTACCACTGCTTCACAACCAGTGTTGTTGTATTTACATCCTTGTTGTAACTTAGCAGTTCAGCAAAAGATATCAATAGCATAAGTACCAGACTTTAAAAAAAACCCCAAAAAACAAGCACTAGGCACAGGAGTGGCTGTGTGGTAAGAAGCTTACTTCCCAACTACATGGTTTTGGGTTCAGTCCCACTGTGTGACACCTTAGGCAAGTGTCTTCCACTCTAGCCTCGAGCCAACCAAAGCTTTATGAGTAGATTCGGTAGATGGAAAACTGGAAGAAGCTCATCATGTGTGTGTGTTTGTGTGTGTGAATGTATGTATGTATTTGTGTGTCTGTGTGTGTCCCCCACCATCACCAGACAACTAATGTTGGTGCGTTTATGTCCCTGTAACTTAGCAGTTTGTCAAAAGAGACCGATAGAAATAAGTACCAGGCTTACAAAGAATAAGTCTTGGGGTCGATTTGTCCAACTAAAAGCTGGTGCTCCAGCAGAGCCACAGTGAAATGACTGAAACAAGTAAAAGAATAAAAGAACAAAAGAACTAGGGTCTGATCCATTCAACTAAAATTCTTCAAGATGATGCCCCAGCATGGCCACAGTCAAATAACTGAAACAAGTAAAAGTTACAAGACATGTCTATGTCTGCTTACAACAACAAGAACTTAAAACAACTTGCAAAAATCATGGAACACATTATCAAGCCACTCACTTGTGGGTAACAGCTATGGAATTATATAAGTGAAATTTTATATTCTTAGTAAATGTCTGATTGCTATTGAATGGTGGTAAGCCATACTATAGCTAAACTGGTGGAACCTCTATTATAGAGGTTTTCCAAAAGCTTTTCTTTTCCAGTTAACTCCTGGCAACCATTTTGAAAGTGAATTTTCCTCCTATCTGTTTTGTTCAATAAATTGAGTTTAGACTTTTACCACAATAAAACAACTGACAAATAGAAATTTAAAATAGTGTTTTTAAACATTATTAAGTTCAACTAACGATAACAATAAAAATAGTACATAACAATGTTATTTCTCTTATTCACTTATTTATGAACTAATGGGGAACAGATAGTAGAACAAAACAGTCTGCTGAATTAGACTACTCCATTAGCAATAAAATAAATAGATAGATAAATAAATAAATTTTAAAAAATAAATATGTAAATAAATAAAAAATTGAAGTCAACAATAGAGATCATTAAATCCAAAGTGATTAGACAGAAAAAAATTGTTAAGTTTTTCACCTACTTCAAATTTTCTTCTCAGTGTCAAATTTAAAAAAAAATTATAATTGCTCAAGATAAAATATGTATAAATTCATAATCAGTAAATTTACTTCCTAGATAGGCAAAAGGCAAAATTTGCCTATCTAGGAATTCTCTCCAATGTGGTGTGAATTGATCTCACATTTGGGTACCCTGATCTATACAGTTTTAAAATTGCACCACTCGAACTTAAAAAGGAAACAAATTGTGTAACCAAGTTACAACTTCAAAAATGAAAAGAATGTCTTTAGTCATAAGTCTGGGGTTTATGATTAACAAACTTCAAACATCTCACTTCAATTTATTTGTTTTAAAAAATAAAAAAGACCAAACGTCCTTCCCGAGTCATTGTTCATAAGGATAGGATGCTACTTATATCACAGAGTAACTTGAAATGAAGTGTTTTGCTCAAGAACACAATGTATCGCACAGTTCAGGAATTGAAACCAAAATCTTATGAATCATAGATGCAACACCCTAAAAACTAAGCCCTGTGTCTCCACAATAGTTGCAAACAGGTTTGATAAAGATAAACTAGAATATTAGTTTTTGGGTGTTTTTAAAAAATTTCATTATGAAGCATACCTCTGCCTGCCCAAGTCTTCAAATTTGGTCATATTTAATAGTAGAATTTATTATCAAACCCAAAGTTAGACCTGGTCAAACAAATCTATGATAAAAACGTTTGAGTTGTGACAATCTTCTGTGTTTTTTATCTATCTTTATTGTTACATGGTCTACATTATTCAGTATATCCTTCCTTTTTTTTAAGATAACACATTTAGCTACTACTTTTACCTGATCAAGTTATCACATAGAGGTTGTCCTGTTGATGCGAAATTTAATAGTTTGTAATGTAAAAACTCATCCAGAGACTCTGGTTTTCATATCCAAAGTGAATGTCTTCAGTGAGGTCTCGGTGACCTAACGGGTTACAGAATAATTAATTTTGAAAATATAAATTGACTTTCTGTTATAATTAACAATACAAACAAGTTAGCTGCTTTTTCAACTTTTATTTTTGATAATGAGTTGGACTGCTTAGATTCAGATTACTTTCATTTTCAACAAATTCTGCAGTAGTTAACATTTTAATGAAAATATTTGCTTTTTATGGTTTTAAATATTTGCAATTTGTAGTTGTAGCTTTTTCTCCAGGGTATTAGCCTGAGCAAAGATATAAAGAAATTGGTTTGTCCAAAAATAAGAATCACCCTGTAATTTTTACTAGTAATATTCAAATGAAAGGTAGTACAATACAATAGGTCACTGTTATAGTTGACTTTTTGGGCATCAGCCAGAGTATACATACATACATATATATAAAATAAACTTGGAAATGGATGTGTGTTCAATCATATAATAATATAAATAATATATATATATATATGTACATACTTACATATATATATATATATATATATATATATATAATATATATATATATATAGATAGATAGATAGAAAGATAGATATAGATATATGCATATATACATACAGGACATCACAAAACGTAAACAACGTGAAATATGAAAACAACATGAATTACAAACTATGAATATATTATGAAATATGAAGGCAAACTTAGGTATGCATACAACAAGAAAAGCAAATGGAAAACAAGACAAGTAACATAAAGAATGACCCTTCATCAGTTGTCGGCTATTCATCTACTCCATACTTTGAACAATTAACGACAATATGAGGCTTCGAAAAATAGTTGCTCCCGTGAGCCAAACTCAGAATTTGGGATTTGTGGAAGGTCAAAGTTGGTAACAAAAACAGGACGGTGGAGACATTCAACAAACCAAAACAGAAACAAACATGGAGGGCTGTTAGGCAAGATGAGGTAAGGTAGGAAATGCTGGATGAATATTCTTTGACAAGAGAAAAGATAGGAGAGGAGATAGATAAGAATGTGTCTGGTCTTTATGACAGACTGAAGGAAAAGAAAGATGATCAAGATGAGCACATGAGGGAAAGAAAGATGGACGATGGTCACATGTGTGCAATGAGAGAGAGAGTAAAGGAGGAAGAGGGAGAGAGACAGACAGACATAGAAAAACAGTGAAGGGAGAAAAAACAAAAAGAGAGAAATATATATTTGAAAGAATGAGTAAGCCATCTCTATTCATTCTTTCAAGTATATATATAATACTGTACAAAGAACTTCCTCTTTATTATTCTAACATACACACACACACATAAATATTCACCAATGAGGATGAGTGCTCAACACCACTTTGATGGATAGAAATTTTTTATTTGTGTATTGTGGCAACCATTAGTTTCATGTTAAGAAATATCTCAGGAATTCTTCAAGCCAATCATAGAAAACTTGGAGGCAAAAACCAATTTTTCTATATGATTGGTTTGAAGAAGTGTTGAGATATTTCTTAACATGAAACCAGTGGTAGCCGTAACCATGGTCTATGCCAGTGTCACATAACCAGCCCATTTAAGAGTACCCTTCAATCATTGGGTAATAAACTGTGCTCCAGAAGACCTGTTGAGTGAAGTGCAATCATTGTTGTGGGCAATGCCTGTACTGCCTGACAGGCACCCGTGCAAGTGAAGTGTATAAAGCACCACTCGAGCAAGGTTGAAGCCAGTCCCACTGGATTGGCTCCTGTGCTGGTGGTCTGTAAAATGCACCATATGAATGCGGTCGATACCAGTGCTGCTTGACTGGTCCCATGCCAATGCACATAAAAAGCACCATTCGAGCATGGTCAGTGCCAGTGCCACCTTCCTGACTCTCATGCCGGTGGAACGTAAAAAGCACCATGTGAGCATGGCCATTGCCAGTGTTGCCTGACTGGCCCACATGCCGGTGACACATAAAAAGCACCTGCTACACTCTCAGAGTGGTCGGCGTTAGGAAGAACATCCAGCTGTAGAAACCTTGCCAGATCAGATTAGAGACTGGTGGAGCCATCTGGCTTGCGAATCCTCAGTCAAACCGTCCTACCCATGCCAGCATGGAAAGCAGACGTTAAACGATGATGATATACAAACACATGATGAACTTCTTTCTGTTTCCATCTACCAAGTCAACGCACTAAGCTTTGGTTAGCCAGGGGCTATAGAAAAAGACACTTGGCTAGGTGCTACGCTGTGGGAATGAACCTAGAAGCAAGTGGTTAGAAGCAAACGTCTTGCAACACAACCACACCTAAGTTCTGTTACTGAGGTGACATAATTAGTACTGGCAGTGGGGTTAAAGGTATCATAGTAACTAGGATTTGAAAATAGATTTAAAATCATAGGAACTATTATTCCTGTTGGAAATGTCATTTCCTTTCGCTAGATATAAAAAGAAATCTGGTTAGACGAATATGTGAGAATTTTGTTGGTAACAAGATAATGAAAATGAATTCTGGGTATGTGATTATTAATACAGACCCAATTAAGTAAGGCCTATTGGATATTCAATGTCTGGTTCCAAGAAAGATTGACTGCATTCTGTAGAAGCAATGCAGCTGGTGTGAATAGATGATGCCAATAGATATTATATTCTGTGTTTAAAACTTTGGCATTTAAACCAAAGGCACGTGGCTTAGTGGTTAGGGTATTCGGTTCACAATCATAAGGTTGTGAGTTCAATTCCCAGTGATATATTGTGTTCTTAAGCAAGACACTTTATTTCATGTTGTTCCAGTCCACTCAACTGACAAAAATGAGTAGTACCTGAATTTCAAAGGGCCAGCCTTAAATTTCTCTGAGAACTACATTAAGTGTATGTGTGTATGTCTGTGGAGTACTCAGTCACTTGCACGTTAATTTCATGGAATTGGATCAACTGGAACTCTCATCATTGTAACTGATGGACTGCCAGTTATTTAAACTGACCATATCGGGCTCGAATATTCTATCTGCTTTATATTCAGACCAGTCAGTCCTGGCCTCTCACACCTACCTTAGAATATCATTCTGGAAATAAGCAATCATATCATAAAAATTACACAGCCATACGAAAATGCATGATTAATTCAAAGCAATATGAATAAATGAGCATTTTTTTTTCTCACAAAGTAATCAGAATGGTAAAGGTTTAAAAGATGGCCAAATTTTGGTGTTGGAAAACAGGCACCTAAAAACCTAACCACATTGTTTCAGATTCAGTTTCACTGAGTTACATCTTGGGTATGTGTCTACTTATATAGGCCTTAGCTGACCAAATATTAATGAATGGATATGGTAGATGGAAACTGAAAGAAGCTTATCATATATATATATATAAAATATAAATTAGAGAT
>NC_043005.1:71973052-72020552 GCF_006345805.1 Octopus sinensis
ACATCTACAGCTTACAGTAGGGGATACCTTGCTGGTGCAGCTAATTGCCAGATTTGGAAGTTGGTGGGATAAAATGAGAGAACTTATTATTACGATGTTTGTATTTCCTATTGTTTTAGCAATGCCCTCTGACCCACGTCAACAACAGCAACTGTTCTCAAAGTAACAAATGCTAGATATGCTCTATTCTCATCAACGTGGGCTGAAGAAAATAGGATATTTTTACTCGTTCCTTACTCTTTATTAATGAAAAATCGTAATTGCGTTTGCAGTTATAAGTGCTTCTTTACAATGTCGTTGGATAGGGTGTTTTTAGCTGGTATGAAACGTGTCCCTGACCCTCGCATTACAAATCTCTCTATATATGTAATGCTGAAGTTGTCTGTGTATGGCTGGTTTGGTAGCCTTCAACTAACGCTATCTCCTCCAAGACCCTGCGGTGCAAGTTGACCAAATCTGGGAGTATGATAGAAGAAGGCTTGCTCTTCCTTCCGTAGAAGAAAACAATTTTGTCGGACCAAGTTAAGACCAAAAATTATTTACATCAAAAAGGTGCTTTTTTTGTATGAAAACCCTTATTTTTTTACGATTTTTTGACTGCTGTGTCACCATTTTCGGTGTATTTCAATCAGAAAAATGTTCACTTAAAAAGAATAACAAGCTACTTAGTGCAAAATTTTTACTTCTCTAAAATTCCAATTCTAAAGGGTCGAAACAAACCCGAGCAACGCCGGGCGATACTGCTAGTACATGATATGTTCTATTCCCATCAACGTGGGCTGAAGAAAATAATGGATTTTTATTTTACTCATTCCTTACTCTTTATTAATGAAAAATCGTAATTGAGTTTGCAGTCATAAGTGTTTCTTTACAATGTCGCTGGATAGTTTTTTTTATAGCTGGTATGAAACGTGCCCCTGACCCTCGCATTGCAAATTCTTTATATAACCCTTGTACCAAGACATTCCAGAAAGATCTAACAGAACCTATCATGTAAAGGTTGCTGCTGATTGATCGATAACTCAACCTCTCACATGAACATGGTTGTGCTATGTTGTGACTTAAACATCGCAATCTGTCGAGTCAGTTTCGAGTCTTGTTACAGTTGTTATGTCTCTCACAAAGGCATTTGCTTACATCTTGAACTACAGTCAGTTTTGATGCCGCTTCACCGAAGAGCAACTTCTAGCCAATGGAGTTTTATAGCGGTTTTAGCGGCTTATAGCTACGCAGGAATTCATAATTTATAATTCTTTGGCGCCTATTCTATGTTCTTAGTATCTGTGATTACAAAACGGCAATAAAATGAACAATAATTGTTGGATGTACAAAAATAACTTGACTTTACTGAATGATTATTAAGAGTAATGGCTAAAAATAGATGTTAGAGATCGTCAAAAGATCAAGAAAATGCCTTACATTTTTAGTTCCGTTGTGTTCGGTTTCACCTTTCGTTTGTTTGGAATTGATAAGGTATTGGTCAAGTACTGGGGATCGATGGTATCTACAAGGCGGCGAGCTGGCAGAATCGTTAGCACGCCGGGCGAGATGCGTAGCCGTATTTCGTCTGCCGTTACGTTCTGAGTTCAAATTCCGCCGAGGTCGACTTTGCCTTTCATCCTTTCGGGGTCGATAAATTAAGTACCAGTTACGCACTGGGGTCGATGTAATCGACTTAATACCTATGCCTGTCCTTGTTTGTCCCCTCTGTGTTTAGCCCCTTGTGGGTAATAAAGAAATAGGTATCTACCAGCCTTTATTTCTCCGAAAATTGCAGGCATTGTCCAGGTATTTAGTCCATCATGTTCTGAGTTCAAATTCCGCCGAGGTTGACATTGCTTGTCCTCCTTTCGGGATCGATAAAATTAAGTCCCAGCCAAGATCGTTGTAATTGACTATCCCCCTTCTCTTAAATTATTGATTATTGTTGTCATTTCTCACCATCGACATTCTCGTTTCAAAAACTACAGAAAAAATGCAATTATTTATTTGAAGGTTTACAGAAAAGAAATTTATGAAGAGATGTGTGTCTGTTCCGGTGAGATTTAAATTACAAGATGTAATGACATACGGACAGACAAGATAAATTTCGAAAAGATGCAATTTCCTAGCTGTCGTTTCATTCATTTCACCACGATGATAGCCAATTATTTTTCTACACTCTCCGCTATTGTTGGTCTCATTTTAATTGACGCTGCTTTCGATAAGGATCACCAAACTAAATGTGATTAACAAAACACGATAAGCAATAGTATTCTTTATATTTAAAAAAAATTTTTTAACAGCGACCTTTGGTTTATATAAATTCATGTATCTGTGAGACCGATGATGCAGCACCAAAAAACCAGGGTCGAACTTACCAAAAATATTAAATGGAAAAATTTCCAAGATTTTACTTCACGGTGGAACTTCTATGTGGTCACTAAACATGCAAGGATCTTTTAAATTACGCCCAAGTTATTAATTTATTGGATCTTTTCGGTTTGACCAGCAGTTTTTTCTAGCGGTGTCTATGAAATTGTCACCCATAATTATGACCCTAGTATCGATCTATTGCATTTCGATCTGTTTAAGGGTTAGGGTTAGAGGGAAGGGTATCTTTTTTTTCTTCAGAAATGTAAATAAATCCAATCTGTTTCTTAAACGAGGGACATATTCATACAGCACCGAATGTTTTCACCTCAATAGACGTCATTAATTGGTTGAAATTGCAGAAATTGAAGAAAAAAAAACCCAACAAATATCTTACAAACCATAGAATTTTCTCAATAAAGCCAAGAGAAAAAGATGTTTTATAAACACTTTCTACCAGTATACGAAGTTTAAAAGTGTTTAGTTATGTGGAAATTATTTTAAAAAACTGCCGGTCAAACCGAAAAGATCCTATACATTTATTTTTTGCTGTATTGAAATTAAAAAGGCAATTTTGTCTCTATGAACTGTTATCTATGCATCTGGATTGATTCCAGTGATAACAACTGAATGCTGCTAAAACTGGATCCCGTCTCTAAATTAGGTAATGTTATGAAAACAACAAATAAATTTATAAATGGTCAAAGGATATATCATTTAGAGCAGACATGGACAAACTTTTCGAGGAGTAAGCCACATGAGACATGGTTCATCATTAGGCAAGTGGCTCTACTAGAAAAAAATTTAAAGTAACTTTCCATTAGGCATGTCATTTCGAAAGTCTCATGGGCCATAGTTTGCCCATGAATTACTTAAATAATAATTTCGTAAATTGATCCAAAGGATCGTTTTGGGAAATATGCGCCATATTACTGTCTCATAATACCTTGTCAAAAATTTGTAACGTGAAAAATCTTCAAAATTTGAAGGATTTTTTGGGGTTTTTGAGTGGAAGAAGAGCTGCTAATAGAACCTTTCAAAAATCTCTCAAAAGATCCAGGGTTGGCATACAGGCTGTTGTAGGTTATGTATCAGATCATTAACTATTTGGAGTGTAAGGCGGCGAGCTGATAGAAACATAAGTATGCCAGGCAAAATACTTAGCAGTATTTTGTCTGTCATTGTGTTCTGAGTTCAAATTCTGCTGAGGTCGACTTTGCCTTTCATCCGTTCGGGGTCGATAAATTAGGTACCAGTTGCGTACTGGAGTTGATCTAATTGACTGTGCCCTCCCCACAAATTTCGAGCCTTGTGCCTAGATTAGAAAAAATTAAATATTTGGAGTGCCCTCACTCTTGTCCAGCCTAGATAATTTAGTTTCAGTTTATTTTAACAACTGCTATAATAAAACCTCCTTAGTGTGTATTGCTTACTGGTTGTTTTGTGCCTTAACTCAGAGTTTCACAAACTGACGAATGGCCGTGGTCATGTGCATGCCTTTGTGCTTGTCCCAGTCACTGCTTGACAACCAGTGTTGGTTTGTTTCCATCCCTGTAACTTAGTGGTTTGGCAAAAGATATCAACAGAATAAGTACCAGACTTTAAAAGAAATGCAATAATGGGGTCGATTTGTTTGATTAAACCCTTAATAGCTGTGCCCCAACATTGTTATGTTCCAATGACTGAAACAGATATGAACAGTAACAGAAGTGCTGCTATATATTTTAGTGTACCGAAAGAGTTAAAAACCACAGGGTAAATTACCATATTTGATGACATATTAGATGCACTCTGATTTCAGTAGAGCCTATTCAAGAAAGAGTACATTTATAGTGCATTAAAGTATGTAATATAACCCCAACTTATGGTGGCATGCTGTCAGAACCATTAGTGCTACAGGTTGACTTTGCCTTTCATTCTTTCAGTTTTGATAAAATAAGTACCGGTTAAGAACTGGTGTCTATGTAATCAATTATCCCTCTACCCGAAATTTCTGGCCTTGTGCCAAAATTTGAAACTAATATAAGCCCAACTTAAGGCAGAATCATTACTGTGTTGGATTTGCAAGCTTTTTTTAATCTGACTTTACATTCTGAGTTCAAATGCCTCTGGGGTCAACTTGGCTTTTTATTTTTTGAGAGTCAATAAAATAACTACCAGTTGAGCACTGGGGTTGATCTAATCGATTTCCCCCCTCCCCAACATTGCTGGCCTTATGCCAAAATTTGAAACCAATATATACTCAACTTCGCATACTGGACTCTGGGTGACTTTTGAGATATGTTTTTGAAAAAAAAAAGGAAAAGAAATGGAAAAATATGGTATCAAACACAGTATTTCATGACATTTGTAAATTTGGATACATTGGGTCTGCTTTGATTGAAAAATCAGGATTCTTGTTTCCCTAAGGCTCACAAACTTTTTCAAATTTTTAAACATCCCGAAATAAATTTTTGCCGATACGGAACCACTAATTTCCTTGGTCTCTGGTTCATTTATATTTCATATGATGCAACTTCCCTGCCCTTCCATTATTTCAGTATTGATAGGAGAATAAATAATTTAGAGTTCTGTTAAAGATTTTGGAAATTATTTCATGTGTATTCCTTTTCCTTTGATGTTAGCTCTCTCTCTTTCATATTAAATTCTAACCATCAGTTACATTACATTGTGCAATAAAATCATTTTTCAAAGAGCTGATTCTGTGATAGTTTTTCTGCCAAAACTCCCAAATATTGTATTGTACTTCCTGTTGATCATTTACATTCTTGCTAATTTGATATATTCAACTGTCCGATCAACTGCTTTATCATCTCTCCTCCTTTAACTAAAGAGTTCAGTGCATCAATCTTTGTTCTTTGATGCATATTGAACTAACCTGTTTGGTTTTTTTCCTAACTTAAAGCACTTGAAGTTCTCCCTCTCTCTCTCTCTCACTCATTTATATTTTTTTATTCCTTCACACATTATTTGATATTTATTATGATGCTTTTCAAAACTGTTTTACCAAACTGTTATTCTTCCTTTCTCACTATAATTTAGCAATATTACTGTAGTCAGGGTAGTTAGAAAGAGCAAAGGTTCACATGATATTTTGTTTTTTTTACTTTGTATCTTGTTCACTGCTAACCCTAACGTTCTCAAGATTAAATACAAAACTAGTTTTGTTTGTATTAAATGGCTACAATAATTTCAGTTGACTTCAGTAAATTTCTTTGCAATTCTTTGGTTCCAGGTTCAATACTTCTACCCAGCAACTTTGGCAAGTGTCGTTTAAGTATAGCCTCAGGTCATAAACACGAACTTTTGGGTGAAACTAGGTTAATAGAAACTGTGGGAAAGCCTATCAAAAGTGTGTTTGAGTGCTTATACTGTTAGCTCCTTCATCAAATTGAGGATGACTTAACAGGGATAAAGGCAACTGTTAGACTGGCACAAATTTGTTTTCTATTTCTTTTATACTAAGAAAGAGCTGCATGTGCATCAGATGCACTCTCTCAGTCTTACACATTATGTCAAGTGGCAAAGTAAAATAAACACAGTAAGCATCTATCTATCTATCTGCTCAGTCAAAATCGACTCTCGGTTACTTGATAGATCAGTGTTATCCAGCCAGTTCCATCCTGGGTCGCTTCTTTCAGAATGGCTATGGCCATTCCCATGTCACTCTCAATGGTGTCAAGCCAGCGGGTTCTTGGTCGGCCTCTTCCTCTCTTACCACTAACCATTCTGAGCAGGATGTCCTTCTCCAGGGATTTTCTCTGCATAATATGACCAAAATATGCCACTCTATGCTTGTTATATGTACATATATGTACAGTAAGCATATCTATATAAAAATGTTAAAATGGTTGAAGTGATCTCCACACCTTGCAGTACCATCTCATTTCATGTGTTGCCCAAGCCATAAAAGATATCTGGTATTTGTCCTGTATTATAGCTTCTAGCCCAGGATGACAATATGTTGCTACCTACAATGGTTGTCTCTCTTTGTCTCTTAGTTACCAAACCGTGTAAATAAAGGTTACATATTTCTTCCATGCTTATTTATATGAAATGCAAATGTGCTACAAAACATTCACTTGCATGCATGTATATACATATGTACATATTACAAGCTGGCTGTTAACTCACCTTGAGTTAATCTGCTTTCTGACAGGGTTTCTTTTTCACACTACCAGATTTCTGAAATCAGCCTCCTCATAATATAGGCTGCTAAATTTATAGTATATTTATAATATAGGTTGCTAAATTTAGTAGCTGTCAACCCAGTCGGGCCTTAAATTGTACTGGATCACAAACGTGATCTGACACACAATATTTTTTAAAATTGAAAATCAACTTTAAATAGCAGATTAGCATATACCTAATGAAAGAAGATATTTTTGTGCAAAGAGAAAAAAATAAAGAATAATAAAATAAATTTGTGCTCTGCAAAAGTTTGGACTAATCCTTCAGATTGATATAAAATTGGTATAAAATTGTTTTTTATATAACAGAACATAAAAACAACCATCAGTAAATATATATAAAAGCTATAGAAGTTGCATTATATATATATATATATATATATATATATATGTATATACATACATATACACACACATACACACACATTTTTGTGAGCTATCTTAACATTTTCATGTCTTAATGCTGGTTCCTTTGTAGTGGATGACGACATAGATAAAATGTATTTACCAATGATTTTATTTACGTTAGTAAAAATAATTGCATGCAAATTATAATATTCATTGATTATCAATAAACTGGTAAAGAAAGTTTTATAACCGGTATTGTTAGACATTTGTGTGTATCCATACATTAATTTAATAAGTTTGCTTTATAAACTATATTCTCTTTTAATAATTAATATTGCATATTAAAACTAAAATCACTGAAGATTATTCTGAACTGGAATTTTGGGGACAATAATTATCTACTTTATATGATTTCACACATAGTTTTTCCTGTTTATTAAATTTATAAAAGTTATAAAGTGGAATTAATTTTCTGGTTTATCACAATAATTTTCACATTATCAATTTAATTTCTGCTTTGAATTCTGTTAAATTACTTATAAGTATTTGAAAGTTAAAGTTAAAATAAAAATTAACCAAAATTATTACTAAAAAGAAACCGAGCCTATTGTGATATCATGTAAATCAGGAACTTTAAACATCTCCTCTTTTAATAATTTTTGGCAAGTTGATTTCTCTAGAAGCTACGAAGTAAATTTGAAACCCTTCACAACCTACTTCCTCAACACTCTTTTATTTCTGATCCAAGTAAATGCTCTCAATTCTATGACCCAGATTTTTGTTTGTCTTTCAAAGCAGTGCTTTCTATCCTGGTAATCAATAATTTGTAATCTGAGTTTTTAAATGTTGGCATGAAGTTCTGATATTTTTTTATATTTTTTCCCCTTCCTTTCTTGTTTTATCACTTATATTTGTCATCAGTTTAACAAGCTACTTGATATTGCATTTGATGAAATGAATTTGAACATGCCTTGTCTCTAAAAGATTTTCTTTAGACCATTAAAATTTGGCTCAGGCAGTTTGTTGTAAATAAAATATCGATATGGATCAAAATCTGTTAATGTGAATTTGATTTAAGAGTTATAGAGGAAGATGGAAAATAATCAAATAAAATAATCATATATACTTATGTACATACATACAGACATATGTACATGAAACACACACTGGGAATTTACACCTACATACCAGGAATTTACAAGCCAATACACACACACACATACACGTGTGTATGTATATGCCTGGTGTATTGTTATTCATTATGATAAATGATTGTATGTGTTGACTTAATGAAACAGTAGGTAGTTTCTTTCAGTGACTATTTAATTTTCCCCTGAATAACAGTATTCCATAGCGCTTTGTTATTATGATTTAATTGACAGTAGAGTTGAGAAATTAATTACTAGCCCAATCATACTCATTTTAAAGTTACATATTTACTGAACTCTGATATAATTTCTATGCTATATTAATTTCTATATCGGCTGTGATCATGATATACTAATGATTTATGATATAGGATTTATGATATCATGGTTGTAAACAAGCATCATTGTCAAAGAAGTGGTGTTGTTTGTTTCCAGTCTTCTGTGGAAAACATGTCTGGCCATGGGGAAATATAATCTTACTTGACAACAGATGAAGGTTGGTGACAAGAAAGACACTTGGTTGTAGAATATGTGCCCCAACAAATTCTGTCTGGCCCGTGCAATAAAGGAAAAGTGGATATTAAATAATGATGAGGAGGTGAAGGAATTTATTTTATAGATATCTACGTTTATAGAATTAAGCCCATAGGTTTAATTCTTTTATAACCATATTATTAATGAATTACACTGCCCATTGATTTTAATTTATTATTTAAAATAATCAACAGTCCGAAATGTTTAGTAAAGTCCATTATTAAATTAGTATCTGGAACGATTTAACGAAACATTAAAATATATAATTGTGATTAAAAGTATTAAATCACATGGTCACTGATATTACGGCAGTAAGTGAAGAAATAAACCACCTCATTGTGGTGGCAGTGGTGGTGCTGCTGGTCTTAAATTGAAAAAACACTCAAGAACTAATACAGTCTTTCAGAGGACTTTTGCACAATTTCCGTCTTCTCCCTAACTTCACAAAAGGTTAATGACAATCTGAACCTACGGCCAAAGAACCATGCAGTGGGGTCAGACCCAGAACCATGTAATTTCAAAGAAAACTAAACCATACAGCCAAGCTTGCATTCTTTAATGTTTACAAGCCATCTAAGTTTCACTAGCATGGAAAATTGCACATATGACAGCAAATATATATCTACATATGTTTATCTATGTATACATACTTTATTAGATATTATTTCTTTAATGTGTATACACACACATATATGTGAAGTGAACTAATCACTAAATGTATGTTCATAGAGAGTATCGCCTTTCATGTGTTTGATATCAAAAACATTTAATATAGGAAACAGTTTTAAGAAAGTACTTCCAGTTTTTACCAATGTTCATTTTTTTTTTCCCCCCATATTTTTCTTTCTTTCATTTTCTATAATTCTTAAGAATGTAAATGACACTTAGAGTGGAGATCATTCGTTTTGATATTTTAACAGTTTGCAGAGTTGTTTTCTTTAGTCGGTTCTCACTGGGAAACACAGGCGCCCAATGTAGTCTGCCAGTTGCATTTCTACGTCTTGAAATTATATAAGAATGCTGTATATAAATACATGTATGTGCAGCCAATCACCACCACCACCACCACCACCACCACCAAACCATCACCACTACCACCACCATCATCATCATCATCATTGCTATCACCATCGCCACAGCTACTTTTGTCTGTTCCTCCTTGTTGGAATGAGTTGGTTCATTGGGCAAGGCTTTTTGAGACAGTGTTTTATGGCCTGGTGCCAACTCTTTTAGTTGCTTCTTATAACAAGCAGGGATATGGTGAGCCTTTTCTAAAAACAGGGGATATCAAAAAGTTTATGTATGTAATGTATGTATGCATGTATCCATACACATATATAATGTATGTGTATGTGTGTATATATATGTATGTTATTTTTTATTACAAGTGAAAAATATTTATACTTATGTTTTGAGTTCTGTCTTTCTTGTTTGTGTTATCAAATCTATTTGCTTATATGTTTGTATGCATTTGTGTCTGTGTGCGAATATGAATGTATATATGTATTTGTGTGAGAGAAGTAGAAGGGAGAGAGAGCAATGTAGTATTGAAATTAAAGTATCAAATATAATGAAGAACATTTATTTAAAAAAATAAAGTTGTGCCAAGGAATGAAAGTAGGGGATATACTGAAGAATTAATTTATATATTTCTTAAACCTATAAATGTACTTTGGCTTAGTGAATATTTTAATTCTGAAACACTGTGATGCATTGATAATTTTCTCATGGTTGTCAAAGTAGCATTAATATGCAAAGTAGCTTACTCATATGTAAATTAAGTTATTTTGCCCATGCAACTGTGAACTGCTTTTTTTTCTTTTGATTATTTCTTGCTATCATAATATTACCAATGTAAAAAGTTTCATGCTCACTGTTGCCAATAACTTATGGTGTGTGTGTGTTTGTGTATGTATATGTGTATATATATATATATATATATATATATATATAGATAGATAGATAGATAGATAGATAGATAGATAGATAGATAGATAGATATGCTGAGTACATTGGAATAAATTATCCAGGTGGGTAATATAAATGCTCTTAGGTATATTCCAGGTTCTGGCCAATCATGTAAATAAGAAGCATCAAGGATTGCTTAGGGTGAGCAGTCCCACAAATTCTTCTGGGTTCACTTTGGTGGATTATGAATATTTTGGAAAGTATAAATCCAGTTGCTTTGAATATATATATATATAAATATGAGTGTTTTTATGCACCACAACTCCGTATGAGAAGTCCTTTCAAGGTAAATAATGTAGTGTTCTATGTTCTAATATATAAATATAAATATATATGCCGTCTTTTGTCATTCCATTAAATTGATATATATTTGTGTACACATGTATATACAAATTGACAGAGGAATTTGTTCTGTATCTATACTTTTTCCGTTCATATACTGATAAGGTCAATCTTACTTTAATCTTTCTGCTGTTGATAAATTAAAGTACCAGAGAAGTATTGAGGCTGATTTAATTGATTATTCCGCACTTCCACCCAAATATCTGACCCTCTCACTATGATAGAGATTATTCTGGTATTAAAAAGTGTGGATGTGTGTGTAGTTAAACACAATATTTTTTGTTGAAAATTTTCTAAATGCCCAGTCTTGTAGAGATTGTCACCAAACAGAAATGATTGTTAAAAGAAGTCATTAGTGTTTTCTCCCTTTCATTAAAATGTTTCTCACTTCCTTGAAAATGAATGTAAACAATGTTAGTTTGATTTTTGTGATAGTGTGCATTTCAGAACGAGTTGACTGAATACTGTCTCATGTGGTGCCATGTCTTACATGAAGTTATGAGTTAATAAAACGAGAGAGAGAGAAAGAGAAAAAATAAATATGATGTAATATGATATGCTAGTTAATGATATACCTATATTTAATGACACAAAGAATGAAAAATAAGCCAAATGGGAATTCTTTATATTCCTATTGAATTCATATACATATTTGTGTATGTTAGATTATTGGAAAGTAGATACTAGTTTCAACTTAATATTGGCTTGGTTGTAGCTAGAAATGGCATTCTTCCATGAAACATCTGCTGCAAATAGGTAAAACCTAGCCAACCAATGCCATAAGGTAAGTATGGATCTATAAACGTGAGCATGTGTAGTTAGGCATTGCAAAATGTTTTATTAAAGAAATATATTCTTATATTTTCCAATATCAGATTTTTCAATAAAATATCATCTTCTCTATTTTCTTTCTTACTCTCTTATTTGTTTTCTTTATTCATTTATAGTTTTCTTGCTTTCATTTTTCTAAGGTCATTTATTCATAATGAATATTTTTTAAAAATCTGAAATAGGTTTGGGTTTTTTTTTTTTGGCATTTTTCTTTTTTATCAAAGGAAAAAAGTCTCCTTTATAATTGTTCCAATTATTGTATTCTGAAATTGAATATCAACATTGAATGAAGAATGTTTCATAATTGAGATTTTGAAAATATCTTGGAACAACAATAAAATAAAGGACTTCTTGTTTATTTCCTATAAAACTAATTTCAGAGTTTTCATTTTGGCCTTTTAAAAAAATATTAACTCTAAATAACAACTATCTCCCATGTCCTCTACTCATGTAAAGAAAACATTTCTCAGTCCATGTCTGATTTTAGTTGTGATAAAATTACAAAAACAAAATAGAGAAAGCTCACTCTGTCAGTATCCATTGCTGTATTTTTCTTTATTTTATATAATTTTTTTTCTTACAAGCTATTTCACATTAAATTTCAGGATATTTAATAATACAGACGATTCAAATATAATATGGCTCATAATTGCCAATTCTACTCTATGGAAATCTTCCAATATATTTCAACAAAATTGGCTTTCTCAAATGTCTAATTTTCACAGGCATTATCACTAAAAGCGACAAGATGGATCCAAATGATGAGTTGCTAAATATATTCCTAAGATTCAAACCAATATTCTGGAATGGTTGTAATTCAAGATATTTACACTTCAAATGTTATGTTCGTTCTATACTATGTTATATCATCTGTTGGATAGTTCTGAAAATTCAGATATCTGCATAAATTGTCAGGGCCGCTATTTTATAGCACGATATCCTTATGTTAATTATTCAGTTAGAAAAGTAGAGGTGATGTCTGCTTTCATTCATAAAGTTTGTTAAACCGTGTAATATAAAGATCGAAGGAAGTTTCTCAGGGATGCCTTTTGCATAAAGAACAAGTAGTTAGAGCTAATATAAAATAGTGAGCTCCCAAAAAGATTAATTCTCAAGAAGATATACAAGACAACTGTGAAATCTGAATTTATTTAAAATTATGAGATCAGGCAGCAGAGAGTGACTTTGAAATTTGACAGCTATGGTGAACTTTCAGACAGCATTCTTGATAATGTATTATCTAGGCTTTTGTCAAGAGATGACATGTGGCCTCATTCTCTATTGAAGTTGGTTGCCATGACTTTCCAGTTAGATCATTGTTCTAGTTCCTTCAAAAGGTTGCTCTGGAGCCCAGACAAGTGAAGAAAGCCACAAAGAAGATAGGTAAGGCAGGTGAAACCAGCTCAAGGTGGCTGTGGTTGACAATAGACTGCAGGTGGAACCTGTATACTGAGCTCCACTGAGTATACAGGTTAAGGGGTGAAATGCTTGTGATACTCAGATACCGGCTGACGAAATGTTTCTGACATTACGATGGATTCAGAAGAATTTGTGATACTTTTGAGTATCTCCTGCAAATTCAGCATGAGACAAAGCAGCTGTGGTGTTTATTTCTCCCATTTATTTTGCCTACATCACTTTCAATAACATTATAATGTCTATTTGCCTACAGTAGCATGGTTTAAGCATTCTTAACTTGGATAGTTGCACTCCTCTGAGCTTGCAGGGGCTAGCTAGTGTCAATAGTGGTGCTTTGTATTTAGAAGCGTTGTGGTTTTACTTAGTAATAAAATATATAAATTAAACAATACTTACATTGTAAAAACAAGTTCATAAATATCTTTATCAAGATTAAAGTATGTGAAAGATATTGTGTAATCAGTGAGCAGATCACATAACTGGTTATGTGCTAAGGTTGGTCTTATATAATTTCATTATGTAAATTCTCAACATTTTTTTTTTGTAATTTCCATAAAAAATTTTCATATGGCATACTAGCCCATGTAAATATCTCAAAGAAGGCTACTACTGGTTGCTTAATGTCAAAATATGTAGATAATTAACTATCTGTCATACAAATATAGTATTCTATTATACTTGGAGATGGTTATATTTTCTGATCAAACATGTACTGTATATTTGGCCTTCACTTCAGCTTTATTACAATTATTTTAGTTTCTTTCATCACACATCTGTGACCTCTTCAGTGACTCTCTGTCCCACATGACTCATCTTGTTCTGCTTATTCCATCCTGTTGTTTTTCTTTTTTTTTTGAAAAATATGGGGGGAAAAGCATGGTACATATACTGAATGACATTTGTAAAATATCATTTGGTGAATGTGGTCTGACACTATAGTAGAAGACACTTACCCAAGGTGCCACACAGTAGGAATGAACCTGGAATCATGTAGTTGTGAAGCAAGCTTCTTACCACACAGTTACACCTACACTTTCAATATTTTTTCTTTTTTAAATACTCTGCTTCTGAAAATATTGAAATATTTAGTAAGATAATTCTTTATTAAGCTGGTTTTTGAAATATAAATCAACATGAAATTTTGACTGTAAGTTTAAAATTTAGATCACTTTGAAATAGTGAATTTGTGTCATAGAATGAGGGCAGTTTCAGGTGGGGTTGGTAACAAAAGAGTTAAATATGATTTCATCTGTTGTTTATTTGCAGAGATGAATTAAGGCTTTCATTTCTTAACAATTACAAATATATTTATCTCCAACATTCTGTTTCAAGGAGACGTATCATTGGTTATCAAAATCTGGTAATCTATGTGTACTAGAAGACTCCTTTACAAGAACACGGTGAGTTGGGGAAAATAATAGGATAAAAACAGCATTAGATGCGTGGGCAAGAGAATGAGTGCTTTGTACATATATTATGAATGTAAGATAAATGGTGCATAAACATGTGCTGTGAATTTGTGATAAAAGCTAATGTGATAATGGGAAATGAATGGTGAGATACCTTATTCAAAGCTCCCTTTAAAGTATGGGAAAGATAAGAAAAGAGGCATTATGAAATTTTTGTTTGTGTGTGTGTGTGGAGTAGAGTTGATGATTGCATTCATTTTCTTGACCACAAAAGGATGAAGTGCAAAAATTGACTTTGGTCAGATTTGAACTCAGAACATTAAAAAATACATTAGTGAGAGTGGGAGGCATTTTGTTTGCTGTTCTATAGTTTTGCCAACCCCTTGTTCTTAAAAGGAGGAGGAGGAGGAGGAGGAGGATGGTGGGGGGGGGGGTGATGGTGATGATGATGATGATGATGATTTCTTTGTTTACTGATAATGGTTTATAAAAAAAGTTTCTACTATAAAAATGCATAGACTCACATGAGAAAAATAAAAAAAAAAGAAAAGAAAATACTTGTTCCTACTAAAACATACACACATTTCTAAATTCTATTTATAAGCATTAATCAGTGATTAAGTCATTTAAAAATTTGTTCAATTCATGCAAGTCAGGATAAAAGGATTTCAAACTTTCAATGCTATTAATGGCGAGACTGAACTATGTAGCAGAAAATGTGATTGGAGAATAGATTTGGAAATTAGCTTACTACAGCAGTGACCTTAAAGGCCTGGAAGTTATGCTGTGTAATGTAATGGAATATAAACGCATGAAGTAGAATGATTATTTGAGGATTTTGTGGAAATAGTTGTAACATTGTTATTGGTAACTTACTGGCTCAAGAACTGTTCATTTCAATCTCCCTATTGCTGTATAGTATCCATGGGCAGAGTCTTTATTTCTCACTGTCTGTTCACTTAGCTGAAAATAAGAATCATTACTATAGATAAATAAGTGTACTATATAAATGGTTTGTTTATTTATGGTGCTAAGATAAAACTCCCTCAGTGAGCCTGCAGGTGGTATTGCAGCCTTCTTAATGTTATTTTTTTTTTGTTTTTCAAGTAAGTCTTAATCTTCAGAAACCTTCAGAGTTGATGTAGATTTGTAAATTTTACTAGAAAATCTAAATTTCTGGGGACATTCAGAGCTGATGTAAATTTGGTGAAATGCAATTTTGTTATTGCAGAGTGGAACATTATCAAAATAAATGCAAGTAAAAATAGTTGTGTAAGATAAATAAAAATGGAAACAAAAATCTGAAACCTAAAAATTAGAAATATTTTAAGAATAAGAAGTTCGGCGGGTGCAGTAAAACAAAGCAAGATCACAAATAATGATCCAGGAGCATTCAAATAAATTCATTTTTGAAGTTGCTTCTTTGTTTTTTTTGTCACAGCAAATTTTTTGATTAGTCATGCAAGTAATTCTGATTCAGGAGATTATGTGAAATAAGTGCACAGATGCTAATGGAAATCAACTTAACATTCAAGTCCGTGGTTATTCTTTGTGAACTCAGAAGACTAAATTGTTAAAATACTTGATCTTCAGTAAATTTTAAAGAGACATTTTATGAAGCATTTCATTGTCAAATTTTCATTCATATAAAGATTTCATCTCCAAAGGTATTTTTTTTTTCTTAAAGAAATAATCAAATGTTTTATTGAGCAATTTGTTCATTGTTCGCTTGAAAAGACAGAAAACAGACACATTCCTTTTTGGCAAAGCCCTTATCAGTTTCTTCAAGTTCTACTTGGAGAGAAGGGTAAGGATGGAGAGAGAGGTGCTACCTTCAAGTGACTGTTGAAACGTGGGTGAGAGTGAAGAGAATAAACACATTCTAAGTATATGCCTGTAGACCAGAGAACATGGTTGGGAGAGGGCACTTTCGCTTGGTAGTGCAGGATCTATGGGGTTCCTTGATTAGCCCTAGATGGCTGTTTCCTAATAGGAATATCTCATTTCATGCTTTTTTTTTGCCCTTTTCAAGCCTAGCCAGGCTCATGGGCCCTGTTTCCCGGTTTCTGTGGCATATGTGCTCCCCCCAGCTGTACAGGACACCAGAAACAGGAAGAGAGAGTGAAAGAAAGTTGTGGTGAAAGAGTACAACAGGGTTCACCAGCACCCCCTGCCAGAGCCTCGTGGAGCTTTTAGGTGTTTTTGCTCAATAAACACACACAACGCCCAGTCTGGGAATCGAAACTGCAATCCTCCGACTGCAAGTCCATTGCCCTAACCATTGCTTAGCAACATTCTTTCCAGCTCTTGACATTCTGATTTCAAATTTTTCAGGGGCTGACCTTGCCTTCAGTGTTTTTGGTGTTTTGTACCTATTGAGCATTGGGATCGATGTAATTGGTTTTTACCCCCCACCTGGAAATTGCTGGCCTTATGCCAAAATTTGAAACCATTATTATCTTCTTCAGGGTGGTGGGTTGACAGGATCATTAAAGATTTTGACAAAACACTTCACAGTATTTAGTTTCCACCTTTTCATGTTCTGAATTCATATTCTACTGAAATTGACTTTGCTTTTCATCTGTCTAGGGTCAATCTACTGTCCATCTGTAGTCAAGTACTGGAGTTGAGGGTATCAATTAACCCTCTTGTTCAATTTTTTTGCCTTGTGTTTATATTAAAAACAATTATCATCAATTTTGTTTATTTCCCAATTTTTTAGTTTTATTTATGCTTATATTTTATCAATGATTCTTTTTGTCATGATTCAAAAATCTCGTGTAGACTTTAATATTAAAAGATTATTCATCTCTGAAGACTAGGTTAATTAAATCTAATTAACAACAATCTCAGACAATTAGACAGCTATTGTCTTTTTCCAATATTCAGGAGTTTGTCCAAATTTAGAATAATTATCAGTTTTCTTATAAATCTTAGAAGCAATTATTGTGGCAAACAAATTGTTGTTGTTATTGTTACTGAGCCTCAGATTAACTCAGGCTGAATAGACAGACCTATGTGGTATAAAATATAATTATATAAGATATAGTACTGTCTACATACATAGCTACTCTTTATGAAAAATGTGTTGCTGTGTGCCAATGCTAAAATTCTTTATTTTAATAAAAATGAAAATAATATGAAAAATTTACACTCTGGGTTCATAATGTTTTTGACTTTGTGGCATTCTGGAGGTCAAATGAAAAAATATATACTGGCATAATTTTCATGGAACATTGAAATAAACAAAGCCTCTTTTACTGTTAAAAAGAATGGGAAATATATTAAAAAATACCCAAAGCGAATGCCCATCTAATTAATTCATTAATTTATCATATCATATATGTGTATTACAATATTATGAATTTTGTTACATGTAACTCTGATATGTACAACTATGGCTATGTGGTTAAGAAGGTTGCTTTGCAATTACGTAGTTTCTAGTTCAATCCTGCTGTGCAGCTTTTTCAACATGTGTCTTCTGCTGTGGTCCTAGGATAACCAATCTCTTTTATATATCTCTCACTACAATGTCGAATGTGTCCCATTTTCCTAAAATGTAGCTAAAATCTAATGATTTATTATTTTTTTCTTGCTGGTAAAAATAACTGTCAGGTAGTGGTGTTGAAACTTCATAGTACTATAGTACTGCTTCACAAGGGGCATCTAGATGCATCACAGAATTTTCAAAATAAATTAAGATCTTCAGGAAACCTAAAGTTATGCTTGGGTGTCTTGTGTAACTAGTGATTCAAAATTTTGTTAAACACAGATATGAAAAATAAAACACAGTATGCAATAGTCTTCTATATTTTATAAAATTAAAAAATTTAAAATATAATTTTACATAACATTCTATGCCAAGAGAACCAGCTTTTATAATTCTTTTTATTTAGTCTCAGAGCACTGCAAAATCAATACAATTAAGAACCACAAATATAGAGACACCCACATTGGCTCATAGCAAAAATTACGTCATATATATAGCATTATTTTATGGCTGTTAGTGTATAAGTTTCAGTGGAAGTGTTTTGAAAATATTTACTACCTTGATATTGTAAAATAATAAATAAGTCTTCTTGATGTTATTGAGACAATTATATATATATATATATATATATATATATATATAATATATATATATATATATATATATATAGAGAGAGAGAGAGAGAGAGAGAGAGAGAGAGATTATAATTCCTGTACATTTGATATTTTCAAGTGAACAATAGAAATAATGATACTGTTAGCAATTGTAATTACAAATATAGGCTTTATTAATTAAAAAATAAATAAATAAATAATAGGATTGTTTAGGAAGCAAATTAAGTAAAATTACACAGTTTAGCATGATGCTCATATTACCTGGAAGTCTCCCAAGCACGAAACACTTGGAACTTTGTAAATATAGAACAGAAATATATAAAGAGACATTTATTTTTAATTCGTTATATATTATATCTACTTTTTCTCGCTGTTGGACTTCTAAATTTTTTTCCTTTTACTGCAGAACAATAAATCCTATGCTGTATCATTATTATTATTATTATTATTATTATTATTATTATTATTATTATTATTATTATTTGTTTTGCTTGTATGACATAAATGTATCATAAGCCGTTGTAATGCAAATTGTTTTTGGCATGTGTATTTGATGTATTATTCATAGCATCTCATAAGCAGAATATTCAGTAATCAAAGCTACACACACACACACACACATACACACACGCACACACGCACAACACAAACATATATATGCATGAACTAATGCGAAATATTCTTGACTTCGATCCTCGTCTGATGCTATACATTTTATATTATAAGGTTTATACTTATGACATTTTGACTGTGGTACACTCCTGCTGTCTTTGATATTCATTTTGTAGTTGTTTCTCTTGGAGGCATCACACAGTATATTCTCTGCTGGAGATGGCAGACACAAACAACCATCCTGTTAATTCTTTTGATCCCTTTAGAATTAGATTTCTTGCCAACAATTCTTCGACCATTCATTAATTATTGATATCGAACTCTATTTGGTCTTTTAGTGAAAGCTCGGCCTAAAGCCATTTACACTTAAAAGTTGAAAACTTTCAAACACATTATTCACCTTTAGAAACTTGAAGGTTTATTTCCAAACCCTTTTAGATCATCAGTTTTCTATGAATATCTATAGCCACCTGAATATATTATCAAGATTCATTTCATTTTATTTAGCCTTACAGAAGCATTGCCAAATCTTCGTTCTTCATACACAACCGAATCTCCATATACTTTTATTTGCAACGACATTAAAATGTTATGGCTCTAATACATCTTATTTGAACTATACACTTGTTCCTTTCTGGTTTTTGGTATTAACTTACTACCAAGGTTGTCACCAGTATTTCCAAGGATTCTATAGGATGTGTATTCCAATTTTTATTGATATTTATTCCCCGAGGAATATTGTAAGAATTGAAATGTTGGTATATTCAATGGTCTTAAATTTAAACTACAAGCAAATATATAAATATATTTCAATTTTTAACATGGATTGTGTTCTTTCTTGAATGAGTAGTCTTCTTAGTCTTTGAATTAAGAGTGACACACACGCACACACACATATATATATGCAACATATGTACAACATAAGAACATATGGACCTGATGCTGTGTGATGAAGTGCCAACTGTACATACTGCCTTACTTTTGACACGGAATCATTTACAGTTAATGGCATTTGAAACAGTGGGACCAAAACAATTGTAACTAATTATAAAGTTGTACTAAATTTATTCTTTGTCTTTACACATGGACACACACACACACACACACACACACACACACACACTGAGAAGAAAGAATGGATAGATGATTTTTTTTAGTCAAATAGGTATTTTTTGTTTCTGTCTCACGCCAGGTTATCTTTCCTCAAGCAAACTACCCACTGTCCTTTTTAAAAAGATAGCAGTGCATTGTGTGCGATTTGGCTGCTATTTCTAGCGGGTTAAATGACTCCCTAGAGGCTCCACATTCACTTGTAAATTCTGAACTAAATTTAGTGAGTGGTGAAAGTTTCAAAATGCATTTTTTCCTTTTATATTTTCATATATTGTAAATTTTTTGTATTATACTTATCTTTATATATTATACATTTTTCTATAATACCTATCTTTATATATTATACATTTTTTTCTGTTATGCATTTCTATAATATCATACAATAACATTAAGCATTTTTAATGTGCTATTAGTAGATTAAGTTTCGAGTTCAATTCTCATCTTACACAATAATTATATTATAAAATTTGTTACGAATTCTTGAACTTGAGTTTAGATATTTCATTTCCATTTCTTACCTGCCTGTCACTGGCAAATAAATCAAAGGTTTGATTTATTGATTCAGTAAGTTAAGATAGTTTTCTTCACTTCTTAAGTAGTAGTATATGAGAAAAACTGAATTGCAGTTCAAATCAGATTGTTGCCTCAAATCAAATTTTCTTTGATCCTAGCATTTACTAATGCAGATTATATGAGGTACGTGTTAAGAAGTGCTGTAACAGTTAAAAAAAAATTGCAAATGAATAGAATATACAAAGATAAGAGAGGAGAGATTTCAATGCGATCTGTTAGATGTGGAATGTTAACTTACAAGAAAAACATCAGCCAATGTATGGTGGCGAATTGGCTATGCTGGAATATAAGAATGACTGTGCTTGGAAAAAGGTGAAAATTGCTGTGAAGTTGATGATAGGAAGTACTTATGAAAAAGGGAACTGCATAGAAAAGATTTAGCAAGAGCCACTTCACTGAAAACTGAGAACATTGCTTCTCATAAGTTAAATAATACACATTGGAGATAGAATGAGAGTAGCTGTGTCACAGATCCATGTAACTTATTTCATGTATGGTAAAAACATATATGTATATTATGAAGAGGATTATATTATGAAGTTTAGGCTCCAGAATCGGTTCGTCGCCACCATTATTGTTGTCGATGTTGTTGTCTTGGAGAAAATTATTAGAAAATAACTGTTATTACTGTTACTCACTACTATAGCAATATCTTACCATGTAGGAAAATTAAGAAAGAAACATGGACTCTTAACTGACATCACTTTTCTGACCGATGATAATTGCATGACCTCTTTCTTTCAAACTCAGATAGACGAAATTTTAAAGCTGGAAATGGTTGTTAATACAAGGAATAAGTAATGCCAAATGATTTTTCTGGAATGTTTAAGCAGACATACATACATACATACATGTGTATATATATATATACAGAGTTATTTTGCATTTCGTTCTTTCTTTTGGACTCAATCTAGCCATTTTGCTATATACTAAAAACTTCATTTATTGCCAAACTTTATCATAAAACATGAAATTCAGGAGCAACCTCCAATCAAAATATTAATAAACAAGAAGTAGAAATGTCTTTCCTTTTCTTCTTCTTCTTCTTCTTCTTCTTCTTCTTCTTCTTCTTCTTCTTCTTCTTCTTCTTCTTCTTCTTCTTCTTCTTCTCTTTCTCCTCCTCCTTTTCCTCCTCCTTTTGCTATTTCTTCTTCAGTCATGATTTGATGATAATGGCTTTTGATTTTATTATGAAGCCACTGACTTTCTGCTTGTTTAAGAAAGACTAACAAAGCTTGGTTCATAACATGACTGACAATCTGCTCGTAGTATTTGTAATTTAGATAACATGTAATATCGTCGTCATCATCACTGCCACCGTCATCATTGTCATCATCGTATGGCCATGTTCCATGCTAGAATATGTTGGACAGTTTGACGGGATCCAGTGGGTCCAAGGACTACATCATGCCCTAGCGTTTCTGCTTTGGCAGGATTTCTGTGGGTGAATGCATGCACACACACACACACACACACACACACACACACATAGCTTGTACATTATGTATTTCAGACGTTTTGTTTGTTGAAGTGAAATTCTGAATACAAAACATTTTCAACAAAATCTAAGAAGTAGACATCTTGTTTGGGCAAAATCATTAACCACTTCCTTCTGGAGTTAATTTGCTAGAGTATAGACAAGGTTTTAAGTTCAAAACTAACTTCAATTTGTATACTTTTGGTTCTGAATGTGGTACATCACTTATTTCAATATACCTGTTTAATAACTAATTTAATGCTTATAACATGATTTGTAGGAACAATATTTAACTGAAGAATTTGCTCCAGAAGTATGCAAATCTCTTGATTTACCAAAGTTCATCCCAACCCAAATCAGCAGAGATGAAAATGAAAGTAAACAATAGAATGTCCTTTTTTCTCTTATAATGAAGTCAATATGTTCAGTTTGCTCATGGTTTCATGAAACATAGGTTAACCATGTAGCTGAAAGAATTAAAATCATTCATTATATAATTTTGGGAATACTATTAAGGAATGCATTTTTTTTTTCGTGTGGAAAGATATCATAGAGTGCCATGAAATTCTTTAATCATTTCATCAGTTTTGGTCATTGGACTGAAAATAGTGGGGCATTTCTCAGAAGTGTTTTCATGGATTGATTCAGTCCCAATGCTTTGCTCAGTATGCATTTTATTGACCTCATGAGGACCAAAAAAAATCAAAAGTTGACTCAGGAATAAAGAAACACAACCTAACATAAGTTGTTTTTGTTTTATCTCCATTGTTTGACGATCCACAACTGATTTTGTTATCTCCATGCAATGTTTGTCTCAGACAAAATTATGTGACATTTCTGAGTATCAAATTTCACTCAAAAGACTTCGGTTGACCCTTGGCAATAAGAGAAGTCACTTATACAAGGAAGCAAACTCTGTAGAATCAAATCTGGAATGAAATTGTTGCAAAGTGAACTTCCCAATCAGACAACCAAGGCTACTCCTGTATATTTAAATATATACAAGAATTAAAGACAACATTATTTACATTATTTATTATTGACGGATATTTGTCCTCATCTTGTTTGTTGTTAACACAAAGTTTCGGCTGATATACACTCCAACCTTCATCAGGTGTCTTGGGGAAATTTCAAACCTGGGTTCTCATTCCTAAGGTTTTTTCGATGTTGTTATTGTTATTATTATTATTATTATTATTATTATTATTATTATTATTATTATTATTATTATTCAAGTCACTGCCTGGAATTGAATTCGGAATCTTGGGGTTAAGAGGGCGGACTACAAACCCCAAGATTCCACGTTCGATTCCAGACAGTGACCTGAATAAGAATAATAATGATAATGATAAAAATGATAATAATAATAACAGCAACAACATCAAAAAATACCTTAGGAATGAGAACCCAGGTTCGAAATTTCCCCAAGTCACCTGATGAAGGCTGGAGGGTAGATCTGCTGAAATGTATTAACAATAAACAAGATGAGGACAAATACTTGTCAAATGTAAATAATGTAAATAATGTAAATAATTCCTCATCTCTTAAATATAGAACTGTATTAATTAAAGACAAGATTTACAAGTCATGTTGATGAAGGTATATTTTTTCTGTACTAGTCATAGATGTCCATTATGCAAAAACTAAATTTGAAATTCATTCATCACCTTATTATACTTGAAGTGAATTATAAAACATAATTAAATCAATATCTGTTGCTTATACATTTCCTGTTTAGTTGGATCTGTTTTGAACCCCTTACCCATACATTAGTTGGCAGTGATTAACAAACCACTTTGATCTGCTAAGGTCTCTATAGATTAATTAGTGCTTTGAAAGGTATTGAGGAATTTCAAATGGAATACTCTAGAACTTCATTCATTGCTTTTAATTTTCAGATTCACACAACCCTCATGAGAATAGATGTGAAGATGAAATAAATGGTTTATGTATTCTTCTGTTAATCTGAAACCACTTGGTCTGATCTCCTCATTACTAACAATCTTGATTGTTAAAAAGTAGCAATCAGTCTTTTACGAAAACTAACCATATATTTCTGCAATATCTATGACATAGTATCAATGTTTTCCAATTCAATTTTTTTCTCCAGATTTCTATCCAGTTAACCGGTTCATTACCAGGATCTCTCCAGAATTTGGTAAATATTTCTGGTAGAAGTGAATCTAATAGCAAAATAACTGTTTGAATTTGAAAGAAAAAAAAATGTCTCTTTTAAAAGACTTTTGTGCCGTTTGAGAAAGAAAAAAATAGTTTGCAAAATTATCCATATATATATATATATATATATATATATGTGTGTGTGTGTGTGTGTGTGTGGTGTGTGTGTGTGTGTGTGTATATGTGTGTATATATATATATACACATATATACACATACTAATACTCATAGTGGAAAATATGGATTTGAGTGTGCTTCACTATGATAGCTTCCCTCTGTTTGCTGTTCTCTAGTTACGAGTGTATTTCCAATTTTTTTGGTTTGTGGTTATAAGCATGTTTGCTTGCTTTTTTTAAAAATATATATATAAACAAATCCATGTTCTCACCAAAGCATTTTTGCATTTCCTTTTTTCAAGTGCTCTTCACCATAAGTTTTTTTCTTACAACATTGCAGCAGAATTTAACAGACGACGTTTATTTTTCTAAAGTAGTAGTTAAAATTTTCTTCAATTTTAGAAATAGAATCAAAAAAGCTCTTCAGAACTGGTAAAAAATAAAGTTACCTGTTTGCAAATAATTAATGGTACTTGAAAAAAAATCTATATCATATGTTTGATATCTTATTTATAATATATAAACAATAAAGGCTTTGGATATATCCCAGGGAGGAAAAAACCACCACCACATTTCAATGTTACTCAAAATATTTATACTTAAAACTGATCAATAAATACTTAAAAGGTGTCTCTAAAGTGTTGTTATGAGAAGTGTATCTGTGTGTGTAGTTCTTAAAATATATAGTTCATTGTTAAGCAGGAATCCACTGAAGTGCTTCATAGACTAGGTTTAGAGTAATATAACTTAATACATCGACTAACTGAAATTAAAGCATGTATATTGAAATGACAGGTATTATATTGGAACACATCTGTATTTCTGAAAACTGATTGCAACTGAAGAGAGATAGCAGGAGCCATTGCTGGCTTTGAGTAAGTGGAGGGGAAATTTGAATTCATCATCAATTACACTCGCAACAACAAAGCCATGGCTTGTGAGGTGTTGAATTCAAGGCTAAACTTTGCATAATTCAACACTCATCTATTTGTGTTGAGAATTACCGTTGTAGAATACATCAGCAAATAGAGATTTAGCTGCACTCAGTTATAAATATCTTTCTCAAAATACATCAGGACTGCATTGCTAAGTAGGAATCCTCCATTGTGATGCAGGAATATGGTAAAGTGGTCCATAAATTAAGCTTAGAGTGATATAACTTAATGTCAGGAGTGTAAATATTAATATTGGTAAATTTGATTCTCCTTGATTTACTCCCTACTGGTAATGGTACTGGTTACGTCTTTGTGAATGCAATCTGATTCTAGAAACACAGCTGTGTCCCAATGTAATACATATTGTATGAAGCTATATATATATATGTGTATATATATATGTGTATATATATGTATGCATATATGTATGTATATACATATATATATAGATACATATATATATATATATATATATATATATATTATATATATATATATATATATATATATATATATATATATATATATATATATATATATATATACATATATATACATATACATACAGATATATATATATATACATATATATATATACATATACATACATATATATATATATATATGGTATTATAGATCCATTACAGCTGATCTTACCAATTGGTTTCCCACTGAATATTGGATAACTAGATATTAGATAACAGGGTGGCTATATGATTAATATACCCACTCTGTTGGCAAATATACACATTCCTAGTTTTTTTCTGAATTATAGATTAGAAATGTGTGAGTGTGTAATGAAAAGTTTCTGGCTTTGGGTAAAAGAAACTACAGGAGGATAGATAATTATGATTTTATACAACATATTCCCCTCTCAGATTCACATACTTATTACAGCAGTCCTTCAGTTTTTCTAAGTGTTGTAAAAGAACTTGGAAGGTTATATATGTGGTAAGTAGCTTGCTTGCCAACCACATGATTCTGGGTTCAGTCCCACTGCGTGGCATCTTGGGCAAGTGTCTTCTACTATAGCCTCAGGCCGACTAAGGCCTTGTGAGTGGATTTGGTAGATGGAAACTGAAAGAAGCCCATCATATATATGCATGTGCATATATATATATATATATATATATATATATATATATATATATGTATGTGTATATGTTTGTGTATCTGTGTGTGTATATGTTTTTGTGTCTGTGTTTGTCCCCCCAACATCGCTTGACAACCAATGGTAGTGTGTTTATGTCCCCATAACTTAGCGGTTTGGCAAAAGACACCAATAGAATAAGTATTAGGCTTCCAAAGAATAAGTCCTGGAGTCAATTTGTTCAACTACAAGTGGTGCTCCAGCATGGCTGCAGTCAATTGACTGAAACAAGTAAAAGAGTAAAGAGAGTATATATATATCTATATATATATAATCATTGATGTGTATATATGTATCTTTATATGCTTGTGTAGAAGCAAGAACAGCAGAAATGAAATAATTTCCTGTTATTTTTTGATCTTTGAACATAGATCTACATTTAAGGCTGTGGTGAATAGTCAGCTATAATTTCCTTGTTGAAAATTTCTACTGAATTATTCTGGTGGGTGGGGTTGTGCCTTTGGTCTTCACAATCCCTTTGAAGTCATTAAGACCAATGACAGTATAAGTTCCTCTTGAGCTGCTAGTCAATGATTGCATGGAAGGAATTCCAGAAGGTCCAACATTCTGTGGAAGAAGGAATTAGTGTAGAAGGAAGAAGGAATTGATGCAGAATAGAGCAAGGAATTCCAGAAGGTCCAACATACTGTGGAAGAAGGAATTAGTGTAGAAGGAAGAAGGAATTGATGCAGAACAGAGCAAGGAATGGACAAATCCAGCCAACAACAGGGAAATAAACCAGTTAGTAGGGAACAATGAGAGTGATGTGTAATAAGAGGAAGCTGGGGACATGTGAGTTGGCATGGGAGTAGCTGGCTCTGAGAAGCAGAGATAACTTTAGTTGTCATAGTAGTAGCAAGTAGTGTTAGTAATAGTAGTAGTTTTAGTAGTAGTAGCAGTGTTAGTAATGTTACTATTAGTGGTAATATTAGTAGTAGTGGTGTTAGTAGGAGCTGTTCTAGTTATAGTGTTAGTTGTATTTGTACTGTTGAAGGTGGCGAGCTGGCAGAAACGTTAGCACATCGGGCGAAATGCTTAGTGGTATTTCGTCTGCCATTACGTTCTGAGATCAAATTCTGCCGAGGTCGACTTTGCCTCTCATCCTTTCGGGGTCGATTAAATAAGTACCAGTTACGCACTGGAGTCGATGTAATTGACTTAATTCGTTTGTCTGTCCTTGTTTGCCCCCTCTATGTTTAGCCCCTTGTGGGTAATAAAGAAATAGGTATTGGTACTGTTAGTAGTAGTAGCAGTAGTAATAAGGGGGCAGGCTGGCAGAATCGTTAGTATGCTGGACGAAATACTTAGCAGCATTTTATCCATTGCTACGTTCTGAGTTCAAATTCTGCCAAGGTTGACTTTGCCTTTCATCCTTTCAGGGGTCAATGAAATAAATACCAGCAAAACACTGAGGTGAATGTAATCGACTAATCCCTGCCTCCACATTTCAGGCCTGTGTCTATAGTAGAAAGGATTTTTATTATTATTTGCATCACTACATTCTGAGTTCAAATTCCACGGAGGTCGACCTTGCCTTTCATCCTTCTAGGCTTAATGAATTAAGAACCAGTTATGCAGTGGGGTGGATGTAATTGACTAATCCCCTCCCTGCAAAATTCCAGACCTTGTACCTACAGTAGAAAGGATTATTATTAGTGTTATTATTTTTCCTTCTTTCTTCAAATTTTCTTCTGTTTCTCGCTGAGTGTTTTCCGTACACCTAGGGCAGAGAAACTCATTGTATGCATTCCCAGATTACACATGTAAATTCACAGGTAAAATATGTATTTAAAAAATTAATAAACAAATAAATTCATGAATGGATGTTGTTTTCACAGTGATAATGCTCTTCTCAGTACATGGGCCATTCCAGTTAACACGATTTTTTGCACTTCCTGTAGGGATGGTAAGCCTGGTATCATTTCCAAATAGGTTTCAGTACCTTTCTTTTATCATTCCTAGAGATCCTACAATCACTGGTACTGTAGTCGCCTTGAGATGCCACATTTTTTCAATTTATTATTATTATTATTACCAGTAGTAGTAGTGTTACTAGCAGCAGTGTTAGCTGTAGTGATGTTAATGGCACTACTTTTTGCAGCAGGAGTGAAGAAAGGCAAAAGAGCAGTCAGTATGTCTATACACCAGAGGTTCGTGTATATTAGTTTGTGATTTCATGCCAATCAATTGCATGGTCATTCTTTCCATGCAAACTAGGAATATGTCTGTCTCTCTAGTAGTGGCCAAATACATGCAATATTAAGTGGTGAATCCCACTCACTTTCAATAGAGGAATACTGGTTTCTGTGTACATAACTTCTTGTTTATGCTGAAGGTGAATGGGAATGTGTGACATTACAAAATTGAGTCAGATTTGATCTGTTAACAGCTGATTTAATTTATAGCATTCCCTATTAGCGCCTGAAAGGATTGAGGAAGTCTTGAAATGACCATTTGATTTTCTGCAAATACTAGCTAAATATCCTTCAAATTATACTCTACCATCTTTAAAATGTAAGGACTCTTTGAATAATCTAGTTCACACTGGATTAACCATTAAGCTAGATAAGCATGTACTTAGGGCATTAAAGGAAGTGGTAAATGGTTAACAGTACAAAAGAAATCACTTCAAATGTTCTAAAACAATATTTGGAATGCCTTATTTTTACTAAGTATAGGCGTAGAAGTGATTGTGTGGTAAGTAGCTTCCTTACGTACCACATGGTTCCAGGTTCAGTCCAACTGCATAGCACATTGGGCAAGTGTCTTTTATTACTATAGCCTAGGGCCAACCAAAGCCTTGCGAGTGGATTTGGTAGATGGAAACTGAAAGAAGCCCGTCGTATATATGCATGTTTGTGTGTGTGTGTGTGTGTGTGTGTGTGTGTGTGTGTGTTTGTGCATGTTTTTGTGTCTGGTTTGTCACCCACCATGGCTTGACAACTGGTAGTAAAGTTTGTTTGCCAACATAACATGGCAGTCCTGATTTAGGATGAATGTTGCTATAATTTAACCCCAGGAGGCATTGTCTCCAGCTGGCTATCCAGGAGATGGTGTCTCCTGGGGCTAAATTACAGTAACATTTTTCCTAAACCAGGACTGCCATGTTATGTTGGCAAACAATCTTTACTACAGAGTACTGTTGGTGAATATCTCATGTTGTGAGATTTAAAAATAGTAATTTTTGGCAATTGGTGTTGTGGTGTTTATGTCCATGCAACTTAGAAGTTCAGCAAAAGAGACCGAGAGAATAAGTGCCAGGCTTAGAAATAACAAGCTCTGGGGTTGATATTTTGACCACAACCCTTGCCTCAAACTTACGATTTTTCACTTTGCTTGTGGTTGTAGGTTTCGTGCACCCCTATGACCTGAAAAATTATTCTGGAGGGAGTTTTACTCCTGGAAGGTTTAACAAAGCTAGGTAGGTCTGAAGGGAGAGGATCGGACTAAATGAGACTCACCATTAGAAGGCACAGAAAGCAGCATAGCCTTGTACAATTTCCTACTAGGGAGTCTATTTATCAATGATCAATGAATCTCTTAAGATGCTGGAAGATGGAACGGCATTAATGACTATGGCTAGGAATGCTTAATTCCAATAGTAAGCCACTGCCAATATTTATAGAACAGGTGATGATAAATGTTATTAATATACTGAAAGATTTCAAAATCCAAGCAAGATCAACCCAATTATGATGATATATCTTTATTTGTTTTAATCCTCAAACTCCTTTGTGACCATTTACATTAACATGTAATTATCTTAATTAGTGTTTGAAACCTATTTATTCCCTTAGTTGGGGCTTATGGCAACAAACCTTCTCTGATAAAAATATTTAATTTCATTTATATCCCTGTGAAATAACAGCTGGATATTAATTATACATAATTCGTTAAGCCTTGGAGTATGGCTAATTAATTAAATCTAATGAACAAGAAAGAAAATATTTCTTATATATTTCTAAGGTAGCAATTTATCGACTTCCTAATTCCAATTCTTGTTGTTGTTGAGTCTCATTTTAGCCCTAAAGGAGTAGACACATGGCCAAAGGCACTCCAACGATGACCATTCCCTCAGTTACTCAGAATCACACCATCCATGTCTTTCTTTTCGAAGATGATAAGGTGTGATTTTAGTGAGATTTGCCTGCTATTTCTAGCAGATTGAGTGACTGTGGAAATGCTCATTTGATAGCTTGTTCATCCTTCAGTTTATGTATACATATATCATAGTGGTTTATACTGAGTTAGATATTCCATGGAGTTTAATTAGGAAAAGTATACATGTAATTGGGTAATATTAACTGCATTGGTAAACAGTTTACCTGAATGAATAAACAAGTTTGATTTGAAATAGACTCTAAATATAAAATAAGCTGTTTTTCAAAATTAATTTGCTATGTATTCTATGTCATGTGTGGAATATCTGAGTAACTTCAAATTATTTTTCAATTTTGGATTTGGTTTGCAAGATTCTTTATATGAGTTTGTGTGTTGAAGCATATTCTGTTATGTCTGGGGAGAGTCATTTTCTTTTTGTGCCTTATAATGTAACACACTCACCGGTAAAATTTCCACTTATTTTTATTTTCCTAAAATTTTCGTTGCATCTTGAAAAAGCGCCATGCTTTGGCAACTGAAAAATTGCGATACATGGACTCAGCTTGAGTTCATTTCTTTGAAGCTGTTTAAATGCATGTGCATTAGCAATACTTGCTTATTTTATATCCTAACTGATGACCATTAATCATTGGTTACAGGCTTCTTACAAGCAAAATCATTAGGATCCTCGTCTCCATAGTATAAAAGCAACTGGGATCACAACAATTCCCCTGAATAGGATTCTAATCCGCTATGGTGTTACTCATTTGCATGGACTGGAGCAATATGAAATGAAGTGTTTTGTTCAAGAATACAATGCACTGCCTGGGCCTGGAATTGAAACCCTGTTCTTGTGATAGTGAGTGCAACACTCAATCCTCTAGGCTACGTGCTCTGATTGCCATTACAATAATGACCATCCATAAAATCCAAGATCCATGATTCATAGTGCAATAAAATGAAAGTGGTCATGCATTGATGTGTGTGTGAGTGTGTGTATATATGTGTCTGTGTGTGTGTGTGTGAGAGAGAGAGAGTGAGACTGTGTGCATTATATGATATCAATACATCTATGAATATAATCAGTTGCATTGTGTGTGATGTAATGCTCAGCACACTGCCTTTGAATAAACCCATTCATCATGTATAAAGACAAAGCAATCAATAGGATAAGATATTGGACCATCAGTTTATTGATTTGAGTTCAAATCTGTTGCAGACGTTTATTTATCTATTTTATATCACATTTTAGGAAGAACAGCATCATAGGTTTCCAACATGCCAATCACTGGTTCAGTGAATTCATAATAGTGACAGTGATAAGGCAGCGTCTGTGAAACTTAGGTAGAATAAATGTCACAAGGAATTTTTATTTGAATGCACCGGTTTATTGGGCTTTTACTTTTTTTTCTCTCGTTGATCCTTGTATTTTCTGCCAGTGTACTATACCTTGACAAAAGTTACATGCATACTTATTAATGTATATGTGTGTACCATTCACTTATATTGATAAAATACACACATATAAACAAGATGATTGCTATCCAGTTCTATCTACTAAATTCTATTATCCACAAGATAGTAGTAAGTCAAAGTTTATGGTAGAGAAAACGTATGAAAGGTGGACATGGAATGGGATCAAGCTCAAAACCGTGTTTACTGTAAAGCAGTAATCTTCTTAACTGTACTTTCATGCCTGTATTCATTTCAGTGTATCTTTGAGCAAGGTTCTTCATTGCCTGTCTCATAGAAGTTTTTTTGAATATTTTTTTTCCACTCTCATTCAGTTAAGCTCTGGTCCTTACAAATCACTTCAAGATCTTAGAAATATTTTATCTTACATATCTTGCATGTTGAGGGTTTTTTTTACAGGGTAAACTATATACAACAAAACAAAGCTATTATTATTATTATTATTATTATTATTATTATTATTATTATTATTATGATGATGATGATGATGATGATGATGATGTTTATTATTATTATTATTATGTTTATATATTTTTCTGTGATCTGAAATAGCTTGTTTTACCTGGGTTTTGAAAGTGATCATTATTATTGATAAATTTAAAATTGTTATTGGTTCTTTGATTCTAACACACAGTTCAACACATATGCATACACAGATATTATTCTTTGATTACCAATAATATTAATTGAATTTTTCTTTGATGTTTGAATATCAAAAGACGACAGAATATTTATTAGTGCAATATTATTTAAATATGCGAAACATTTATTATTGGTTAAGACTCACATATTTTGCATTTCAACACCTTTTATGAGGTACAGATGATAGTAGGCAGCATTCAATGTTTTTCTCTTTTGCTTATTCCAATCAATGGTTGGTAACCTCGTTAGGGTACTGCCATCTCGAGTTTTAGTTGATCATACCGGTCCCAGTATTTATTTGAATCTTGTATCGATTTTATTTATATCTATTTATTGAACCTCTATGTTAAGCTTTTTTTTAAACATAAATGTACACAACTGTACACACCAGTCTATATTGGTAAACTTAAGCACAAGCTTGAATATTGATATACACCAGTTATATGCTCTCATGCACATGGTCTTATTGAGGACATAATAACCTAGTGTTAGTGTTATAATAACATGCACTTTCTATATTCTGTAAATTGGTTGATGTTAGGAAGGCCGTCCAGCCATAAAAGCTAGTTGACTTACAGAATATGTATAGTTACCCTACCTATTTAAGGGAGAATTAGCAACAAATAAGAACTGTGCAGATCACTGCAACCCATTCTATCCATACTAGCATGGAAAGAGGACATTAAATGATTAGAATAAATATATATCCCCAAAGTATTCATTTATTCAGTGTGCTTTTCTCCATGCAAGCATGGGTTGACAGAGACTTATTTTCTGGCAGAATCTTACAATCAGAAGCTCTTTTTATTTCTGACACCCACATATTTTTTCCTGTTAGTATTTTCTTCCACCGTAGTTCTCCAGACCCAGAACCAAATAGTTGTGAAACATAACTTCATAACAACACACCAATGTCTAATAAAAAAAAAAATGAATGAATTATTTAATTGTTTAAATAGATGAATTCATTTATTTTGCAAGTCTTCACAAAAATAAATAAATAGATAAATAAAATAAACAAATGAAATAAAATGCAAAAAATTATATTATGAAATACAAATTCTGCAATTATGATATTGATTTTTTGTTTACTTAAATTATTTTCGTTTGTTTCTACTTATATAATGATGATGGATTTTGATGGAGTAATTATTTATGCAGTTGGATATACTTTTTTCCTGCTAACCATTTAAATATAAAGTAGGAATGGTAAGTAAGACAAACAAGCAATTGGACTCATGCTGAAGGTGAAGTAAGCCTGAGCTTATGACCATGTGGTCAGTAGTCTAGTGCCTCAGTGTCACAGCTCTTGCATCTTAAAATTCATTATTTCTTTTGTCTTCTGTACTTGATGCATGGTACTACGGTGCACCTGTTAAGCATTCATTAATTTGATGGAGCGAGTGAGCTAATGTGTGACACAAGCATTTGATGACTATAAACAAATCATTTGTGCAGGCTCTTCAACAAAAGCTGAACACTCATACTTCGTCTTTGATGGGGGAGCCCATCAATATAAACCATGGATGTTATCCACTAAGACCCTGACCAGCAAAAGCCTGGGTCTGTAATAAAATGCACTAAGATGCTTCAAGATAGGACTGAACCTAAAACTACATAGGGAGTAAATGTCTTAATCACACAGCTCAGCCTTCTCATATTACACACACATACACACACACACTCTCTTGCTCTCTCTCTCTTACATATAAGTAATGCTCATGCATACACATATATACGCACATAAGCAGGCTTAGATGTATTGTTTTTAGAAGAATACTCAGTATTGAGACCCCACCTTTGGTCATGACTGACCATGGGATTGCACCTAGAAAGTTACCCTCCCAAGCACAAGTCCGGGCAAGGTTGTTTATGGAAGACCAGCAGTCACCCATGCATACTGGCCTCCCCTCTCCATGCCACCAGTGTTATCCAAGGGAAAAGCAAAGGGGCCGATACAGCTTGGCACCTGTGACGTCGCAGCTCATTTCTACAGCTGAGTGAACTGAAGCAACGTAAAATAAGGTGTATTGCTCAAGAACACAACACACAACCCTGTCTGAGAACTGAACTCACAACCTCATGATCGTAAGCTCGACGTTCTAACCACTGAGCCACGCATCTTCACCTGAGAGGAATACTCAGTACATGAATCTAAAAAGTGCTTGACATAATATTGGCAGAAATAGTTATTTAAACTACATTAAACCACACTTTTATTTCTGAATATAATTAAGGAAAATGTCATTCCTTTCTTTCTAAATTTGTAGGAAAACAGAACATTTCTTTCATTCTAAAAATGTATGTCACTTCAGATAAAGTTAAATTAATTTATCTGCTCGCATTTTACAAAGAGTTAATTGTATTACTCTGATCTGCAATTCCATACACCTCGTTTCATTAATTTAATAAGATTCTGAATTTCAATATTAAATAAGTTAGTGCAAATCACCAAGCATTTGTAAATTAGAATATAACAGGCTTAGAGTGAGGGAGGGGAAGAAAAAAATTACGATAGAAAAATTAAAACAAGATTTTTTAGCCGCCAGGAAAATCTGTTTCATTCAGGGGTAGAAAGTAATGATAAAGTGGAATGAAATACAAAACAAAATATTTCAAACCATTTTGATAATTAGCAACAATTTTGGTTGTAGATTGATCAGGCCTTGTGAGTAAAGATATTCTAGCCATGAACATCCTGTCTGTGTTTTTTACCAGACATGTAGGATTCTACAGCTCTCTATATTTGAGCGATGAGGATTTATGTATATTATGTACATTATTTACATTTGACAGATATAATAATAATAATATAATAATAATAATAATAATAATAACAACAACCACAACAACATTGAAAAATACCTTAGGAATGAGAACCCAGGTTTGAAATTTCCCCAGGACACCTGATGAAGGCTGGAGAGTATATCAGCCAAAACGTTGTGTTAACAACAAACAAGATGAGGACAAATATCTGTCAAGTGTAAATAATGTATCTAGGGTTCTGTTGTACAGTGTGTTTTGTTTATTTTAAAGACACTGAGATTTGGTTGTTATTTCTACTGGGTGAATATTTAAGTACATGCCATGATGCTCCATCATGCATGTGGTTTATGAATAAGGTAGCCGAGGCAGTGAAAGTAATAATAATAATGAAAACAATCCTTTCTAATATAGACACAAGACCTGAAATTTGTGGAGAGAGTGCTAGTCAATTACATCAACCCCAGTTTAATCGAACCTGAAAGGATGAAAGGCAAAGTTGACCTCAGTGGAATTTGAAATCAGAATGTAGCAGCAGACGAGATACCACTAAGTATTTCATCTAGCGTGCTAACGATTCTGCTACCACATGTATATCTTATACATGAGTATTTCATGTGGCGGTGTTTATTTCATTTGCCCCGATCAAGCAGAACTGCGATCAAATGCGTTCACGATGTACCCATCACTTCTTTAAGCATAAAGTCAGCCCTGATCAAGCAGAACTACTATCAAAGGCTTTTCTAGATGCGACCATCCTTTCTTTCTGCATATATCTATGACTACATAATGAACGATATGTCCTTTGTTTAAATAGCATGGTTAACAGGCCAAGCAAGTACTGTAAGGTCTTCCTTATCGGCTGGAAAATCTAGCAAGATGAATGACTCTGTAGAGGCTCTGTTGTCAGCTGATGCACAAGTTGTAGAAAAGACATAATTGGAAGGAGATTTGTAACAAAAGCAACATTCTAACAATGCTCAAATGGATGTAATAAGTAAATACATTGATTGTGTGTCTCTGTAGTGCATATATATATATATATAATATATATATATATTATATATATATATATATATGGATATATGGCACATAGTGTGTATGTATATATCCAGATCTACACCAATATATACAATGCTCTATTAAATAAATTATTTCTGAAGGAAATTAATTTGAACACCTCTACATTTTTGTTTTCATTCTGGCCAAGTTATTAGCAGTTCTATATCTTTTTTATTGAGTTATATCAGAATACTATGTTGCACACAGCACCCAGCATTGGTGGTATAAACATTACTATAAAATTATATAATTTCCTTTCTATTATTATATATAAATAGATTTATTGAATATTCCCTCCATTTTTTCCATTTTTCACTCACATAGATTCCTTTCAAATGTACGAATATTAAAATATTATATTTGTTGGTGTCTTTTTTGTTATACCACACAACACACACACACACACACACACACACACACACACACACACATATGGGGAGACAGACAGATAGAGACAGCAACAGATAGGGTAGGTATAGTGCACACATGGATTTTATGTATGTGTATGTATGTATTTACAATTTATATCTATATATAAATGTGTGTGTATGTATATATATATATATGTATATAGTTTACATATAATATGTGTATATATGTATATTTTGATATATATCATGTATGCATGTATATGTATATACTACATACATATTTGTACAAATATGTTTCTAAAAATGCATGTGTATGTGTGAACATATACACACAATATATGCATGTGTATATGCTTATACACATGCATAAATATATGATATAATATAAACACATACACATATATCGAATAAATAGTACAGTATACATTATAAAATATATATGTCTGTATATAATTAAATTTATGTAGAATCAGCTTTATTTTATCCACATACCTCAATTATTACAGCTAAAACCTATCTAGTGGTTTGAAATTATCTCATTATTTTATATAGTACATTCCATTCCTACAAAGATAATAAGCAACATGAAACTTATTAAATCCTATTGATTTTGCTTCTCTTCTCTATTTTTATATTTTGTCTCTCTCTTTCATGCATGCATGCATGCATGCAGCTCTATATAATATGTGTATTTATAAATGGGAAGAATTTGGCAAAAATAGATATAGATAATAAAATGAAGCTTGTTATTTAGGAGAACGTTATCTCTACACAGCAGGCTGGTTAAATTTAAACGACCATAGCACTATTTTACCAATATATTTTCAAATTGATCCACACGTGTGTGTGTGTGAGTATGTGGGTGCATGTGTGCATGTATACACACACATTTATAGACACAGACACACATACACACACACGTGTATATACACATGCACATACAAATAAATCCATATGTATATATGTATATATATATATTCATATATACATACATATATATATATGCATATATATGTATATATATATGTATGTATACATATGTATATATATATATTATATATATATATATATACATATACATATATATATATATATATACATATATATATGTATCAATATATTTATACATATATATATATATATACATACATATATATATGTATGTATCAATATATCTACACACATATACACATGCATATATGTACACACACATATATATATATACATATACATTCACATGTGTGTATATACATATACATACATATATATATATATATGCACATATACATGCATGTGTGTGTGTGTGCATGTGTGTGTACACATGTCCAATATTGTGGTATCCTAAAATCTTTGAAAATATCCACAGGAGCTATATATAAATTAAAGCATAGACATTCTGAAAATTTTTCCTGTTTATAAATAATGAAGTAACCTGCAGTGTTGGATATTGTAGAAACAGCACAAGCATCAAGATTCTCTATATTATAATTCTAAAATTGGTCAAAAGGTGGATGATGGAGTAGGCAGAACGGTAGAATACTAAACTAAATGTCTGGAAGCATGTGGTTAGGTCTCTCTTATAATCTCTCTTCAAACCCTGCTGAGCTTATCTTTGCTTTTACTCTTTACGAGGTAAATAAAATAAATGCCAGCCAATTACTGGAGTTAATTAAATGATCTGTAAACATTCGCCTCCACCTCCACCCCTACTCCACTAATGTTTGAGGTCTTGTACCAAGGTTAGGAATAAATGTTAATGGAAGAGGATGCGTTCTCGCTTTAATCATAAATTTTTCTTTGACTGAAATTCTGCTCTGTATGGTTTGAAAGTGACAAATCATTAAAGCAGTGAATATCTTTCAAAGATATTAGTAAATCACAATTTGCTTCTGTGACCAAAAGACTTAACTCTCAACAGAGTTTTTAACATCAGATTATTATTTTTCAGACTATTAACTTTATCTTTATAGATAAAGCATCTTTTTTTTTTTTTGTTTTTTGTTTTTTGAAACATTTACACTATTCCCAGATATTCTTTTACTCTTTTACTTGTTTCAGTCATTTGACTATGGCCAAGCTGGAGCACCACCTTTAGTTGAGAAAATTGACCCCCAGGACTTATTCTTTGTAAGCCTAGTACTTATTCTATCGGTCTCTCTTGCCAAACCGTTAAGTGATGGGGACGTAAACACACCAGCATCGGTTGTCAAGCAATGTTGGGGGGACAAACATAGACACCCAAACACATACATATATATGTGTGTATATATATATATATAGATATATATATATATGCAAATGTATATATATATACGACGGGCTTCTTTCAGTTTCCGCTTACCAAATCTACTCACAAGGATTTGGTCTGTCTGAAGCTATAGTAAAAGACACTTGCCCAAGGTGCCATGCAGTGGGACTGAACCCAGAACCATGTGGTTCATAAGCAGGCTACTTACCACACAGCCACTCCTGCACCTATGTATATATGCGATGGGCTTCTTCCAGTTTCCATCTACCAAATCCACTCACAAGGCTTTGGTCAGTCCGAGGCTATAGTAGAAGACACGTCCCCCAAGGTGCCATGCTGTGAGACTGAAGCCACAACCATGTGGTTGGTAAGCAAGCTTCTTGCCACACAGCCACTCCTGCACCTATATGTATATAATATCAGGCTGCAGTTGAAGTAGAAATTATCATTTCGAAACTGAAGATAGTAATCCCACCTAGGTTGTAGATTAAGCAAGGTACTTTGTAGATAGTCATGATTAAGACACCTGATAGCTATCAAAGTGATTGATATATATTGATTGATACATGCTCTAGATGTTGATGATAAGGAGCCAGGTTTGTTAGAGCATCAGAAGGAATGTTTTACAATATTTGTTTTAGATCTCAAATCCTTCCAAGTTCAGCTTTGCTGTTCATGGATTCAGCATTCAATAAATTCCTATTCAAGAACTAGTCATTTCTCTTTTCTCATTTCTCACTTTATTTTTCTCTCTCTCTCTCTTTCTCTCTCTCTCTCTCTCTCTCTCTCTCTTCTCTCTCTCTCTCTCTCTCTCTCTCTCTCTCTCTCTCTCTTTCTCTCTCTGGCTCTGGCTCTGTAATACAAATACCTTGTTTTCATAAGTTTTGAATTAAAACCTTCCACCAAACCTTAATCACAATTTATGTTCCTATCACCAGCTTAATGATAACTAAGTTATTTTACTAAATTCTTTGATATATTTGAAATTAATTGAAAGAAACAGAGCAACCCAAAATAAAATGCAGTAACAAAAGGGTTAAAATGCCCAGGAGATGCCATATGTCACATCTTCCCTGTGACTCTTTCAGGGGTAGGGAACTCAAGGAGAGAAAAAGAGTCTTAGCATAATTGTTACAAAATGTTTCTATCTGTATGTCTGTAAATAAACTAATATCCTGAAAATTATAATTGAATTACATAAAGCTCATCTCAGACATTAACACATTTAATTAAACGTTGTACATAATTAATTATATGTAGGTAATGAGTGTGGCTTCATTTATCAGTTTAAGCTTGGAATACTGAATTGAATTTTTTATCATGGAATTACAATAGGTGCAGAAAGACTGGTGTGTTAGGTCATCAATTTGCATGTTAATTCTTTTGTTACCATATTTCTGTTGAAATATGCTTTCTTGCTTCAGCTAATTTTGAAAAATAACAAAAAAATATAGTAAAATAATTTTTTTTATAATTAAGCCAATGTTTGGAGCATAAATTAATATGGAATTTTGATGGAAAATGTTAATCTAGATTGCTTTATAACGTAAAGTTTGGTTGAAAGAGCCATGAGCAGTCTCAGGTTGATATCAAAAGAATTAAAACACTACACAACAGAAAATAGCAACACAAGGATTCTTCAGATGGATAGGTGATAGGAAGAGGAGATAAACAAGAAATTAAAAAAATGTATTTCATCTTGTTAATTCTTTTCCTGTTCCTTATTTTGATATGCATGATGAAGCACAATCTGACTGATTTAGAATGTTTTAAACCTTGATGCTGCCTGTTTCTGCATTTCTTAATTTAAATCTCACAACATCAGGTTTGTATTTCATCCTTCGAATCTCACATCATCAGGTTTGTATTTCATCCTTCGAATCTCACATAATCAGGTTTGTATTTCATCCTTCGAATGTGAAAAATATTTGTTTCGATAACACAGGGGAACAATTTTGAACATAATTCCTGATCAGTTTGCTTTTTTCACTTGATTTAGACTAAAACTGTCATACAGGTCTCAAAACTACACTCAGTTTTCTTCTATCATGTCAAAGATATTTTTTCTACATCTTACTATCTGAATAAGCACCATCATATTGTTCATCCGTAAGTAATTGAACTGCTCAGATGCTTTCATTATTTTACTGATAATTATCAATGAAATAATGGATAATAATTCATTCTGTTTGAGACATTTGAGATTTTCCTTTCCTATAAAGAAATGGCCTTAATTTTCTATGTTTATTTGGTGAATTCTCATTTTGCATTGATGTTTCTTTTACTTGCTTCAGTCTTCAGACTATGGCCAGACTGGAGCATCACTTTCAAGGGTTTCACCAAACAAATTGGCTATAGTACTTATTTTAAAATCTGGTACCATTGTTCTCTTTGCCAAACTACTAAGTTGCAAGGACTTAAGCCCATATTGATAGTCTAGTGATTGCAGGGGAAAAAACACACACATACACACAACACATGCTCACACACATAACAAGTTATTAGTGAGGGATTATCAATCCAAGCTAAATACTCTCTGTTAGTACTCCAGGCTACAATATTGTTTAATTTAGTAAAGAACTCAATGAATTCTTGTAGCGAAGACCAAGGTTATAGTTCATCACCATTCTATATTGTAAATATTGTGTTCCAGTTAGATTGGGCTTTTACACAGTCATATACAAGACAAGGCATAAAATAATGGTCATTAAATATTTTTGCTTATTGTAGTAAATTTGACTTACTGCTGTTTCTGGTAGCATTATAGGTTTGTTATTGATAGCTTTAAACGGCTGTAAGAGAAATATTTACTACAATAAAAAACAATATATAATGATCATTATTTACGCCTTGCATTATCTCTCTCTCCTCTCTCTCTCTCTCTCTATATATATATATATATATATATATATATATACACATATACATTTACATAGACACAGTAATTCCTTGACTATCGTGGCTGTTAGGTTCCAAGATCTCCCATGATAGGTGAAAATCTGCAAAGTAGAAACCATACTGTACTATATATATATTTATATATATATATATATATTATATAGGCGCAGGAGTGGCTGTGTGGTAAGTAGCTTGCTTACCAACCACATGGTTCCCGGTTCAGTCCCGCTGTGTGGCATCTTGGGCATGTGTCCTCTGCTATAGCCTCGGGCCAACCAATGCCTTGTGAGTGGATTTGGTAGATGCAAACTGAAAGAAGCCTGTCGTATATATATATATATATATATATGTGTGTATATGTTTGTGTGTCTGTGTTTGTCTCTCTAGCATTGCTTGACAACCGATGCTGGTGTATTTACGTCCCCATCACTTAGCGGTTCGGCAAAAGAGACCAATAGAACAAGTACTGGGCTTACAAAGAATAAGTCCCGGGGTTGGTTTGCTCGACTAAAGGTGGTGCTCCAGCATGGCAGCAGTCAAATGACTGAAACAAGTAAAAGAGTAAAAGAGTATATATATATATATATATATAATATTAAATTAGAGATAAAACCACTATTAGGCAAATCAAACAATGAAAAACTTAAGCCAATACATAAAATTAATTAATTTATATATATAAAATTCCCTCACAAAGTATTGCTTAGCCTGAGGCTATAGTACAAGAAGTTCAAGGTGGTGCAATGTGAGACCCTTAACCACACAGTCATGCCTATTAAATTTTATTGAAAATGTACAACTCTTTAGGTATCTAAGTTGGGAAAATCTACATTTTGCTTAAGTAGGGCATTTTTACTCTTAAAGAATTTCTACATGTTTCATTTTATTTAACATTTTTAGAGCGAAAATCAGATATATCCATGCAAAATTTCTTACATCTTTAACTGAGGAAAGCAGTTTTGAAACTAGTTTAAATGCTAAAGAGTTCATAGCATAACGATTGTGAAGAAATCTTGATTCATGTGATTATCTTGGTTCATGTGATTCTCAAATTGTGTGGTCTTAACTCTGTTACTGTACAAATCATAAATGTCCACTCAAAATTTCATCACCCTTGACTGAGGAAAGCGGTTTTATATAACAATCTAGTTTTTGTTGAGGAATTCCTGTTTTAAACTATATTTCATTGTGATTTATTGAATCTATTGAGGAAATGTGACTTGCAGGAAACACTTGTTCTACCTTTTGGAAGATATTTAACATAATTACTGAAATAACCATGAAATTTAATTTCACAGTTAAAGGGTTAAGGCTTACAATAGATACAAACATAAATCAATGAACTTGTTTTTTGCATTTATATTGTTACCTATTTTACTAGTGAGTATTGGGGTTGAATTTTTAAAAAAATAAATTAATAAATTTGGAGTGAAATATAATATAATTTGATATTAAATTTCACTATATCAAGCTTACTATGCAATATCATTATCAAAATGTTAAAACAAAAAAAATATAATCGGCTTTCATTGTTAAAAAAAAAAGACAAGACAACAAAAATTCAACTCAGACTTGTATCAAGCAAATGAAATGCCCTAGTAACTATTTCCAAATAATTTCAACTCAAATTTTATTAGTAATTTAAGAAATAAAATGGAAAAATAACCATATCCCATGAGATGTGTGCATGAATATTGGTATAAACATGTTAGCTTAACAATAGTACTTTTAATATTTAAATTGTCAACAACAACAATGCAGATAAAGGTGGTAACAGTAAGGATTGCAAATATACACTTAATGGAAGTTACTTTTTACAGTCTGACTGTCTGTCTGTCTATTTGTTTGTCTGTCTGTCTGTCTCTGTCAATGACTCTCTCTCTCTCTCTCACCATCTTTTCCTCTCAGACAAAATTTCGCAATAAAATTGTTTATTTGACTTCTTCCTGAACAAATTGTCACAGAGGATTAATAGCAGTTTATATTTTTCTCATCTAGCTTTAAACTTTGTTTTTTGCTTATTCTATTTCATTATATATATATATATATATATATATATATATATATATATATGTATATATATTTATGTATATATATATGTATGTATATATATATGTATGTATATATATATATATGTATGTATATATATATTGTATGTATATATATATATATGTATGTATATATATATGTATGTATATATATGTATATATATATATATATATATATATATATATATATATATATGTATATATATGTATGTATGTATATATATATGTATGTATATATATGTATGTATATATATGTATGTATGTATATATATATATGTATATATATATATATGTATGTATATATATATATGTATGCATATATATATATATGTATGTATTTACAATTTTGTAAAACTTTTATTTGACATTTTCACCATTCAAGCCTCTGCAGAGTTTGGTTCATAAAGATTAATTTATTGATTGATGTTAAGAAATCCAACCCACTGTGTCGTTCAATATTACTCACTCAGCAGTATTCATTTCAAAATAACTTGTAATGCCAAACTTAAAACGTTGGTGCTCAAAAAATTACAGAAAACTAATGTCTGCATGAAAGATACATAATTGGGAAGCTGTTTAAATATACGCCTCCATATTGTCACATGCACACACAAACACACACATAGTAACATAGTTCCCTTTTGCTGTGATCAGAAATCTGTACATAATCTCAATTATAAACATGCTACTAATGATTGCATGTGTGTATATATAAATATATCTCTTATTATAAAAGGCAGATTTTATCTGCCTCCCTTTGGGAGTTATACAAATCTACAATATAGGATTTCTTCAATTACAATTTACCTACCATTTTTAAGAGTAGAATGCATCGCGTCATGCCAGGTCCAGTTTTTAAAATTTAAACTCCAATTAAGCAAAATTTACAGAAAACTCACATTCTGGTGTGTGTGTCAAATGCTTTTCTTAGTCTGGTTTACACCACACGCAAACGCACACACACAGTGTGTAACGAATAAAATGAAAGTAAATAGCGACAGAGTGATTTGAGGAAGACTAAACTGAAAGTATTTAAACCACTACTCAAAAAATAAAAAAACACAGCAAACAGAAACAAATAAATACATAACCATTTACTCCTCACACAATTTCTTGAATTAGAATTTACCTAAGATTTTTCAGAGTACTTCAGTGGGTGATGCCATAAAAAATTTCTTTCAATTTTACCACCAATTAAGACAAAATTCGAGAAAACTCAATATTTTAACATATCACTCCGAAAGCATTGATGTACATGTATGCGTGCGTGAGTTGTGTGTGGTCATTCCTCACACACACGCATACACATACATATACAACTACATACAACTACATACACATACAACTACATACAAACACGTGTGTGTTTGTTATTAGTAAAAAAGGCGCCAAAACTCAACTCACTTATCATTCCAACACATTTGCAAAGACACACGGACGGACAGAAAAGGTAAATTGGTTTTTATTTTACTCTGTATATATTTTATTATATAATATTATATATAGATATATGTTATATAATTGCAGTATGAAACAGTGTTTATGTATAAACAGACGACACTTATATTAGTTACCAAGCCGCCCGAATTTACCTATTCATATTTAAATGAGAATATCAGAGCAAATCTCTTTAGTACATTCGTGAAAACACGTATTATACTTCGTAAACACTTCAACTACAGTTTTGTACAAAAATCGAAGTGTAATTTTAATTCCGTGAATTATGGGAGATTTTTTTCCGAAATTTGTTCCTATTGTGTTTTCAAAATTTGTAATTCTGACAAAAAATGGATACGAATTTCATTATATCAAGCAGCGAGTCAGAATTCGAAGGATTTTCTACTGAAGACCTTCATAAATCTAACTCTATGACTGAAAAAAAAAGCATCTTTATATAAGAGTGAAGTTGTGTGTCTGTCTCCTACGATTTAGATTCCTAACTACTCCTACATTTTGCGGTGCAGTTTAACCAAAAGCGGGTATCTTATAGTCGTGATTCATATCGAGCCCTTCTGGGTATTAGCGTGCGTCTACGATGAGTCTACGATTTAAAAAAAATTTACCATCATATTTTTCCATTTTAATGATTTTTTTTTCGCTTTTATATAAGGGAAGTAACTCTCTAAAAATATCTACGATGTGTCAACGATTTAAAAAATAATTTACCTTAATTTTTTTTCAATTTTTAATGCATTTTTTTGCTATTTTTTGGCTATAACTCTCTAAAAATGCTTATATATTATTTCCCTTACAACCCGAGCAACGCCGGGCGATACTGCTAGTATATATATATTTACACACACTCATATATATATATATATATAATATATATATATATATATATATATATACATATATATATATATAGATAGATAGATCAAAGGCCCTGCAATGGAATTTCAACATCAACAACAGGGTATTTTTGTTTGTTTGTATGTATATATGTGCAGATTTGTATGTTTTATGTATGTACCCTCATGCATATAGTTACATATCTATGCATGCTCATATATATTTAAATGATAAACTTCTGGCAAGATTTTTACAGCTCTAGTGATGGATTGGATCTCTAATCTTCGAATTAGCTTTCTCCTTTCTGGTTTTGAGAAGCCTGATTTCTCAAGATTGGCATTTAGGCAGTGTGTTACATATCCCAGGGCCCCAATAATTACAGGTATAAATATGAATTTGCAATCTGGATAGAGTAACTGCAGATTTCTGAATAGTTCAGCTAAGTGTTCTCTTTTTCACTGATCCTCAGCTTTACGTTAACATCTGCTGGGCAGCTAATTTCCACAACTCTGCACAGCTTATCTTTCTCTATATATGTATGTATGTATGCATGCATGTATGTACGTGTGTGTGTGTGTGGTGTGTGTGTGTGTGTGTGTGTGTGTGTGTGTGTGTGTGTGTGGTGTGTGTGTGTGTGTGTGTGTGTGTGTGTGTGTTGTGTGTGTGTGTAAAATGTTAATTCCAGTTGGGTGATCAAAGTAATTCACAAAAATGAAATGTCAGAAATATCATATTTGGTTTATTGTTACTTACAACATGGTCAGATTTTTTTAACTGTTGTTTCTATGAAGCAGATATACTGG
>NC_043005.1:72025552-72068052 GCF_006345805.1 Octopus sinensis
TATATATATATATACACATGTGCACACACATATACACACACACATATACACATATATACATAACTATATATATCATCAACATACTCCTCCTCATCATTTAGCATCAGATTTCCATGCTGGCAAAGGTTAAATGGTTTAACTAAAACTGGTAAATTGGAGAGCTGCACCAGGTTTCAATCTGATTCGACATAGTTTCTGCTGCTGAGTACTCTTTCTAATGTTAAATCTTGGAATGTCTAGCTCCTAACTTTGGAGTTAAAAGCTAGACCAACCATCAAACTGGACAGTGCTGTATAGTACTAAAGATTCTGTTTCCTCCATCTCAAATAAGGACCCAGTATTGCAACAGTTTTGGTTTTAGGGTTCCATAACTGTTTAACATCCAAGCAAATTGACCCCAGAACTTATTCTTTGTAAAGCCTAGTACTTATTCTATCAGTCTCTTTTACCGAACCACTAAGTTACAGCCACGTAAGCACACCAGCATTGGTTGTCAAGCGATGTTGTGGGGACAAACACAGACACACAAACATATACGCACATACATACATACATACATACATATATATATATATGCATATATACGATGGGCTTCTTTCAGTTTCCATCTACCAAATCCACTCACAAGGCTTTGGTCAGCCCGAGGCTATAGTAGCAGACACTTGCCCAAGGTGCCACACTGGGACTGAACCTGGAACCATGTGGCTCGTAGCCAAACAATTTCAGAGATTTGTGAGTTGTACATGTGGAAACCACCAAAAAGCACCTGGACAAATTTCTATCTGAAACCGTAGATGAACCCACATCCTGACAGGAGGTGCAAAAAAAGATCAGTCTCATGCAACTTGATTCTTCATCAAAAACAGTACAGAAAAGAAAGCCAAACACACTGAAACACAGTGTGCCAGCATGGCACCATGAAGCCAGTAATATGAAACCAGTAATATATACATAGACACTTATTACAAACAATAAATTAAAGAGATTGTCAATTCAATTGACAATCTAACAATTTATTTATATTATAATATAACAATATACTATGAATATAATATAAAAAAAATCATTAAAAAACCAAAAAAGCCAACAGTTTGTTTCGACTTATATACATTATTTGATTTATAAACAATTTACCTCCACATACATAAGTCTCTTCAGGGTTTTGGTACAAAATACAGATGGAATTCCGTATGAAAGTACGGCTAGATTGCAAAAAAATATGATTCAAATATCTATGTTTAGGAGCGTGAACATTAACTTTTCACGTACGTAACAAGTACAATTAAAAAAAACAAAACAAAAGTATAAGGGACAAAATAATTAAGTAAATAGAATCTACAACTATCAAAATACATTTCTGTATATCAAAAATAATATAAATCCAAATTCGTTTATGTTCAAGACAATCTTTGGCTCTTTTAATAACATACAACTACAATATATAAGTACATAAATGAATTAAATATCAGGGTCTTAGTTAATCAAATAATGTATATAAGTCAAAACAAATTGCTGACTTTTTGGTTTTTAGTAATTTTTTATGTTATCTTGTATTATATTATATTCATAGTATATTATGCTATATTATAATATAAATAAATTATTAGATTGTCAGTTGAATCTCTCTAGCTAATTTATTGTTTGTAATTTGTATTATACCTCTATTTTTGTGGTATTCAACTGATCTACACACCTTTGAAGGAATTTCTTTCCATAGCTTGTTACACACACACACATAAACACATATATATATATTATGTATGTTTGTGTATATATATTTTGACTCTGACCAAAATCAAATATATATATTGTTGTGTCTGGGGAGAGTCATATTACTTTAATATATATATATATATCAATATTATCTCCCTTTCGTTCAACTTCTTTCAAATTTCTTTTTTCTATTCCTTCGCAACACTTGACTGCTAAATCTACAAGTTTTTTTCATTCTCTCCCTCTGTTTATTTTCTCTTATTTCTTTCTGTTGAAGAGTGCAGGGTCAAAACGTGAAAGACATTTTCATTTTCCCAACTGTCAAACTAATACACCTGTCTTTATCTTTTGTTTTCCCATAAACTTCAAATATATATATATATATATATATATATATATATATGCACACACACATACATACATACATATATATATATATATATATATATATATATATTATGTATGTTAGTGTATATATGTTTTAACTGAAATCAAATTAACATTGGAAATAGCATCATTGTTAGACATTTTCAAAAATCTATACAAACAGCACCTCATTTCCTCAGAGTTTCATTTATAAGCAAAGGAAAATATTTTTCAGTTCCTTTACTTTTCCGCTTCTTGAATTCAGCTGCTCCAGGAAAGATTTACGAAGTCATTAACAACAGATATTTACTGCAAGGAAAGAATGCATTATAAATGGCTACAGCATACTGCATCTTAAGAGTAATTTCATACGTAAGAAGTGTGTGTGTGTGTGTGTCTTCATATATATGAGAAGCTGAGATAAATACGAATTTATACTATCAGTTCATATGTATGTTCCCCATTCTGGCTGCTCTGTGTTTCATTATGAGTAACGCACACAGATGTGGCTTAATGCTAAGTAGTTTGCTTGCCAACCACATGGTTCTGGGTTCAGTCCTACTGTGTGTCATGTTGGGTGAGTGTCTTCTATCATAGCTTCTCACCAACCAAAGCTTTGAAAATGGATTTGGTAGATGGAAACTGAAAGAAGTCCATCGATCTCTTTATATATATATATATATATATCAAAATAAGCAACAAGGATATCCAGAGGTAATGCAGTATGGTCGTTTCATGTGACTCCATTTAATTGAACAATGCAATCATTTCATTACATCAATTTAAAATATAGAGCAATCTTCAGCTGCACAAAGAAATAGAATTTAATTAAATTAGGACACATTAGTATAATCACCTTATTTTGAAATTGTATGGATAATACCGTACTAAATTCTGGTGCCTCAACTTAAGTACCATATTCATCTGAATCTAAATTTCATATATATATATATATCTATATATGTATGTATGTGTGTGTGTGTATATATATATATATATATATACAGATCTATGTGTGTGTCTTTGTGGTTGTGCTTGTCAACCCACCACTAAGTTTGCATTTACATCTCCATAATTTAGTGGTTCAGCAAAAGAAACCAGCAGAATAAATACTAGGCTTAAAAAAAAAAAGTTTAGAGGTTAACTCATTTGACAAAAAATTCCTCCAGGTGGTGCCCCAGTAGATGATAAAATATAAATGATTTTCAACTAAAAGTCACTTTGGAATTAATGCATTTCTATCAAAAATTTTAATTGCTTGATTTGTTTTTTGGAAGACACTGTAATATTCTAAAGTAATTACAAAGCTACATGTTTGAAGCTACATGTTTCCTTGTATGGAAATATACTATTACAAAATATCACTTTGAATATTACCTGAATATATTTTTGTTTCAAATTTGCAATATATTAAGTATATATATATTTTTTTTTTTTGCTGCAAAAAGAACTATTGTTAATAACTTTGTAAATCTTCCTTGGAACAATTGAACAGAGAAGTAAAATAGCCTAAGAATGTTTTTCCTTCACCTATAAACGAAACTCTGAGAAAATAATTACTAACAAACATGCCAAGATTATGTTCATGAAAACCTTAGCAAAAGCAAACAATGAAAGCAATTTTCTCAGTGAATATAGCATACCATACTTCAAAAGTATTTCTGTACATAAATCCTCATTAGTATTCTTTCAGATCTTACCTTGTGTCTGAAAGATACTTCATCGTTGGGGGAAAGTGGCATCATTTTATGCTTTAGTGTAAGGAACTACTTCAGCTCACTCTACTTTCTGTCTATATGCCAAGTCTTGCTAATTCTATAATACATTTCAAATAGACACGAAAACAACTCCTCGTAGTGAATCCTAGACAACAGTTTGTAGTTTAAATGTCAAATAAGTGAAAAATCTGTTTTTGCTCTCACCTCCCCTACTCAACTTGTTCACACATATATGTGTACTCTTTTTGTCATGTATATATATATATATATAATATATGTATGTATGTATGTATGTATATATATATATATATTTATGTATGTATGTATGTATATATATATATATGTATGTATGTATGTATATATATATATGTATGCATGTATGTATATATGTATGTATGCATGTATATATATATAATATATATATATATATATGTATGTATGCATGTATATATATATATGTATGTATGCATGTATATATATCTTAGCATATTTCTGTGAGTTTATGGCTGTGTGTATATATATATATATATATATATATATATATATTGATATAGATATATACATATATATAAATATATACATATATGGTCAGCTAGGCTTTAATAGTCTAACCTTTTCTATTGACAGCTGGACAAAAGTAAATTTAAAAATTGCAAACTGCATGATGAGGAGTTCTATATTTCTTCTGGTCAAGGACATTTCAGTATCAGTTTAAAATATTTCATCAGATTAACATTCGAACAAACGAAGAGTAATAAAAACCATGCCAGTGCAGATATTGGAGCTTGGTGCAGTCTTTAGGCACGCCAGCAACTGTTAAACCATCCAGCCCCTGCCAGCATGCATAAGGACATTTAATGGTGAGGATGAGGAACTAATGTATATTTTCTGTATACAAAAATACTCTATTAAGAATAGTCAAAAATAATAAAATAAAAACACTATATAAATCAATACCAGAGTGTTTAAAATATGATTGTATTTGAAAGAATCTTAAGATTCTAAAATGTTTTTTGGAAATTGTTCAACATTTAAACCTTTGAATCACTGTCATCAACATCATCATCATCATCGTTGTCATCCTTTTAACACCTATTTCCTATGCCTGAACAGGTCTGTTTAAAGTATGTTGGAGCAGAGTTTACTATAGCCAGAAGCTCTTTCTGTCACCAATCCCCACCTATTTCCTAGTGAGGTATTAATTCCCTGATCTAATGAACAACAACCTGGTCATGTTTGCAGAGAGAACTGGAAACAAATGACATCGAAATGAGCATGAAAATTGTTTTTGTGGTGACTGGGGAATGAGGTTATTTAAAAATAGTAATTAATCACACAAGAGTGGCAGGGTGGGTTTTGGGAAATGTAGAGAGCTTTATACGATTGGAGAGTGGAGAGCTTGGAATGGAGTGAGGTGGAGTAGGTAAATGGGTTGTTGCGAAGCAGTGAAAATTATGCAGAGTAGAAGAATGGGAAAAAGGAAGGCTTAATGAAGGATATGGGAGTAACTAAAGTGTTAGAAGTGAGGATCGATGCTGGTAGCTCAATGAGGCATCATACAGTACTGCCCATGCCTTTATCGTGTTCATTAAATTGATTAAGTTGGGTCTTGTTGTTTGCATTACTTGAGCAAACATTTGCACTCATGCAGGTAAATGCATAATAATTCATTATTTTAAAAAAAATATAATTCATACATTTTCTCTATCATGTATTATTTGCTTTTCTTACCCACACACTTTCTCTGCACACTTTTCCGTAATGTATTCTGAATAACAGATCACTTATACTGAATGTCATATTAATCTGATGATCAGTGACATGAAATTTGAATAACTCAATATAAGGTGCCTACATTTAAAAATCATATGTGTATATATATATATATATATATATATATATATATACACACACACACACATATACATGCACACATACACTCACATTTAGTGGATGTGTATATATATAGCCATATTGTGGCTGTATTTAAGTATTATATTTAAGTAATATGTATATATAACTTTAATAGATATCTATTTATCTATCTATCTATATACATATATATATTTGTATATATATATTTGTATATATATATATATATATATGTATACATATATACATGTGTATATATATATATATATATATATACACACACAAGTACAAATATATATACAGATAGATAGATATCCATTAACATTATATATATTATTTAAATATATGTATTGAGTGTGTGTGTGTGCACATACATATAAGGAGTCAATCTGTTTATCTATGTGTGTATGTATAAACACACACACATACATGAGTATATGTATATATGAATGTTAGTATATATATGTGTGAACATTTTATCTTGAAAAGCTTATTTAGCATATAAAAACCTATATACCGCTTCTTTTATTATTATTATTATTATTATTATTATTATTATTATTATTATTTTATTAGTCAACTTACTTAACTAATTAACTAATTGGTTTCTCATCTAATTGTTTGATTAATCAATTAATCAGTTGGTTTGTCAGTCCTTTCGTCACTGTTCATGACCTCATAAATGATGTGTCTTCATTGCTTCAGGTCTATTACAATATGTTCAGACTGGATGTGCTGGGTTTAGCTTGTGCATTTATATTTTTTTGATGGTGTGCAATTGAGTGGGTGTGTACAATGGTTAATGTGTTGGTATATCTGTGTTGCATTGCAGTATCAGAGATTTGTTTTGTATGATCAGAGTGTATGTGGATGTATGCATACATATATGTATGCGCTTATGTATGCGTGCATGCACCTGCTTGTAACTTGTTCGTGTATACAATCACATCTATGTATGTAGCGATTCTGTAGCTGTGCTCTTTCCTCTTATTTTTTCTTCCTCAAAGGATTAATAAATTTATCCACATATATACATTCTAATTCTCTCACTCGTTCCCCACCACTATCTCTCTCACACACATCCACCAACATGCGTGTATACGCATACACCTATACACTTTTTTACTTATTCTTTCTAACCTATTTCATGAATTCTTTTGATATCCAAGGCAAGTTCCATTTATATAATTTCTTGTGACGTTTTATATTGTCTTCTTTACTCCCCTTCTGCATCCTGGTTCTGTTCTTGGTTCTTTCCAAAGAAATGCAGATAATGAACGAAGTCTTGTTATGCTTCTTTATTTCACAGAGTTGTCATGAGGGGGAAATGTTGTTTATTACTTCATTTATTACACTTATTAAATCTGCTGTTTGTTATTTTCATGGCTTCAATATAGTAGAGTTTTTGTTGACTAAGTATATGGTGCCAATGGGCTTCCCATAATGTGTATCCATGATGGCCATTCTATTATTTAAAGATATGCTATTAAGTTGTATTAACAGCCAAATAACAGATCTACATAAAATGCCCACATGCAAATGCAAGAGATACAAACACCACATCACAAAAATAACATCATCATCCAATGAAAAGACCAGGAAAACACCAGCCAACCAAGCCAAATCAAGCTAACCAATGGATAAACACAAACACCAGACTACATACACACACCAAAGAATATGAATACACCACCAATATCAAGTTGTAGGTGTTCTCACCTGAAGATTGCAGTGGCATGAAACTTGAGTCATGATACAATCTCTCAGTTTCAGTTTCAATAAAAGAAAACATCCTCTACAATTTGTATTGAGTGCTCCTCTCTCATTTCTTCAACATAAACCGATGTATATTAGCATTTTATCATTTCTCTTATCTTTTACTTGTTTCAGTCATCAGCCTGCAGCTATGCTGCTAGGGCACCACCTCAAAGAATTTTAGTTGCACAAATTAACCCCAGGACATTTTAAAGCCTGATACTTATTCTATTAGTCTCTTGTTGACAAACTGCTAAGTTACAGGGATGTAAACCTATGAACACCAGTCGTCAGACATAAAGACACATACATAATACATATAAACACACACACACACACAATAGGCGTCAGTTTCTTTCAATTTCCACTTAGAAGGCTTTGGACAGACAAAGTTGGGAACCTGGAACCAAACTTGTTACCACACACACACACACATACACACACATCTGTATACATGCACTCATTTATATAAATGCATGGAGAGTGAGAGAGAGATAGATTATAACGTATACAGCTGTTTATGCCTTTTATTTGTCAAGTCCTGAAATCTCTCTCTCTCTCTCTCTCTCTCTCTCTCTCTCTTTCTCTCTCTCAACAATCAACTTTACACTGTAGAAGCAAAAGGATGCAGTATATTAACGATCATTGTTTTTTTTTTCTATTCTCAATAATCCTTATTTCCTCAGCAGTTAAATGGCTTCTGTGGATGTTTAATAATTATATTTTATTTTCCAATAAAACAAAATATGAATACGTTAGAGGAAATACAAGAGGAGACTTTCATTCAAAGTACTTCGCCTCCTACTGTGACTTGTTTTTTCTGAAATTTAGTAGAGTCATGGCAATTAGTGTTTATAATAATTGTGATTATGATGGCTTAGCGTTTCCTTTTCTTCTTTTTTTAATTTTATTTGTTTCATTCTTTATTACTTAATTGTCAATTCTCTCCTTCAAAATCCATTCAACAGAACTGAATAACATATACGAGCAGGTGTTCATTGTAGTAGCTCTACATCTAATTCTCTAAATCAGCACGAGTTGAATGAGTCTTCATTTTGGATGATTTCCTATTAATTGTCAAAGTAGATTTTTACTGCTTTTTAGTGCTTAGATGCCATCAGAATTCCATCAATATTTTTGCATAAAAGGAGAAGTATTCACTAGGTTACAAAGTGATAATTATGAGTAGGCTTGACTTCCTCACCTGCTTCTTCTAAACTTCTTAATTACAAACCTTATACACATAAATATATTGAAATATATTTAATGATAATAGCCATCTATGTATGTAGATACACAATTGATGGGCCAGAAGCTGTAGTGATTGTTCTGAAATAACATCTCTCATGGACATGTGTTAAAAAATTTGTTCAAGCAGCAGCCAGCAAGAATGCACTGATGCACTTATTTTGGGGTTGGGTAGAGGGCTTCTCAATGATGTGTACTTACAGCTAGCCACAGGGCTGAATGAGAATCCATTGCCTTTGAAGAAGGAAACAGTGAATAAAACAGTGTTGCAAATGTCTGTCTGGTTGAATAAAATCTGATATATGCAACTGATACAGTATTAGCTTAAAACAGCTATCTATGTATCTGTTATATTACAATACTACACAATGGCTGTGTGAGCTACGAAATCCTCATTGACACTGTTATATCGCAATACTACACAGTTGCTGTGTGAGCTATGAAATCCTTGTCACCACCGTTATATCACACATTTGGATGGCCTCTACTCAATTCCTCGACATCTAGACTTCTCTCTCTGTATCTACGTATTGCCTACTTCATCGTCTGGGGGCATCAACACAACAGTACCATACTTAATGTATATCTACTGTTGGGTACAAATTCTTTTTCTAGTATTATAGCTATTTGAATTCAAAGCTATCGAATCTCTCAAACATTAATATTTTGAAAGATATTTATATATTCCAAGTATCATTTTAAGGAATTTAGTCTGTGTGATGTATTTTAAATATGATATTAGTTCATAACGTCTCAATCTGAATTCCACCTCTCTTCTACTCCCATCTTTTTTCTGATTTGTTTACCTTACATTTTATGCATCCATAATTGTAATTTAACACAAATTTATCAAAATATTTCATCTCACATCCAGATGTTCCTTTAATTCTTTGTATTATTATTCATGGATTTTCTTGGAAGGGTTTTCAATTCTTACAGATTTTTCTTTTTAAGTTTGGTGCTTTCCCTTCTAATTCCTGAAGCTTGCTGAACGTTTTGTAAATTATCTTCATACATACTAAATTTTCTTCAGTATTCACAGCACTACAGAATGTAGACAACGTATATTTACTTGTATTTTGTTAATATTTTGCCTGAAAATTCGTTTTAAGCCTTCTCTCTATCTTAACCATATACAATCCATATGGACTGCTGAAGCTTACCAAATTCTGCTCTAAAGTTTAAAATAAAATTAGAAAGAGGCAATTAATCATTGTTTGATTGTTACCTTCTTGTTAAACAACTCAACTCATCTTAGAAATATTGAAATGCTATATAGCTCCAGGCTAGTGTTGATAAAAAAGAAATCTGGTCAAAAACGTTCTTAAACTTGATTGTTTGGGTTTTATTTTTCTCGAGGCGTCTCTATGACTACATGTACAATATTTGCTTCCTCTTTTAAACATCGTCATCACATCATCATCATGTAGTGTATGTCTGCAGCACATTGATGACACTACAGCAAAAATCTTCTTAATTAAGTGGGAGTTCTCTAACTGCCTTGTCACTCCTGTTAACCAGCTCTTAGCATTGTTCATCTATTGCATTCTTTGCCTGCATCTTGATCTACTATGCTCATCTCTTCTTTCCATGATGATATTTTCCAGACCTCTACCTCTTCAAATATGGCTGCAATGGATAAACTTTTGTATTTTCACTATATTTAGGAATTGTTGTCTTCCATCTACCTGTTGCAACACCCATTCATTATTCCAATGGTCCTTACCAGAGACTCATAACATTCTCCCTATATACTTATATTTCAAATGCATTGATTATACGCTCTTCAAATTTGTGCTACATTTCCAGGCTTGCACTGATCAGATGGAATTCATTGGAGCAGATTTTCTATGGTTGCATGCTTTTGCTATTGCCAGCCTTTACTTCTTTCCAGGCAAAATGATATTTCTCTCTGACTTGATTGGACATGTTTCCTAGGAAGATGGGAAATGAAGGACACCGCTTGTATGCTGATGCTTATTTACAATGATAATGGGATGTCAAAACAAAGCGAGACAAACACACACATGCTACAGGCTTCTTACAAATTCTTATTTCTTTATTGCCCACAAGGGGCTAAACATAGTGGGGACAAACAAAGACAGGCAAAGGGATAAAGTTCTGAGTTCAAATTCCGCCGAGATCGACTTTGCCTTTCATCCTTTCAGGGTCGATAAATTAAGTACCAGTTGCGCACTGGGGTCGATGTAATCGACTTAATCCGTTTGTCTGTCCTTGTTTATCCCCTCTGTGTTTAGCCCCTTGTGGGTAGTAAATAAATAGGTACTTTACTTATCCATCCTGAAAGGACGAAGGCAAAGTCAACCTTAGCAGTATTTAAACTCAGAGTATAGAGCATTAGGAATTTGAACTCAAAATGTAGAGGCAGACGAAATACCGCTAAGCATTTCGCCCGGCATGCTAACGTTTCTGCCAGCTTGCTGCCATTCTTCTTACAAATTCTGCCTACTAAATCCACAGACAAGGCTTTGGTTGAATTGGGGCTATAGAGGAAGAAAATTATCCAAAGTGCCATACAGTCGCTTTGCCATGCAGCTGAGAGGCAAACTTCTTAACCACACAGCCAAGCCTGACAAATAACACATTTTAGTGTTTCTTAACATTTCTACAATTGTACTTGAGATAATTCATCATCTCATTTCCTTCAATGCTATCATCGTCGTCGTCATCACCATAATAGTTGTAGCTTTCGTTATTTGTTATGTATGTAATTGAACATTAAACATAAATCTAATTAGGATTATCAATCAAGTGCTGAGATTTATTTTATAAAGTTTAGAAAGAAAAAAAAAACCAAAACAATAAGGAAAACAAAAAAAACCCAACAAATTGAGCAAAGAATTTGAAATATTTATTTGTTGTCTTTGTTACATTCTTGTCTTTTACTCATTATTAAAATTGATTTCGATTTTAATGCTTTTTACAGTAACATCTTCATCACTTGTTAATTTTCTGTTATTGTTATGATGTGTAATAACTAAGAGTTAATAATTTGAGAAGAGAAAGCAGTAATTATTTTTTGAACATTTTCTTCGCTAATTTTTTGTATTTAATCGTTGGTTTTTTTCTTTCTTCTTACATTGATTTTTGTAAGCATCTATCTGAAATTAACTAAATCCTACCTTCTTTCGCTTAACCCCTTACATTTGAAAACCCAACAAATTAAGCACCAGATGCGTAACAATATACACTTGACACTCAAATGCAAACTGTTACATCCATTGAATGTTTGACATTAACCCTTTAGCATTCAGATTCCTCTGTCAAATGTAATGTTTATTTATTCACATTGTTTTGAATTAATCATGCATTACCTTGTAGTTATGAGATTTCAATGATGAGATTGTTACTTTTAGAATGCCATTGAACAGAACGCGTCAGGGGTCAGGTCTGGCCAGTTTTAACATAAAATAGGTAGAATATTTGGGCTAAGTTAAAAAGAGACGATGAGCGATGGCTAGAAGTATATTGAGTTCTTCATAACCAGCTGATCTAGCAAGCGGGGCCTCATATCAGTGAGGGGGGTCCGGTGCGCATTGATGCCATCGAGAGGTAGGCCCCGAAATGGCGCGCATTCTCTCCTGATGACCCCATACACTTGCTAGCTTCCGGTATACGGAGCTTTTAACTGGTAGCACTTGCATGTGCAAGTTGTTTGCAAAACATCACTGGTTTAACCCTTTCGTTAGTGTATTTATTTTGAGATGCTTTGTGTTTCTTTCAATTCCTTTAAATATAACAAAGAATTTAGTAAAATAACTTCGTTATTATTAAGGTAGTATTAGGAACATAAATTGTGACTAAGGCTTGGTTGAAGATTTTAATTCAAAACTTATGAAAACAAGACATTTGTTTTACAAAGCCATAGCCGGTTTCAGCCGGGTTGGTAATGAAAGGGTTAAATGCCAAAGGGATCAAGTCATATTAGTTCATATTCATTCTGGTTCACCTTCGCTCGGAGCTTTGTCTGGTCGCGTCTGAATCTGTCGATAGCAGGAAGCAAAGAGAGAGAATAGCAGTCTTGCCTAGCTGCTGATGATGACTGCACATGCGCATAAGGGACTTCCGGCAGGCCTATTGGAAGACACTAATCCTTGCACATGCGCAGATGAACATGTGATTATATCACCTGACTGGCCCACGTGCCGGTGGAACGTAAAAGCACCCACTACACTCTTGAAGTGGTTGATGTTAGGAAGGGCATCCAGCTGTAGAAACTCTGCCAGATCAGATTGGAGCCTGGTGCAGCCCTCTGGTTCGCCAGTCCTCAGTCAAATCGTCCAACCCATGCTAGCATGGAAAGCAGACGTTAAACGATGATGATGATGATATATCTATTGGATATCTAAGGTTATGAATGTGTTGTCTTTCCTGGGTGGTTTCCAGATATTTCTGTACCATCTACTTGCAGATGGCCAACAATTCAAAGTATAATATCTCTTACATACTTAAAAAGAAACTAACGTAACAAGTATATTTAAAATTTAGATTAATGTAATTTCATTATAATTATTATCTTCATTATTAAGCAATGATCCTCATCATTGTTGAGCACTGTGCATCACCATAGAATTTTTGATGGTAGAATATGAAAGTAGTTCCTTGTTGTTGCTGTCTTCCTTTGAATGTTTTTTTACAACATTTTTTGGTCATAGATAATTCTGTGACAGACGGATAGACAGATACGTAGAAAGAAGTGGGGAGAAAGAGAGAGTAAGAGAGAGAAAAATTAACAATCCCAGTACTTGACCAGTACTTGATTTAGCAACTTCAAGACAAAGGAATTGGCTTATTGACATTAATTGGATTTGAACTCATAGCATAGAAAACTGGAACATATAGTGCAAAGCACTCTATCTATTGCCCTAATGACCCTGCCAATGCACTTATTATTATTATTATTATCATCCTCATCATCATATTTGCCATTTTAGCATTATTTATCAAAGCTGCATCAGCTGCAGTGTATATAAGTATTTGTGTATACATATGTGTGTATATATATATATATATATATATCATTTACTTTCTCTTGCCCTCTCTCTTTGAGTGGGTGTGTGGGTGTGTACACATATATAAAACTGCTAAGTTTGCCTCAAAAGTTACTGGTCAACTTAAGGCTATAACAGAAGACACTTTCTCTTGATAAATGTGGTTAGTAATAGAACAGGGTCTTAATCTTACAAATGAGACATAGCTATAGATTACAGCTTCTAATGTTGTTATCACTTGTCATTCTGTAAAGTGGTTGGTGAATGAATGGTGACAACACAGAGTAAAGCAGTTACTATAATTTTACTGAAAAACTGACAACATTTCGAATGCTGATGTTAGATAAGTGCACCTAATACACTCTGATAAATGGGTGGTATTAAAGACCTTCTGTTGTTGAATCCATGCCAAAAATGTGGAATGTACAAGGGAGACTGTGTGGAGGCACATGGCTTAGTGGTTAGAGCAGCGGACTTGCAGGTGAGGGATCGTGGATTCAAATCTCAGACCAGGCGATGTGTGTGTTTATGAGCGAAACACCTAAGCTCCACGTGGCTCCAGAAATAGTAATGGCAAACTTCTGCTGACTCTTTCGCCACAACTTTCTTTCACTCTTTCCTCCTGCATCTTGCAGCTCACCTGCGATGGACTGGCGTCCTGTCCAGGTGGGGAATCTCTATGTCAAGGAAACTGGGAAACCAGCCCTTATTAGCCAGGCATGGCTCGAGAAGGAACAAATAAAAAAAAGTGAGACTGTGACATGGTCTACGTGCATTCTTGGAGGGCAGTTACTCCAAATAAGTATACACTTTAGCTATGACAGTCTACCAAACAATAATCATGGTGTTGACTAGAGCCAATGAAAGTAGAGGCTCCATGTAGGTGCTTAATTGCAGAAAAATCTTATCCTGCTGTCTTAAGTAGCTAATTGACACATCAGATGATTCAATTTTAAATTCTGCTACCATGAAGGGATGGTCACTGCTACAATGCTTTTACAATGTCAGTATGAAAATCTGGGAAGTGGACATAAAATGACGAGGAAAAATAATTTTTCTTGGTTACCTTAATTATACCTTCTCTGATAATAGTACAATTAACTATTTGTACTAGATGTGTTACCTGCCCTGGAAAAATTACCCCTGTGCTTATTGTCTTTGAAGAGGTTGGCTGAAGCATTCATTCCATCTCGCTTTTTGCACTTGACACACATTCACTCACCTCTACTCTAACAATTCAATTATTTTTCCAGACTTACTCTCCATTGTTAGCACAATGGAATATAATAATATAAGCAGTAACATAAACACAAAAAGTCGTAGCTGATGGTTATTTCTAGTTTCAGTAAAGCTCTCTGAATCTATATATAAACCAACAACTAAACCTGAGAGATTCTGAAGACTGATATAAGCATTTTCAAAGTTGTTTCCAAACATTTTGGAATTGTTTTGACCTTTAACACACTTCTTACCATGGGACTACTCAAATAGTAGACTTTTGCCACAAAGGATGTTTGGAATATTATATTTAAATACCTATGAACTTTTACTGGAGCTAAACTTGTAAAGTTTAACTTTTATATATAAATTGAATTTGTCACCAAAACACAGTATATGTATTGTGCAAATCTTATAAATTATCTAAATATGCTTAGCTCTCTCTCTCTCTCTCTCTCTCGCTATATATATGTATATATATATAGCTAGATAGATATGGATGGATAGATAGACAGATAGATAAACAGATAGATAGATAGATAGATATATGAATATATGTGTGTGTGTATATATATATATATATATATATATATACACACACACACATATATATATATATATGGATATATATATATATGGATATATGTATATATATGTGTGTATGTATGTATGTATATGCATATGTATGCATATATATATGTGTGTATACATGTGTGTATATATATGTATACGATGATGATATATATATATATATATTGCAAGGTAAACGGATGTCAAAGAATGATTATTATGATGGTGATGATGATGATGATGATGATAACGATGATGTGTGTGTACATATACACACACTTTGGTTGAACGAGCAACAAAATATAAAAAAGTTAATACATGAGTATATATACTTCTGTATTTTTAACTGGCAGAAAGTTACAAAAGTAAAAATATAAAAGAGTATGTGTGTTTGAAGAGAATGAATATACATGTGTGTGTGTGTGAGTGTGTAAGGTAACAAACAAGGAAAAAATTCCTTATCTCTCTATTTAATTGATTGTGCATATATATATATATATATATATATATATATATATATATATATATCTATATGTACACACACATACAGAGTTAGAGAGTCATATTGAAAGATTTGTGCAGAAATATAAATTTGGAATATATGTTTTAAAAGAGTTAGTGTAAATATATTACTGATATTTAGCTAACTGACCTCAGTAAAATATGATTATCCATTATATATTATATAATTGAAAGAAATATTGATTTCTTACCAAGTGATTTGGTTATGTCTTGGTGTAGAGCTTAAGAATATAGCTAAGAGTGTATAAACCCAATATATTACTGTTATTTTCTCAATCAATTACCCAAGGATTAATAATTAAAGTTTCCTAAAAGGATGTATATATATATATATAATTGATGTAGTATGGATTTTATTCAGGTGGGCAGCTCTTTGCAGTATCTGTAAATGTTTTAATTACTTTTTCCTCTATCAGAGGCATTAAATTCTTGTCTGAGTAGTTGACTGGCTGCATGTGCCACTGATGAGACCCAAAAGGTTAGAATACATCTGATGTTCTCAATGGCTGCTGTTGGGATGAATTTTTATCTAACACAGCATATCTGTAGGAGAGGTTCCCTCAGGACAAAAACCACAAAAACTGGCTTTTCGACAGGGTACATATGTTAAATATGATCCAGAGAGGAATTTGAACTTAGGATTAAGAAGCGATCAAATTAAATGCCAAATCATATATTCTATCCCATTTTTCTATCAGCCATTCTCTCCATTACCCACATAAGACAAGGATATTATCAAGCCAACTATACACCATCTGTGCAGTCACTCAACTTGCTAGAAATAGCAGACAAGTATGCCTCAAATTACACACTACTGTTTTAAAATTGAAAGGGTACAGTGTCTAACAGAGTCAATTGTTTGTAATTAGTAAAAATAACAGGATGGTCATGGCTGGAATGCCTTTCATCATAGGGTCAATCTAAGATTAAATGTCATCAGGTTTACTCACATTTTATTACTGTAACTTATTTTATTAACTTCATTGTAATAATATTAATAATAATAATAATGATAATAATAATAATAATAATACTAATATTACTTATATTTAAACAATTCCCCCTCCCTCCTACGCCTTTAAGAACATTAGCAAGTCAAATACAATTACTGTTGAAGAAGTATAAAGGCTAACAATATATGAAAATTTGCTTTAGAAATATATTTATAGTTCTGTCATATTAGGACTAGCGTTAATGGAAATTGGGTTTTCTAATCAATGTATTGAAAACGTCTATTAAAAGTTTCTGTCTGGCTTTACAAATTGGGTAATGTATTCATACCATTCTTCGAAAAGGATGCTTAGTTGGTTTCAAAATGTCTCCGACAATTGAAAAATATTCATTATTTTCAAAATAGAAAACTCACAAAAGAAATTTGATTATGCGTGCTGAAATGTGATAAGGGGAAAGAACTCTATTAAGTTACTCTTGCTGCAGGAGATAAGTAGATCTGTTTAGTATGGAAGTTTTCAAAAACATGCCAGCTTAACAATTTCATTTTTTTTAAGCTTATCTTCTTCCTTTTAAAAAAAAGCAAAACAAATACATATATATAATATAGTATAACGTAATATATAATATGTACACACACACACACTCATATATATATATTATATATATAATAATATATATATATATAATATATATATATATATATAATGTATATATACATATATATAATATATACATATACATACATATATATGTGTTTATATATATATATATGTATATATATATATGTGTGTATATATATATATTATATATATATATATATATGTATATATATATGTATGTATATATATATATATATGTATATATATATATATATGTATATATATATATATATATATATATAATATATATATATATATATATATATATATATAGATGTATATATATATATGTATATATATATATATAATATATATATATATGATGAAGTATTAAAACAAGACAAAATACCAAACTGTCTTTCAAACATAATTTAAATCATATTCCAGGATATCGATTTTAATTTCATATCATGATAGTTAGAATCATAAGAAAATGTTCCAATAAATTGCAACAGATAAATTAAATCAAAATTACTAAAATTACCAAAAAGTAAAAAAATAATTATAAAAAAATATAAAAAAGTAACCGCATGTACTAATGGATACTTTTGTTAGGCAGCCATGTATACATCCACTTAAATACACACACACACATGCGTGCATATACACACCTTGAAAAGAGAAGCAGTTTGGATAGCTAGTATAAACGTGTGTTTAAGTGTATGTGAGCGTACATATTACATGATAATTAAAGATGCACTAAGCAGGTTGTTTAGCATAAATATACAATGGAGAATCTTCTCTGTGAACAGTGCAAGCTTTAACCATTGCCTGCTTACGTGAACATTATTCAAAACATGTTAGTTAACACATTAATAATTAATCTGTTGACCTAACTGTTAATATGGTACTATTTATGCAAATGTGTTTTTCCAGTTGAGGGAAATCCTTGTTAGTTGTAATTGTGTGTATATTATCTGTTTGTGCAGAGAAAGTGGAATAAAGCTTCAATGAAATATTGACCTAAATAAGACTGAAACTGGCCACACTATAGAGAGCTATATAGATTATTATTATTATTATTATTATTATTATTATTATTATTATTATTATTATTATTATTATTACCCTCGCCTTAGTGAAAGCGGAGGTATTGTTTTCAATTGTGTTTGTTTGTTTGACCATGGACAAGATATCTCAAGAACTGCTTGATGGATTTTGATGAAACTTTCAGGGATGTATATAACACTCTTTATCTGCCAGAAAGAGTGCTAAAACAATTGGTTATATTTGTAATGTTTTCTGTGTAACTATCAAAATGGCTTACGTATATATTTCTTATGTAGAGTATAGATTGCTGTAAGTCTGTGTTCAGTTGCAGACTGGCCAGGATGCCAGCTTGCCTGATGGCAAGTGGGCCCTTGTGCCATTAGAATCCATATATGGGGGCCCATGTTAGTGTCTAAGGGGCCCATCCCCTTATGTTTGAGAATTTTTTTCTTCACTCCTGGAAGAATGCATGAATTATTTCAGTCTGGCTGTGTTTGTAGACATTTGAAAAGAATGCTTATAACAAAAAAGAAAAAAATTAAATGATAGCATTGTAGTTGTGGGGGAGCCCCCTTAGTCTCCTGGCAACCAATATTTTTAGACCCAGTCTGCCACTGTCTATATAATATGTTGGCATTGTATATTTTCTAAATTATTTATTAAAGATATATAATTCACCATTTTACTTTGTGTTCTTTTAATATACTCTTGGGATTTTACGTGAAATTCTTTGAACCAAACTCCAAATTTACAAAATGAACAGGAGTAGAACTCTAATAGTATGCTCTGCAAAGTTCCTAATGTTTCCTACTTGCCAATACAGTTAGCCAAGTTTGGATTACAAACTTAAAAAGTGCTTGTCTGTATTTTGAAATTCTTATTTCCTTGATATATATATATATATAATTATAAGCAGTAATAAATTTTAGAGCGAGATTTGGGTGGCAAATATTCTTCATGATATATAGATAGGCACATGAGTGCCTGTGTGGTAAGTAACTTGCTTACCAAACACATGGTTCCGGGTTCAGTCCCACTGCATGGCAGCTTGGGCAAGTGTCTTCTACTATAGCCTCAGGCTGACCAAAGCCTTTTGAGTGGATTTGGTAGACAGAAACTGAAAGAAGCCCGTCGTATATATGTATATGTATATATATATGTGTGTGTGGGGGGGTGTTTGTGTGTCTGTATTTGTCCCCCCAACTAATGCTGGAGTGTTTATATCCCCGTAACTTAGCGGTTCAGCAAAAGAGATCGATAGAATAAGTACTAGGCTTACAAAGAATAAGTCCTGGGGTTGATTTGCTCGACTAAAGGCGGTGCTCCAGCATGGCCACAGTCAAATGACTGAAACAAGTAAGAGAGTAATAAATAAATATATATATATATAGCTATCTGAGAATCCATAAGTCAGGAAAAATATATGTTCATATATTTCTTAATATATATATATCTGACCAACCCATGCTAGCATGGAACATGGGCATTATGATGATGATCTGCACATAGAAACAAGTATTTGTTTTATTTGAAGTTATGCATAAAATACATGTTGCTTATATAGAATATAAGTTGTCGTAAATCTGCATTCATATACATAAGTACACGTAGAGGAACAAGTATTTGTTTTATATGCAGATATGCATTACATTGTGTTTGTACATCATGAAAGCCTAAAACTATTCAGAAACAGTAATAGAAGATAGACATGTTTACACACACACTTTAGAGTTTGTATATATATATTTGTGTGCATATGTATGTTTTGTATACCTGTGTACCTATGTATGGACGTTAATGTCCTTAATTGTACAAGTAGTATCTAGTCATCAGTGATGCTTGTATTTACCAATACAACATCAAATCTCTATACCTGTGTGTTTGCTGTATGAAATTTAATGACGTTCTCTTAAGGAGTCACTTTGGTTTCTAAAATACTGGCTTGGTTGTAAATATTTGTTTGTTTTTTTGTTGTTGTTTTTTTTTCTTATTTTCTCAATGAAGACCAAAATGGTAAAAGATGGGAATAAGATATGTTTTCAAAACTGTAACAGCACTTTATTGTAAGTAACTATTTCAAGTGAAAACATAAAAATGTTTGGACATATATCACCAAGTATAGTTGATATGAATGCCAAGAGTAAGAAGAAGGGGGAAAAAATGTATCTATAAATTATGTCTGTGAATAAACCAATCACACACTGACTCAATGAAGGAGCCTCTTCTTGGTCTCTTGATATATTAGAAATAGCGACCAAATCTCTTTCAAATCCCATGCTATCATATTGGAAAACGAAGGACGTTGTTGATAATGTACTGAAAACAAAATAGGAATGTGGTGGGCTATGAATGTAATGTCTTTGATTGTAGATTTGCTCAATCTCAGAAGTCCTAGGGTTTAATAACAATAACATCAGCTTTATTTTACAGCATGCTGTTGGTGACATTATGTCTGTAATAAATTTTCAGTAGTAGAAACCATGCCAAAGCAGACATTAGGTCTTGGTGCAGTCCTCAAGCAAGTCAGTTTCTATCAACCCATGCCAGCATGTAAAATGTACATTAAATATTTTAATGTTTAATGGTGGTGGTGGTGGTGATGGTTTCTAATTTTGAGGTCAACAATTTTGGGAAGGAGAGTAAATAATTTACATCGACCTTCATAATCAACTCAAACTTATTTTATTGACTCTGAAAGTCGAGCTCAGCAGAATTTGAACTCAGAACATAAAAACAGATGAGATGCAGCTAAGCATTTTGTCCAGTGTGCTTATGATTCTGCCAGCTCACCATTCCATCACCAACAACAACAACCACCAAATTCACCACCACCATCTTCTTCACCACCATTATCACCACCACACTGGGTACTATGACAGACACACCATATACCCTGTTAATCACACATTTGTGTGGTATTGCTTAATCCTTATGGCTTCCAAAGCTAATAATACCTTAAGAAATAGTTCCTATTAGGCCCCTAGTGTCCATTAGTTTTATACCATCAGCCACCATTATTAATGCACAAACCACACTAAAAAGATGTTCTTGGGTTTCTTAAGACTTAATTTTCTTCACCCATAAAAGGCCTGAGAGGCCCCAGTATCAGTTGATTAAATTGTCTCCATTTACTATTGTACTTTATTAATCACCAGAAGAATTAAAAGCGAAGCCAATGATTATTTTTAATTAAACTATTGAACATCTTATTAATCTTGAACCTGTGGCTAAAATATTAATTTTTCTTGCCAACTTCGTATGACAATTTTGTGGATTGTTAATTATTTCCTTTATTGCTATTTTCTTTCTGCGTTATAGCATTTATTCTAAGCATTTCTGACCACTTTTAGCGCTCCCTGGTAATTTAACAACTCAGACTGCTGCTCTCATTAAAACTCTTAAATTAACTGCTACAATTATCAATTACTGCTCACTATGTTGTATATTGATAGTTTTCCTCTTTTAATCTGCTATTTATCAATCAAATCTAAATTCTAAACCAACTGAAAATGTTTTTCACATGAAAGAATTAATTATGAATGAATGGAGTGACTTCGATCTGCTAGAAATAGCAGCCAAGTCTTCATCCGATTCAATTTTATTTTCACCCGAGGAAAGTTCACAGTGGACAGTTTGGTCTAGAGGTGTTTTTTTCAGGTATTTTCAGTACCTGAAAAAAGAAGAGATGATCAGTGCTGGAACACTTTGTTAATAAATCAGCTCAATCATTACTGACCTAGGGCTTAGCAACAATCAACAATGACAAGGATTCACTAATCTTCACTGTCTTCAATATCCCCCCCACCACCACCACCACCTGTGTCTCTATCAAATTGACATCATACGACTCTCAGCCATTATTCCCTATTTTTATCTTCAATTTCATCCTCTTTCCTCTCTCTCTTTCTGTCTTGTCTGTTAGTCCAACTCTCTCTCTCTCTCTCCCCACCACCGATTGCCAATAGTCTTTACAACCATGGGAAATAGAACATAGTTTGCAGTTGATGAATAACTAGTTTATCTAATTTCTGAAATCTTCACAATTTTCGTTTTGAAAACCTCTTTACATATCTCTCATTTAATTGACCTAGAACATGGTCATTCAATTCCAATCACTGCCAATTTATGAAAAACTCTTTCCCTTTCAGCAGCTTTCACTATCAGCTTTTACCGATTCTTCTTCTATTTCCTTTGTTCTCTTTTTCTTAACTATTTTCAATATTGTTAAATTTCAATAAATATTCTCTTTATTTTTATTTCCTGCTATTCTCTGCAGAATGAAATTTGTTCACCGATGGAAATAATCAGCGAATACTGTTGGCACAATCTATTGTTGGCTTGTGAAAGGGGGATCAACACTATTGAATTATCGAAACTGTACTTGAGCGAGTCTCTCGTTGTACAGCAGAGAGTTAAACTTCACCCACTTTGTTTCATGTGAAATTCAAAAGCTGTCAGTTAATTCTTAACCTACAGCTCAATTTTTATTCTTCTATATTTATTTCCTTGTTATTATTACCAGTAATTTTAATAAAACTTTGGCAAGCTTAATATAAATTACTTTCGTTGTTACTTTTATTAGCATTATTGTTATTATCATTATTATCATTTTCCTTTCTGTGAGCAGCATTACAGTTGGAATCTGCAAACCTATCTTTTATTACCCATTTGTATCAGCCTTATTTTATTCCCATTGCTAATATCTTTAGAAACGTCTCACTGTCATTATGCTTCCTACAATGTATGTAGATAGTTTGATACAAACATACATACATATATATATATACGTATACAGAGGTGCAGAAGTGGGTGTGTTGTAAGTAGCTTGCTTACCAACCACGTGGTTCCAGGTTCAATCCCACTGCATGGCACCTTGAGCAAATGTCTTCTACTATAGCCTCAGGCTGACCAAAGCCTAATGTGGATTTGGTTGATGGAAACTGAAAGAAGCCCAACGTGTATATATATATATGTGTGTGTGTGTATGTGTGTGTTTGTGTGTCTGTGTTTGCCCCTCTCCCCCAACATCACTTGACAACCAATGTTGATGTGTCTATGTGCCTGTAACTTAGCAGTTCGGCAAAAGAGACTGATAGAATAAGTACTAGGCTTACAAAGAATAAGTTCTGGGGTTGATTTGTTTGACTAAAGGCAGTGCTCCAGCATGGCTGCAATCAAATGACTAAAACAAATAAATGAGTAAATGAATATATATATATATATGTATATATGTATATATATACAGTTGTTGTTCATGTTTAATCCTAGGTCGTTGACCTAGGATTAGGTCAAACTTAATATATATATATATACGGTATTCCAACCATATATATATATATATATATATATATATATATATATATATATATATATATATATATATATATATATATCATGATATCCACCAGACTATCAGATGTGGTTATACATTGCTGGTCATGATGCGGTTTTGTATCATTTTAACTTTTGAATGATGTCACCCCATTGGCTACACGCACTGGCCAACATTCCCCTTGATTGGAAGACTAGTCTCTTGCAGGGCTACTCATCAAGAGCTGAATGGATTGGAGCAATGTGGAATGAAGTGTTTTACTCAAGAATACAACATGCAGCCAATCTGAGAATCGAAATCACAATCTCTTAATTGTAAATACAACACCCTTAACCACTAGGCCATGTATCTTCACACACACATGCATTATATTTATGCACACATATGTACAATTATCATCATCTCCATCAGTTTTCTCATCTCTGATTTTTCCATGTTGACATGGCTCAAATAAGACTTCTTGAGGCAGCATTCTGCTGCCTGATGCTCTCTCTGATGCCAACTCTTACTTAATTGAGAGTGAGGTTCTTCATTCTGATGGTGTCCTTTATACCTGGAATCACCCAGGAGTATGTTTTGTTTATGGTGGATACAAAATACATCATCACTATCTAAGCAGTGCGAATGCAAAGTGAATGCATGCACAGTACATACTTATATGTACATGTAAATGTGTATATGTGTGTGTTGAAGAACTACTGTTTTGAATGAGATAGCATGACAGTTAACCAATGCTTAGAACTCTGTGTAAATCTTTGTATATCCGAATTCTTACAGAATATTAAGCATTATTCGTCTGGCGTTTCAATCTTATACAATCAACTGCATTACAAATACCGCAGAACATAGTAGCATTTGTTGGTGAAGCATGTAAAGATTAGGTAATTTATAAGATGCTATAATAAAAAAAATTCAACTAACTCTCCTGTATTATTCTACTCATATATATTATGTATATATATATATATATATATATATATATATATACACATACACACAAATGCACACATATAAATATACATATATATATACATATACATACATATATATGCATATATATATACATATATGTATATATATATACATATATATATACTAAGCAATAAAGGGTTAGCAACGAATTGCCTTACCATATATATATATATATATATATACGCTAAATGATGATGATGATGATGATGATGATATATATATATATATAGTAGGGAATATATTATAGTATATTTAAATTTTTTCTATTTAATATGGATAATGTCCTTCACTATTGAATTGCTTAATAGAGGTTATTTCTCTTAATTATATCTATCTATCTATCTATCTATCTATCTATATATATATATAATATATATAATAATATATATATATATATATAATATATATATATATATATATATGTATATATATATGTATGTATATATATATATATATATATATATATATATATATTCGGAGTGGTTGGCGTTAGGAAGGGCATCCAGCTGTAGAAACACTGCCAGATCTGACTGGCCTGGTGCAGCCTTCGGGCTTGCCAGACCCCAGTTGAACCGTCCAACCCATGCTAGCATGGAAAGCGGACGTTAAACGATGATGATGATGATAATGATGATGATATATACATACACACACACATACTCACACACACCTCTATCTGTGCATAAACAAATGTTGATATCCTGTACTTTCACTTGAGCAAAATGATTTTCATTCATTTTCAACATTATAACTTGTTGCTTTGCATTTTCAAAGACCTGTGGCATAAAAAAATCTCTTACTTGTAAAAAAAATTTAGTATTGGTGACAATAGTAGCATCCAGCCATAAAATTCTGTTCCAAATAAATACAAGTTGAATCCATAGCAGCATGGAAAAAAATGTAAATCTATTCTTTCGATATTTTGCAAGGGTTACCAGTATTGGCATATTTTTCTAATGTATTAAAATCTTACTGGGCTGGTTATGTTGCCTGTTTGTATCTTTACTCCAGTTATGAGATTGACAGAATCAGATAAGTTTAGAACAAAATTCAGACAGAGGCCAAGTTAACCTTTAGTTGGTCAGCATTTGATAAAACATAGTACAGTTTGAGTCAGTGGTGGTCTGGCCAGGTTGCCAGCTTGACTGATGGCAAGTGGGTCCCTGTGCTATTAGAATCTATATATGAAGGCCCATGTTAATATCTAAGGGGAGAGTTTATGGAAAAAGCAAAAATCGAAGACAGGTGGTGCACAAAACAAACAGATGTATTAATATAACGCTCAGGAATTGAAAAAGTCTTTTATGTTTCGAGCTTACACTCTTCTACAGAAAGGGACACAGAAAAAAACAAGGAGAGAAAAAAAATGTGTAAGGGGCCCGTCCCCTCAAGTTTGAGAACTTTTTCTTCACTCCTGGACAATAATTATTTCAGCCAGTCTTTGTTTGTAGACAATTGAAAAGAATATTTCCAAAAAAAAAAAAAAGAAATTAAATGATAGCATTGTAGTTGCGGGTGGGCCCCCTTAGTCTCCTGGCAACCAATACTTCTAGGCCTATTACACCACTGGTTCAAGTATTATCGTTAATTCACTTGTCTGAATTAGAAAATAATAATTGATGTAAGTCACTTGTTGTTGATCAATATTTCTCCATTTTCTGTTTACTTTAAAGTTATATACATTCAGCTCTGAGCTGAAACTAGAAAAAAAATATATATGTATATATATATATCCAAAATTATATAATTATAAATAGAAATTAAAATATTTTTTATTTGATATTTATTCATAATTTTGATAATAATTATCAATACTAACAACCAAAGAATCATTTATTTAAGATATTCAGAGATACTTCAAAACAGTATCATTTTTATAATATTTTCCTTTCTACTCATGTTATGACCATGTTCTGCTGATATATAAAAGTATTACATATATCAACAAAAATACATTCTTAGTGTCTCCAGAGCAATCTGTTTGTAGAACATTATTGAAGCAAGTAAGAAGAATAATTATCTCAGGGCTGTATTTGCAAGTGATCAGAGACAGGAGGCTGAATTGGATGCCAGAATTGATTGCAGGTGCTGGTATAATGCCAGCTTCTGCATTTGATCTTCAAAAGTGGGGAGACCGGTGAAAAGTCAAACTTGCTATCTTCAGTTTGGTTCCGTACCTATCCTTGCATATCATAACTGTTGGGTAATGATTGAAAGCATACAGTCATGAATACAACATGTTGAAACAGATTTTATTCAAAGGATCTCTGGAGTAATATTACTTGACAGAGCATATAGCTCAGAGATCAGAGCATTTCTCCTGGGCAAGCCACTACTTCTCTGCATTGAGAGATCATAGCTTTAGTACTATGGACATGTGGTAAGAATGCCCCAAGAAAATATTGCAAGACACATTCTTCAAAGTAAGCCAATCAGTTGTTGTTGTTGTTGTTAAGCAACAAAACGAGTAAGGGTGATTAGGTGATGGTCTAGGGCTTAGGGCGGGAGACCCCAGACCTTGGAAAAAAGAAAAAGACTTTGGTCGTCTTGTTGTAGTCGAGAGCTCTTCATTGACGCCCGACACTACTGGGAGGTGGCCCTCAAAGTCGCTGGAATTGGAGATCCCAGGGCCAAATTCTTGAATGGCAGCCAACCAGTTGAAGACCAGGGGTAAACCAAGAACGAGATGGCTGGATAATATGCTTAGTCTCAGTTGGTCCTACTTGGGAATCCAGTAGGGAAGTAAAATGATGATTGCTTCTGATAGGACTCTGTGGAGGTGGTACTTGAAAACTCTGTTCTTACAGCCATCCAAGAAATGGTCGGTGCTAAGAATGCGTCATTCATTCATTGTTCAACCATGGTCGAGACAATGGAATTTACTATGTTACGCCAGACTTCATGGTCCATCATAGCATTATGGAGGTCCTGTTGCTGGATGCCTGTATCCCAGGAGATTACATCAGGGTAGGAGAGTGTGCGCCCTCTGGTATTGCGAGCAGATGGCTTCCAGAGGAGAAGAGTAGAAATTACTCCGTTTTCAGCTCTACAACAATGTCCAGCAAACTGGATTCTTCTACCTTCCCAAGAGATGATACAGGTGGTAGTTTCCCATATATTTGTACTTTGGTTGGATGACACTTCCACGAGAGATTTTGAGCTCTCATAAGAATGCGTGGATACAATACTGAATCTTGTCTAAATTGCCAATTCTTTTACTGTGTTTTCATAATTTCAAACGTATTTTACCAAACTGTTTTTCATTTTTGGACATCTAGTGTATTTAGAAGAAACATTTATTTTCTTGACAATTGGTTTCCAGGCATATTTCCATTCTACTTTTTCACATTTAAATTATTTCACTTTTCCAATGATTGTCTCAACAGACATCTCAACTCCACTGCTGTGTCTAATATTTTTATTCAAATTTTTCCTTTACATTTGTTTTTACATTAATTATAATCACATGCATATAAACAAGATGTCACTATTTGTTCTCTAGAGCAACTGCTGTAACTACATTAGTTAGATGATGATAAATCTGTTCAGACTAGGAATGAAGTATCTTGTGGTATTTTTCCTAATGCTCTATACTCTGAGTTCAAATACTGCTAAGGTTGACTTTGCCTTCGTCCTTTCAGGATGGATAAGTAAAGTACCTATTTCTTTACTACCCACAAGGAGCTAAAACATAGAGGGGACAAACAAGGACAGACAAATGGATTAAGTCGATTACATCGACCCTAGTGTGCAACTGGTACTTAATTTATCGACCCCGAAAGGATGAAAGGCAAAGTCGATCTCGACGGAATTTGAACTCAGAACGTAATGGCAGACGAAATATGGCTACATATTTTGCCCAGTGTGCTAACGTTTCTGCTAGCTTGCCGCCTTTCAGGATGGATTAGTAAAGTACCAGTCAAAGATGGTATATTGCCAAAATTACTGAAGCATTGGGTTAGATATTAGTAACATGTGTTCTGGTTATTTGCCTTCTGAGTTCAAATTTGGCTTAGGTCAACTTTCTTTTTCATCCTCTTAGAGTCATTACAAGAAAAAACACAGTCTAGGGCAAGGGTCAGCATTAGATGAGAAGTCTTGTAGTATTTTGTTTGGTTCTTTTATTCTCTGAGTTCTTAAGGGATTGATTTAATCCATTAACTGCTTTAACACTATCTCCTGGTCCTTAGGTGACTTCAGTAGAATTCATTCTGTTGCCAGCATTCAAATCAGGTCTTTACTTCAGAGATAACATCTTTTCTCTCCCACCCACCACCAGTATTGGAGCCCTGTCTCGAAATAAAATAAAAACAAGCATATAGATAACCATAAAAAAAAAAATTATAATTGCTTCGAATTTTAGCGCAAGGCCAGCAATTTTAGTGGAAGGATGTAAGTTGATTTCATTGACACTAACTCCCCCACCTCCCGTGTCCAACCAGTACCTTTTTCCTCAATCTTGCACGATCGTGGAAAAATCCTGAAAGGATGAAAAACAAAGTCAACTTCTGTGAAATTTGAACTCAAAATGTAAAGAGCCAGAAGACATACCAGTAAGCTTTTTATCTGTCTCTTACAATTCTGCCAGTTTGATGTCTTATAATAATAATAATAATGATAATAATAATAATAATAAAGGTCACAGAGAACGAGAAAGCAACCATACTCTGGGATATGCCAATACACATGGATAGAGAAATTAAGGTCAACAGACCAGATATAGTTGTCAGAGATCATGAAGAAAAAAAATGCTTTCTAATTGATGTATCAATACCAGCAGATGACAACGTGTCTCTAAAAGAAATGGAGAAACTTTCAAAATACAAAGACCTGGAAATAGAGGTAACTAGAATGTGGAATCTGAAAACAGAAACAATTCCTATCATAGTAGGTGCATTAGGCATGATAAAAAAATATTCAGACAAATACATAACAAAAACACCAGGACTTACAAACACATATAACATACAGAAAATTGCACTACTAGGCACTGCACACATCCTACGCAGAACACTTTCCATACAATAACCATCAGAGCATCACAAAAAATTACAGCACATAACCAAGGCACACAGAGCTGCGGTCAGTAGTAAAGTGAAAGCACGCTATAAAAATAAAACTACTGAATGATAAAAATAATAAAAGATGGGCTACGGCAAATATTTTGCTCAATGCCACAGATTTGCTTGACCTTAACCAGATGAGCATGTCCCTTATAGGCTGATGATATGTGCATCTCTGATCACGAGCAGATGAAATACTGCTTAGCATTTTGCCTGGCATGGTAACAATTCTGCCAGATCACTGTCTTCCTCAATATCTTTTGAAAATTTTTCTTGTTTAGGTGTTTCACTAAGTTACTTTTTCTGTACTTAACTGTAGCAACGTTGTTATGTTGTAGCAATTCCAGTTATGGTTCAAAGAACTCCTGAGTTTCAAAATTATTTTTTTAATATCTCCAACATTCAGATCCCCTTGTTAAATGCAATCTTATGCTAAGACTATGTTTTATTTTGATTTTTGTTATTGTTGTTGTTGGTTTTTTTTTTATCCTTTCTTGTACTTTATTCCCATCCTGTTATATGTCTATCCCTGCAACATTTCATTTGTCATTGTTATTTTATTTTTTTAAATTATAGACTGAAATTGTGAGAGAGTATAAATGTTTTAATTGTTCTTTAACCCCAGGAAAGATTTGTTCAAGTAGACCCCTGAGCAAAACAAAGGTGTTATAACCATAACAATGACTATTTAATATCCAAGACTGCATCATCCAATGTGTCCTTCTTAAAAGATGGTGGGATATAATTTAGGGGTGATTTGACTGCTGTTTCTAGCATAGAAATTCCCCATTAAAGTATAGCGATTCCAACTATCTGGCTGTCAACCAGTTTCTGTTGCTAAATTATTTTTAGTTATTGTTGTTTGATATCCACATCAACCCTGATTGAGCAAACCTTTAAATAAAGATATTCCATCTATGAATACCATTTTCTTTTAAAGTAGTGTGTATCTAAGATCACATTTTCTAATTACTCTGCTTACAATTTAAGACAGTAGATTGTGATATGAGGGAGATTTGGGCGTTATTTTTACCAAATCCAATGACAGCATTGAGCAGTGACTTACAGTCTTTAATTCACAGTGAACTTTGGAATAAATAGGAATATTTTTGTTCAGGGATATAAACAAACCTACACAAGTTGTCAAACTCTATGTGTGTGTGGTTGTGGTTGTGGGGCGTGCATGCACACACACACACACACACACAGTGCATTGTTCTATTATTGGTTGGATCAACAACAAAAAATGTCCTCTATTCAGTGAGGGATAAACATAATTTAATAAACAAAGGATTTAAACATGAAGTTTCATGCTCTAATAGTACAGTAATCATATGAACTTGCACAACATGCCAATATATATATATATATATAGATACATACATACATATGTACATACATACGCACACATGCATAACAGGCTTCCATACAGTTTTCATTTACCAAGCTCATTCATTTGACATTTGTCAGACCAGAGCTTATAGTAGAAGACACTTACCCAAGGTGTGTGCAGTGGAACTGAACCTGAAGCCATGTGATTTCAAAGAAAGTTTGCTAACTTGACAAACATGCCTGCACCTACAAATACAAATCTAAAACAAATCTGAATTTAAGTCTTGGTCATAGATTTTCTGTCATTTGCCAGTGCCACTGGACTGGCTCCTGTGCAGGTGGCACATAAAAAGCATCATTTGAGCATGGCTGCTGCCAGTACTGCCTGACTGGCCCTTGTGCTGGTGGCACGTGAAAGCACCCACCACACTCTTGGAATGGTTGGCATTAGGAAGGGCATCCAGCTGTAGAAACCCTGCCAGATAAAATTGGAGTCTGGTGCAGCCATCTCGTTCGCCAGTCTTCAGTCAAATCGTCCAACTCATGCCAGCATGGAAAGTGGACGTTAAATGATGATGATAATGATGATTCAGAACTAACTTCTCTTCTCCCAAATCGTTTTTTTCATCCAGCCATTGAAATTCATATATCTATCCAAAATTCTAATCTCTTAGCATATCAAAATTGCTCAAAAAACAAGGTCCTTCTAGAAGACACATTTTTTATTAACCATTTGCCATTACTCCTCATAATAAATCATATTTAAAAACCAAACCGACCCATTTTACTTCTCTCACTTCTCTCTATATATGCCTTTCTAATTTTTCCTCTCACCATCTTCACTCTTTGCTGTTTACTGTCAAGTCTGTACTCCTTTGCCTTAGCATAAATTCTTCTTCTGGCTGTATTACTAACCCACATGCAATGAAAACTTAAAGAAGGAATATCAATCTATTCTAGGAATGGGTTCCAGTGTAGCGAGCCAGGGAACAAGACATTTTATAGGTAGATAATCATTATTTCATTCACTGTTGTCTGCTCATTGACCAGCCACTGTCTTTCAAAATAAAACACAGATGTTTGTTGTAGATAGTAGCAAATGAAATATTTCCAATGTAAACAAATGTAGATTTTTTCTTTCCATCCTTAGCATGTTTCACTTATAATATTTATGTAATTTAGCCACCTAAATTGATCTACTTAAATAATAAATAATATATGGATATCTTTTCAGTTTAAACATCTGTCCTGGAGGTTAAACTATAATATTCTTTCATATTAATTAGTAATAATACGTTTTGTCAAAAATAATATAGTTGCAGAAATAACTAGTAAGATAAATAAACATCTGCTTAGGACACCATGGGAAGTGGTTACCACAAAGCTATTTCCAGTGCTGGATCTATCATGGGGCAAAAGTTACAGCTGAACCAAATAAGGGAAAATAAAATGACATATAAATAAACACATGTATATACTACAGGAAAATCAATAATAAAATATATAAAATATTACTTATTTCTTTATTGCCCACAAGGGGCTAAAACATAGAGGGGACAAACAAGGACAGACAAAGGGATTAAGTCGATTATATTGACCCCAGTGTGTAACTGGTACTTAATTTATCGACCCCGAAAGGATGAAAGGCAAAGTCGACCTCGGCGGAATTTGAACTCAGAACGTAACGGCAGACGAAATACTGCTAAGCATTTCGCCTGGTGTGATAACGTTTCTGCCAGTTCGCCACCTTACCAATAATAAAATATTACTATTAATGCTATTGCAGTATTGAAGAAGTTAATGATATATTTTCAATGTAGGAAGCCAACAAAATTTGTAATTCAGTGACAGCTACACAGGGCAACCTAAATGGCTTATTTCATTATGATTCAGTGATGGTAATGCAGCAGTCCCTGCCACTTGAGATACATGATGGTCTGTGTCTTGATGAGAATTGTAAATGGGTGATGTAGCATTTTGTAGGTTATACTGCTTTAGCCAAACAGTCATGAGTAATACTGGTTGTCATAGAAAACACCTTGAGAATTTGGTTTTGAGGATTGATCGAAAGACGTTTGAGAGAAAACATTTTAAAATATAAATTAGGATATAAGCAGGCAACAGCTAGTATAATTACCTGTGGTAAGTAGCTTGCTTACCAACCACATGGCTCCGGGTTCAGTCCCACTGCATGGTACCTTGTGCAAGTGTCTTTTACTATAGCCTCAGGCCAACCAAAGCCTTGTGAGTGGATTTGATAGACAGAAACTGAAAGAAGCCCGATATATATATGTATATGTATATATATGTGTGTGTTTGTCCCCCGCCCCCAACATCGCTTGACAACTGATGCTGGTGTGTTTACATCCCCATAACTTAATGGTTCAGCAAAAGAGACCGATAGAGTAAGTACCTAGGCTTACAAAGAATAAGTCCTGGGGTTGCTTTGCTTGACTAAAGGAGGTGCTCCAGCATGGCTACAGTCAAATGACTGAAACAAGTAAAAGAGTATAGATATATGAATGATATAGTCTTTGCTATGCATCTTATTGGTTATGTACATATGGATGATGTAGCCTTAGAATACACCAATGAGGAATATTCTTATTTTATATACAAGTGATATTTTTTGTCAGAAAGTTTTCCCAAAAGTTTACCATCACCTTTAATTAGTGTAGAAAGAGTAGTTTCACAAAATGTTTGTATATGTATTTTCTCTTTAAGCAAGTTATTTTTAAAAAGTGAATGAAAAATATGCATTTAAATTTGCACTTTTTCCTGTTGCCTTATAAGTAAATAACTTGCTTATATTGCTTTTTGCTTTTATTTAGTTTTACAAATTGCTTTCTGCTTTTTTTACTTAGTGTTAAATGAATTTTTTCTACTATAAACATAAAACTGAAATTTTGTGAGAGAGGGCTGGTCAATTACATCAACCTGAGTACTTGATTGGTACTTATTTTATCATCTCCAATAAAATGAAAGGCAAAGTTGACCTTGTTGAGATTTGAACTCAGAATGTAAAGAGCTGGAAAAAATGCCACTAAACATTTTGTCCAACATCCTAATGATTCTGCCAGTACGCTACCTCTAGCATTAAGTAAACAAAGGGAGAAAGTACTTTATATTTAATATAGCAGTAGAATCTGGCCAGGAGGATGGCCTGGAAGAAAACTGAAATTTTAATCTATCTTTTCACATTCTGCACTTACATCTCAATGTCTTGTCAGTTAGACAATGGCAGATTCAAAGGGGAACCATTGTTTGGCTGTGTTTAGGGCATCCACTGGCCTTAATCCAACCATGGTTTGAGTTCATGCCAGGTCTCTTAAACAAAGCCCTTCAAACTTAGAGCAGTGCTATTAATCAGTGATTATAATAATGGTGATAGTGATGGCTATGTTGTTACCATCATGAAGAGATTGGTATTCATTTCCTCATCAATACCTACTTTTGATAACTTATTATTTACTACCTCAAATGTTCACTCCATATTCTAAGCTAAATTAACATTTTTTTCCCAATAATTTTCACTTTTTACTATTTCTTCCTTTTGTATTATAAATTTATTTTGAGCATTATTTATATTTTAGCATGATGTATATGTATATTTCTTTTATATTTCCTTGTCAAATTGACTTGATTTTTTTTTATTGTTGTATATGCGAATGATCTGTAAAATTTGACAGCTTTGCTTTTTCAATATACATACTTATATATATGCATATATATACATATATAATAGTATATGATAGTTAATATACATACATACTTGCATAATACATATATACATATACATACATACATACATATATATATATATATATAATAGTATATGATAGTTAATATACATACATACTTACACACAAATATATATATATATTATATATATATATATATTATATATATATATATATATATATATATACATATGTATATAATAGTATATGATAGTTAATATACATACATACTTGCATACATACATATATATATATATATAATAGTTGATATATATATATAACCTAAAATTCCTTATATGTGACTTAGCTTTATTCAATATATTTTGTTGCAAACAGTTCCTTTTATTTGTCAGCAAAAAACATTTAATATTTGTTATGATGTGAACGGGTGTAATATTTATGATATGACATAAATCTGAAATGCAAGTATCGAAGCATTTGTAAATATTTTAAAAGAAAGAAAAAAACGAAACAAAGAAAAAGCAAATATTTAGATTGTGTTGCAGTTTTTGAAAATATTAAAACTATCTCATGAAAATGCTAAAGTCCTATTTTAAAACATTAGGTAACAATTCAATACACAAAACTACAGATATAACTTTAGAAGAAAAATAATAATAGTATGAAAATTAAAAAACACAAAAAAACCTAAACAAAAGTATAATACTAAGTGTATATCTCAATATATACATATATTCATATATATATATATATACACACACACACACACATATATATATATACACATGCATGTACGTATGTATGTATATATATGTGTATATATATATATATATATATACATGCATATATATATTATTAATAGCTAAACAATTTCAAAGCTAAGCTGTATCATTTGATATATATACATATGTATGTGTGTATATATATTATGCATATATATATATATATAAAAATGATAGCTAATATGTGTACACACATAAGCTACTATTTATATGCATATATACATATATACATATATATCTATCTCTCTCTATATATATATATATTCACATATAAGTATTTATCTCAACTGTTGTGTTACTCTGAATTATATGACATCAAAGGTGAAAATTTTATTGCTTAAAAACTAAAAGAAAACTAAAAGAAAAAATTAAAAAAGATAGTTTCCAACCTAAGCAGTGAGGGTGGGAGTTGAATTTAGGAGGAGCTATATATTTGGTTTAATCAACACCATCCCCCGAGATATGACTTATTTATTTTAATGAACCCGGAAGGATTAATAGTAAAGCCAATCTCACAAGAAATCTTGATCCTTTACATCCTGAGCCATGGTGCTTGGCACTGATTTGTTTTTTTAATTATATATTTTTTTTACACAAATGTAATTTTGTATGTTAATTATATAAATTACACTGGTGATGGTGGGTGTGTTGGGGGAACATTCATAGTAGCATTGTGCTTGTTTTATTTGCTGTGAAATATTTGGTTGCTATGGAAATGGGGGCAATTATGATTTCTTGTTTGTTGATAATGAGGGGTTCAGTTTGCAAACCTTGGGCCAAGGTTTGCAAATATTTCAATCTTTGAAGGTTTGTAACTTTTTTGCTTTTAGTTCTGGTTTCTCACCTGAAAAATGAGAAAAAACGAATGTGGCTTTCATTATTAACATGTAAAACTACATCTGTGTAGGAAATTTGTCAAAACAAGTAAAAAAAAAGGCAACAGAAAATATACAGAACTGAAATTCAAAACACGAAAGGACATAACTTAATACTACTGCTGCTATTTTGTTTCTACCTATCATTTACTTCTGGGCAGGGCAATGCATTGTGTTCTTGAGCAAGACACTCCATTTCCACATTGCTCCAGTGCACTCAGCTGGCAAAAATGAGTAATCCTGCGACAGACCGGCGTCCCGTCCAGGTGGGGGAATTTATGCGCCACTGAAACCGAAACTGGCCCTAATGAACCTGGCATGGCTCCAGAAGGAAACACTTATCATATACTTATAATAATGACAGTTTCAAATTTTGGCACAAGGTCAGCAATTTCAGGGGAGGGAGTAAGTCAATTACATCGACCCTAGTACTCAACTAGTACATATTATATCGACCCTGAAAGAATGAAAGGTAATGATGGACGAAATGCCACTGAGCATTTTGCCCAGCAGGCAAACAGTTCTGCCACCTCACCGCCTTAAAATATATAATAATAATAATAATAATAATAATAATAATAATAATAATAATAATAATAATTGTGTACAGTGCTCAGGTGCACTACAACTCATCTAAAGTGTATATATAATCAGATGTAGTTTCGGCGGATTTTGGAAAGCATGAGGGCCAATTTCTAATAAAGTTACAAGACCAAAAATTTGGAAGGAGAATAACAATTGATCATAATAACAGTGACATGTCTAGAGGGTGTGCTACTTGGAGCAGGCTTTGAGTTTGTGTCATCACCAGGCCTTTAAACTCATACAGAAGATCCAAAAGTACTGCTGTCATAAAAGCATTGCCTAGAATGGATCTCTCTTTCACCTCCATCTCTAGCTACTGCATATTAACCCCAGTATTCAACTGGTATTCTGTTTATCGTCTCAGAAGCATGAAATGCAAAGTGGACGTCACTGGGATTTGAACACTGTAACATTATCTCTAAGCATTTAGTCTTGTGATTTTATAGTTACCATCCTTGTCAGAGTCAGAATATATTGTGGTAATACTCTTTTACTTGTTTCCGTCATTCGACTGTGGCCATGCTGGAGCACCACCATTAGTCGAGCAAATTGACCCCAGGACTTATTCTTTGTAAGACTAGTACTTATTCTATTGGACTCGTTTACTGAACCACTAAGTTACGGGAACGTAAACACACCAGCATCGATTGTCAAGTGATGTTGAGGTGACAAACACAGACACATATACACACACACATATATATACATATATATACGACAGGCTTCTTTCAGTTTCTGCCTACCAAATCCATTCACAAGGCTTTGGTCAGCCCGAGAGTTTAGTATAAGACACTTGCCCAAGGTGCCACACAGTGGGACTGAACCTAGAACCATGTGGTTGGTAAGCAAGCTACTTACCACACAGCCACTCCTATGCCTATAACGTTTACTTAATACAAAATCTTTTATCTGCTACTTGTTTGTCATTGGACTGTGACAGTTCTGAGGCTCAGCCTTGAAGGGATTTTAGTCAAACAAAAGGACCTTAGGGTTTATTGTTGTTTAAAACCTTCTATTTATTCTGTCAGTCTGTTTTGTTGAACTAATAAACTACGGGGATATAAACAAACAAGTTGTCAAGTGATGGTAGGGGACAAACACAGACATTCATACATACATCATCATTATCATCATCGTTTAATACCTGTTTTCCATGCTAGCATGGGTTAGACAGTTCGACCGGGGTCTGGGAAGCCAGGCTGCACCAGGCTCCACTCTGATCTGGCAGTGTTTCTACAGCTGGATGCCCTTCCTAATGCCAACCACTACGTGAGTGTAGTAGGTGCTTTTTACATGCCACTGGCACAGGGGCCAGAGGTTGCTGGCAAACTGCCACGATCAGTTGGTGCTTTTTACATGTCGCCAACACAGATGCCAGTCAGGTGGCATTGGCATTTGCCATATTTGGATGGTGCTTTTTATGTGTCACCGGTACAGGTATCATAACTACAATTTCCATTTGATTTTTATTTTGATGTTGATGTTGACGTTATATATATATAAGATGAGCTTCTTTCAATTTTCATCCACCATATCCACTCACAAAGTGGATATGGAGGACAAGATATGGTTGGCCTGGGGCTATGGTAGAAGACACTTGCCCAAGGTGCCATGCAGTGGGTTTGAACCCAGAACCTTATGGTCGGGAATCAAGCTTCTTACTATGCTGCCATTCCTGCGATATTGTTGTGGTTAGAGTTTTCTCTGTGTGTAAACTGTATTACAGTTTGGTATTCAGTTGATACAGATGGAATGAACACGAATTCTGTTGAGAATTTTAATACAAAAATATTTATTCTTATCGCTAATAACTGAATGTTGTTATTACACCAAATGACAAAGAAAAGTTATAGTTCAAGGTTTATATGCCAAATTTTAAGTTAAAGAAAACAAGTTGGTGGTATGTTGTGCTTTTGCCAGTGTCTTTGTTGATGTAAGGGCAACAGACTAGTTTACAATTGGAACCAAAGCCAAATGATGGATTTTGCTTGATAACACATTAATTACTTCTGTAATATCATGGTTATTATCAAAGTATAATAATTATTTAAAATATTACATTATAAATTAAGGATTTATTTTGTAAACTTTAAATCTTATATTTAAGGAACATAGTAGAATAAGTAAAAATATATAATTGCTATATTAACAACTCTAAGGTTTTTTCTGCTGTTTAACATCAGGTCAGACTTGATTGAACTACCATGCATTCAAAAATAATTTAACCATGGCCATCCAATCATTTTAGGTATATGGAGGTGTATATTGTCTAATGTGTCTTGTCTTTACATAAGACATGGCACATGAGCAGGTTATGATTTGAAAAAGATTGGGCTGCTATTTCTAGCAGATTGAGAGACCATGTAAAAGCTTCTTTGCTGGTATGTTGTACTTATGTGGTAATATCTTTAAGGATTATTTTTTTTATACAAAGACAGATTATACATTGTACACGGAAAGGTAATAAAATATTATCAATTAGTGTTAGCTATAATTACATTAGTAATTAGCTTTATATTATCATTCTTTGCTTAAGTCATTCAGGTAAATACCTGTGAGACTTTCTTGGTGGGTGGGGGTGGGGGCAGGGATATAGAAGATAGAAATACAATGATGTTATAATTCTTATTGAAAAGAACAAGTGTATCTTAATGCGAATACAGTTTGTGAGATTTGGAAATCCTTGTGGTATTCAAGTCTTAACAATGGGTTTATGAGTACAGAATGCAAGACTTCTGTGCAAGTTATTTTTCTTGTGATATAAAGTCTACTACATCATTTAGAAAATGCAATATTTGTGACACAACTATATATTATTGAAATAAATAGGAAAATAGGATAGACATAGACATTATGGATTGTTACTCACCTTGAAAGCAGGTTCAATTTTATGCCTATTTCTAACCCGGGTATACTTTCAGCTTCTCAATTTATAGGTTAGACTAGCTTGAGGTGACCCCGCTCTACGTGTGGGTGAGGGTGTGGTTGTTACTTTCTGTTGCTTCCTTTCTGTTTCTTAAATCTGGCCTTAATTTTCAAAATTTCGAACGCATTTTCCGCGCTTAAATTACAAATCAGCTTCCACTTTACCATGTCGAAAATTTGATTGAAATCGGGCAAAAGGTGTCCAATCTAGACCCCACCAAGTGTCCCCAAAAATCAATAAAATTCCCGTTTTCACAGCAAAGCAACCACTGTGGCACCCCAAAACGTCTCCCAATCAATTTCTCACCTAAAGTTACCCTCTCCTGTAAATCCCCTTCTAGCCCCATTTAGACCCCTTTTTACATAAAAATCCAATTTGTATCAATGTTAGCCTTCTTCATTTTATAGATTAGATTAAAGATAACTGCCTCTAGCCCCTGCAGCAACACGAAAAGCCACCATTATTCAAACAGCGCAACCTGTCTATCCCATAAAACTCAATTTTTCCCATATTCCTCACCATGGCAACCAAACGGTAGCCCCGAGCAACTTGCAACCCTCCTCATACCATTGCCCACTCCATTTTACCCCCAGGGTAAATTTTGGCACTAATCTGACCCCATCTACAGCCCCTTAAACCGTTCCCATCCCAAAATGAGACAAATTACCAAGAAATCAAACAACTTTTTCACATTTCAGCTTTATAGATATTGATAAGGCAGCAAGCTGGCAGAATCATTAGCATGCTGGATGAAATGCTTAGCAGTAGTTCATCTGTCTTTACATTCTGAGTTCAAATTCTGCCAAGGTCAACTTTACCTTTCATCCTTTCAGTGTCGATAAATTAAGTACCAGTTGTGTACTAGGGTTGATCTTATTGACTGGTCCCCCATCCCTCCAAATTTCAGGACTTGTGCCTATAGTGGAAAGGATTATTACTGCTGCCACAACTGAAGTACAAATATAATATATTAATAATAATTTTCATTGATATTTTTAATGATAGAAAATAAGGGCAAAGCATTTTGAATGAAGATATAGATTATAAGTTAAATAACCCCTATTAGATATCACAATTGAGTGAGCAGCAAGCTAGCATTTAATCCTTTTGATAGCAACCTACCCAAGACTGTATTAGGGCCTATGATACAAGTTTAATGTTTTAGAGTGATCTAGATTAAACTTCCATCTAAATTTCATCTAAATTTGTATTTAGACTCTAGCGTAATAAAGACAAAGTTATGTTTACGTATTTGCTTTCGAAGATTCTTGGCATGAAACTGCGTGTTGAAACAAATATTGTTATATCCTGGGATGGTCACTATAGTCATTCTTCACTTCAGATTTATTATTGTTCTTATTTTATGTCCTTTGCCTGGAAATCTTTCATCACACATCCTGTAACCTCTTCAGTGACTCTCCATCCCATGTGTCTCCTGCTCTATTTACTCCATGACAAAGCTATTCTACAAAAGTCTTTGCTATTTTCAAACTTAATTTAAAATGAGGCTGTGTATATCAGCAGAAATATCGAAACAAAAGGTTTAACTCAGCTTTATGGTGGGAACATCGTCTGGCTGATTGTAAAAATGCCATGTATAACTGGTACTTCTGTTATTATATTATTGATTTTAAATACTAGTAAAGCAAAGCCAATATCATTACAATCAGCATCCATGAAATTGCTTCATCAAAACTCTTCTGCTGACTTACATTGGCCACAATGATAGATGGTCAGAACTAGTATGGTTTAATTCTGTCTTTATCATCATCATCATCGTTTAACATCCGCTTTCCATGCTAGCATGGGTTGGACGGTTCGACCGGGGTCTGGAAAGCCTGGAGGTTGCACCAGGCCCAGTCTAATCTGGCAGTGTTTCTACAGCTGGATGCCCTTCCTAATGCCAACCACTCCATGAGTGTAGTGGGTGCTTTTTATGTGCCACCGGCACAGGTGCCAGGTGAGGCTGGCAATGGCCACGATCGGTTGGTGCTGTTTACATGCCACCGGCACGGAGGCCAGTCGAGGCGTTGCTGGCAACGGCCATGTTCAGACGGTTCTTTTACATGCCACCGGCACTGGTATCACAAGTACAATTTCCATTGATTTGTGTCTTCCTAAACTAATATTATTTAAAGAGAGTCAACTCCCATTGGAATACTATGGCTGTTTGTATTTATCAACTCTTCCACCATTAGTCTACAAGTAGCTTTAAGAAGATTCATTTAGGCTTTTCAGTTGTAATGTCTTCCTTGAAGAATCTTGGGAGATATTAGGAGGAAATGCAGTGCTGGCTTTGGTATACTTAAAAATTAGAATTTAAACATCTGGAATT
>NC_043005.1:72073052-72085552 GCF_006345805.1 Octopus sinensis
ATGTATATATATATATTTATAGTAGAAAGGTTGTAATAATTATTCAGTTAAGTTGCTGGAAAACTCACAACTTGGTAATGAATTTCAGTCTGTCAAGAGCCATTATGTTGTGGTGCCATTAGACAATATACATAATTGTACTTGTGTCAGTCTACCTATCTGCAAAGATAATGCATTCTTTTATGTATTGTTATATTCGTTAGTAGGAAGGTTTATTTAGTTGTTAGTTAGTGTTATTGATCCAGCTGTATTCAAATTCCTGAAGTTGCAAAAAAAAGCACCTCAACTATGCTTAGCATGAAAACAAAATTGATGTCAGACTTTAAAAATAGAATAAAAAATTTTTTTATTTTCGATAATCTCATTTAATCCCTGGAAATTGTAAAACAACAATAACAATGATGATGATGATGATGGTGGTGGTGGTGATGGTGGTGGCAGTGTTGCAGTTATTCAGCTTCCAAGGCATGCTTTGTTGTTGTACACTTTTGATGAAAGGCATTCTGTCTGTAAATCATTTCTTTTCTTTTTCTTTTTCTTTCGGAATATAACCTCAGATTATCTTATTTAATCTGTTCTCCTTTTTGTTATAAATTTAAAAACATTTTTTTTCTTTGTAATGGTAAGGTGTAATTTGAAGAATTTTGGCTGCTATTTCTAGCATGTTTATCGATCATGCAGATGCTTCCCTTATTGACACGTGATGATGAATGCTATATTGGTGGTGGAAGTAATAGTGGCACTGCTATTACAGTAAAAATCGTAGGGTTAAAGCACTGTATATAAAGAGAAAATATTCTTACTAAGGAATTCTCAGACACACGATTCAATGCAAAAAAAAAAAGAAAAACATGAAAAGAAAGAAAGCATTATTACGATGCCTACACAGCGTTACATAAGTTTACTGCATCTAACAATCGCATTATTTAAATTTACTACTTATAACCCACAGTCAGTAACCTGAGCTAGTATCACAACTAAACATTGCTACTTGCTTAGGTTACTAATAATATAACTATATACAGCCGAATGAAATATTTCTCTGCATAATTGCCATATATTAATGCATCTTTGGTATGCAACAACATGAGTAGAGGTTCCTACACAAACAGTATTTTGGTAATTACGGATAGAATCATTTAGTTACAGGAACCAATATAAACAGTTCAATTTTACAATGTGCTGATCTAATTAGTATTTCTTTTCGTTGTGTGTTCGTTCGTTTGTTTGTTGTTACTCCCACACATTAGTTTAATAAAGAAATAAACAGTAACAAAAGAAAAAAGGGAACTTCAACAAGGTTGCTTGACCTGGGGGAAATGGCAACCAAATTCCCTCAGATCATGTTTTTGCTCATATGTCTGCTTCTGCTCAACCTGGCCTGACCTGGAGCTTAACAACAAAGTCAGTTGCGTGACCTTTCATGATAGTGGCATCTCATAAATGTGCTATCACTTTTATCATCTTCAGAGGGTGAATGAAGCTTTACTTATATATATATATATATATATATATATGTATATATATATATAAATAGATGTGTGTATTTTTCCCTTGTTAACAATTAACATGGAAAATATAGATAAATAGTTACCAGGGTAGCAAAAAATCACACAAGTAAAAAGGTTGTAACTCCTTGTTTTTAAAGGTAGAAACTTTGGGTTTACATGAAATATTTTGTATAATATATATAAATAAATAAATAGAGTACACATATCCATCATTTTCTGTTAAAATGTCTTATTGACGGGTTTCATTTCTTCATTTCCCTGAAAAGAAGATTACATTGTTTTACACCATTTTATTCCTTCGAAATAATACCAGTAATATCTTCGAAACATGTGTCAGAAGTAAAAGCATTTGAATAACACCTGCGTTTAGCTCCATTTATTTATTTATATATATGTATACATATATATATATATACACACACTTACAGGGTGTGCCAAAAGTCATGCACCAAAACAGTTGACATTTTATATAAGCTATGTTGTTGTAATTATTATTATTAATATTATTATTATTATTATTATTATATTATTATTATTATTATCAGTTTTGATCACCACAGGCTTTTGCCAGTGAAGCGGATGCAGAAGCTATTAGGCCCCAGCTTTTCATAAAGGCATTTGTAAAATGCCAGGAATAGTTACCATAGGGAATCAAAACTGGTTAACAGACATGCCTTGTTAAGATCTTATTACTTAAATTTGCAGACCTTGCAATTTGGTTATTTGTATTATTTATATACACTAGTATTGCAGTATAAAATTCTACATACACCAGTTGGAGTATTAAGAATCCTTCACATACGGCAGCAAACCATTATTGGCAGTGACGTTACTGAACATTAATAATTCAGTATAAACCGCAATATAATATCAATTAACATTCGGGGAGAAATATAGATATTACTAACAGTGACACTGTTTATACATCACTAACCACCACGGTGATGACAATCCATTAGAAACTACTGCTTAACAAGCTAAAGTAGGTAGATGTCTTCACATGGTTGCACGGCTTGCTAGAAATAACAGTCAGAATCACAACACCCTCTCTCTCAAATTACACCATACTGTGTTAAAAAAATCATGGTAACACAGACATTGGTTAATGTTGTCTGTTATAAACTATGCTTGAAATGTGGGGATGGTCATGTTTGGCATGTTCTTGTTTATATGTTTGCTTGATCAGGGTAGAGACATAAGGGCTGAACCACAACAGTGACTACTATAGAATTGTTATGTTCGCATCTCTAAACCATTTACCGATAACCACCAAAAACCCACTGCTTTCTACGGCATGGCAGTGCTTCATTAGAATTAGTTACTTTATCTTTTCCTTCCTTTTTTTTTTCTTCCTCCCGAATGGCTAAAGAATTCTCCTGTAAAATGCTCTACATCAAGTCTTTAAAAACAATAAATCAAATTTCAAATTACCTCATTTTGTAGGTGGCTTTTAGACTACTTAAACAGCATCATTCTTCTAAAGAATTTTTGAAAAAAAAAAAAAATAAATAAATAAATAAAAGGAACAAACACACAAAAAAAACCCCCAGTTTAATCGGCATCAGAAAGAAACAGTTGTTTTTATTTATTTTATATATGTATGTATATATATATTTGTCTTTTTTATTTTTTCTCATTATCTATAGAGTAGACAATATATTAGTGCATCATTCTTCTATAGCATAAACACTATCAAGCAAAATAGACAGTTGGGGTACTTGTTTGAATAGAAAGAAAATAAAATAGAAAATAGAAAACTAAATACTAAGCACCGACAACAATAACAGCAACAACGACAGCAATAGCAACAACAACAACAACAACAACAAAAATCAATCAATAGCTTTGTTTTTATTTTTATGGTGATCACCATTGCTTCCTTGTCTGCTACTAACTGATGCAACTGTGGATGGGTTATTATTGTTATTTCAATCTTCGTCATCATCATCATCGCCGTCGTCGTCGTCATCATCACAATCACCATTGTCAATCGTTGTTGTTGTAGTTGTTGTTGCTAATGTTATTACTGTTGTCTCTGATGTTGTTACTCTTGCAACTACACCTACTGCTGTTGCTAATGCTATTATGTATTCTCTCGCTAAATGCCGCCACTGCTGTCTTCCGCTGCTGTAGCTTCTACTACAAAAACAACAACAACTACTACTACAACCAACACCGCCAACACCACCACCACTACCACCACCAGCACCTGCACCATCGCTGCTACTGCTGCCGCTATATTTTTGCTAATACTTCTCTATGCATCCTACTGTTGCTAAACATGATGGCTGAGACAGTAGAAGCATGGCTAACTGCTGCTAGCATAACAACTTTCATACCTCACCGTTCTGATTTCAAATCCTGTTGTGAGGTGGTAGTTGACTTTTATTTGTTCTTTTATTTTTATATTTATAGTAAGCGATGTAGTCAGTACCAGTAGTATATTGGGGTAGAATCAGAGGCTTGTAGCTACTTGTTTTTCAATGAGAAAAACAAATCCAGTTTTAACAGGACATGGTTTTGTGCCCTATTAAAAGAAATCAACAATAATAATAATGTAATTAGGATTTTTCTTAGTTCTGAGACTATGAGTGCAGTCAACAGAAACAACTTGAATGCATTTTGGTACTGGCATAGCTGTGGAGTTAAGAAACTCACTTTACAATCAGGTGGTTTCAGGTTCAGTCCTACTGAGCAGTACCTTGAGCCAAGGGTCTTCTACTATAGCTCCAGGTTGATCAATGCCTGGTGAGTGAATTTGATAGATATTGTGTGTGGGCACTCTGTATATATATATATATATATATATATATATATATATATATACATACGTATACATATACAAATGTATATATATATATATATATATTATATATATATATATATATATAATCTTTTAGGAAAAAGTGTGTGGATGTAATAAATGAACATAGGGGATTCGCTGTATATATATATTATATATATATAATATATATATATATATACATATGTATATATATATATATATTATATATATACGTATATATATATATTTATACATACATATATATATGTATATAAATACATATATACATACGTCTATATATATATAGATACGTATATATATATATATATATATATATATACATATATACATATATATATATATATATATAAATCTTTTAGGAAAAAGTGTGTGGATGTAATAAATGAACATAGGGGATTTGCTGTATATATATATATATATATATATAATATATATATATGTATATATATATATATACATATGTATATATATATATTATACGTATATATATATATTTATACATACATATAATATATATATAATACATATATACATACGTCTATATATATATAGATACGTATATATATATATATATATATATATATACATATATACATATGTATATATATATATGTATATATGTATATATATATATCTGTATGTATATATATATATATATATATATCATTACATTCATCATCATCATTTAACATCTGTTTTCCATGCTGGAATGGCTTCGATATTTGACAGGAGCTAGTTAGCCGCAGAGCTATCTGGACTCCATGTCTGTTTTGACATTGTTTTGGCATGTGTGTGTATGTGTGTGTGTGTTTGTACCTACCTCACCACTTGATAACTGGTGTTTGTTTGTTTTTGTTCCCATAATTTAGCAGTTCCGCAATAGTGACCAACACACACATACACACACAATGAGCTTCCACACAATTTCTCTTCTCCAATTCAATCACAAAGCATTGGTCAGTCTGAAGCTGTAGTAAAAGGCAAATTCCCAAGGCTCTGTACAGTGGGACAGAACCCAAAACCATACATTTTCAAAATGAATATCTTAACCTCTCTTAGCCTGTGCCTATGAATAGCGATTTTTTGTAGAGTCATCACTGCAATGTTTAATAATGGAAATTTAAACCCATCTATCCCTTTCACTCATTCACTGTATTGAAAAGTATCTTAACATGGAAATCCTACTTAATGCAAGCCAGTATAATGATCACCAAGGGAATCTGTTTTTAAAGTAATTGCTATGTTAATGGATGTGCAAGGGATATTCATCAAGCATTGTTGCTTTCTTTGTCTGTGGGACAGTTGTGCTATTACAAATTATTATAATAGAAGAGAATGGTTAACAAGGTCTTCATATATTCCTGAAAGAAACCAACATTTAGTTATTTCTTTTAGTTGTTCTCAAGACATTATTTTTACCACCTCTTCACATTAAACTTGGTTTAATGAATATATTTGTCAATGCCATCGGCAAAAAGAATATCTAAGAAGATTCAGAATGCTCCCAGAGATATTTTTCAAATCAAGTGTTTCGGAATTTGTGATAGTAGTTTTTATAGGACCACAAAACCGAAAGGTATTCAAAGATGAAATTTTTTATGCAACCCCACACAGCACCGGAATTCAGCATGCTTTCAAATGGGCTTCTGGTTACCTCTTAGAAAATTACAGGTTTTCTTCTGTTCAAAATACAGTCAAGAAAATGGCCTAGGTTTCCAAAGATATTTAATGCAGCGAATCCCCTACGTTCATTTATTACATCCACACATTTTTTTCCTAAAAGATTTTGGTGAAGTTTGCAATGAACAAATAGAAATTTCAATGGACTATTATATCTAAAATGTTGGTTAAGGATTCTAGAATGAAAATATAATGGCAAACTATTGTGGAATATTATACAGGAGTAGCTGTGTGGTAAGTAGCTTACTTACCAACCACATGGTTCCGGGTTCAGTCCCACTGCATGGCACTTTCAGCAAGTGTCTTCAACTATAGCCTCAGGCCCACCAAAGACTTGTGAATGGATTTGGTAGATGGAAACTGAAAGAAGCCCATCATGTATATGTATATGTATGTGTGAGTGTATATGTTTGTGTGTCTGTGTTTGTCCCCCCAACATCGCTTGACAACCAATGCTGGTGTGTTTGCGTCCCCGTAACTTAGCGATTTGGCAAAAGAGACCGATAGAATAAGTACTTGGCTTACAAAGAATAAGTCCTGGGGTCGATTTGCTCGACTAAAGGCAGTGCTCCAGCATGGCCACAGTCAAATGACTGAAACAAGTAATAGAGTAAAAGAGAGTAAAGAGTATATTTACAAGAAAACTTCCTACTTATCTCCTTTCTGGTTCCATGTATATGTATTATATACAGACTCTTGTAATAAATTTCTATCAATTTGTGTGTCTATCCGTCTGTCTGTCTATCTACCAGCCTATCTACCTACCTATCTATCTACCTCCTTATCTATCTATCTATCTATCTATCTATCTATCTATCTATCTATCTATCTATCTATGTACCTATCTCTCTCTGTCTGTCTCTGTCTATATATATATATATATATATATACTCTTTTACTCTTTTACTTGTTTCAGTCATTTGACTGCGGCCATGCTGGAGCACCACCTTTAGTCGAGCAAATCGACCCCGGGACTTATTCTTTGTAAGCCCAGTACTTATTCTATCGGTCTCTTTTGCCGAACCGCTAAGTGATGGGGACGTAAACACACCAACATCGGTTGTCAAGCAATGCTAGGGGGACAAACACAGACACAAACATACATACACATATATATTTATATATATAATATCTATATATATATATATATATATACATAATAATACGATGGGCTTCTTTCAGTTTCCATCTACCAAATCCACTCACAAGGCTTTGGTCGGCCCAAGGCTATATAGAAGACACTTGCCCAAGATGCCACCAGTGGGACTGAACCCAGAACCATGTGGTTGGTAAGCAAGCTACTTACCACACAGCCACTCCTGCCCTATTATATATATAATTATAATTATATTTTATCATATTTCCTTGGCTATGTGTCCTCCCAGCTGGACATACACCAGCCATCGCAGCGTTACTCAAGAAACGGAAGAAAGAGTGAGAGAAAGTTGGGGTGAAGAGTACAACAGGGTCGCCACCACCCCCTGCTGGATCCTCATGGAGCTTTAGCTGTTTTCGCTCAATAAACACACTCACAACGCCTGGTTGGGTAATCGAAACCATGATCCTCCAACCGCTAGTCCACTGCCTTTAAAGACTCCGCCGGTACGACGACGAGGGTCCCAGCTGATACGATCAACGGAACAGCTTGCTCGTGAAATTAACGTGCAAATGGCTGAGCATTCCACAGACACGTGTACCCTTAACGTAGTTTCGGGGATAACAGCGTACAACAGAGGTTGACCAAGGCTGACCCTTTGAAATACAAGTACAACTCATTTTTGGCCAGCTGAGTGGACTGAGCAACGTGAAAATAAAGTGTCTTGCTCAAGGACAACGCGTCGCCGGGAATCGAACTCACAACCTTACGATCATGAGCCGAATGCCCTAACCACTGGGCCATTGCGCCTCCACATACACACACACACACACACTCACACACACCCATATATATATATGTATGTATGTATATATATATCTGTCTATGTGTGTGTGTGTGTGTATGGTATCTGAGTACATTTTTGTATTTTGTTGTTTCTAGTCACTCACCACTTGGAGTTACTGTTGGCATGTATCTGCCAGTAAGAGTTGATCACATATCTTTACTTGGAAAGATCTTCTCCGAGCCACTGACCTAGGGAAGATTTTCTTTTTTATAGCTCAATCTTAGTAACCTATTCACCAAGTTTATCCTCCTTATGGCACTGACATTCTCCAAAAGTGGCTTACACAGATTGGCACCACTCTCGTTCCAGTCAAACATTGAATACCAAGAGCTGGAACAAATACCACTAAGCATTTTGTCCATCCCTCTTACACGTTTCTGCTAATCTGCCACCCACGTCTAGTACTTAATTTTATCAACCCCATCCCCCCCAGATGGATGGTAGGCACAGTTGAGCGCAGCAGAATTTGAATAGTCATAACAAATAATGTAAGGTATTTTATTTGAAGTTCTAATGATTCTGCCAACCCACCTGTTGTTATTATAATTAAAACACCTACAGGATCAATGTTATTAATTCTCTCAGCATGATGTTTCTTCTGATAAAGCTACCTCATTATTGCAATCATAAAATTTATTTAGCATGAGACTCCTGTATATGAATAATTTTAAATGAATAAAAAAAAAAAATCACTCACAAAACTTCTCTTGGAAACCACATCAGCTACCCCACCTCTTCCCCCAGTTTCCAAAGAGTTTGTCTTGAAAGGGGTTGTTACCATGGTTATTATCCTCTGATAGATGTGAGGTCAGGGCTGTTTATGCTCCTAACGAATAAAACTGCATGCTAACAGCTGCAGGAATAATCATGGGCAGGAAGTGAATTCTAGAGGGATGGTAATCCAGGAAGGAAGGATTGGATTAGAGATTAATGCAGGTATGAATGGATTAGTGATTAATGTGGCTGATACAATATGAGTGGTTTGGGGAGGAGAGATGTGTGAGTTGGGTGGGCTGCAATACATGTAGCATTCTTCTTTGTTTTTATTCTACTTGTTTCAGTCATTTCACTGCTGCACCGCTTTTATTCGAACAAATTGACCCTAGGACTTATTCTCTAGTATTTATTCCTTTGGTCTCTTTTGCCAAACCACTAAGTTACAGATCAGTTGTTAGGCAATGGCAAGGGGACAAACACAGACACACAAATATATATAATATATATATATATATATATATATATATAACTCCAAACTTACAGGGAAAAATTCAATTTAGTATTAAATCAAATTTCACAATATAAATATAATATATATATATATATATATATGTGTTCGTATATGTAAGTAAATAGTATGTTGTGTATATATATATATTTGTATTTATGTGCTTTCTGAGTATATTCCACTGATGAAGGCAGAGCATTTCTAGTGCAGAGTCAGAAATCCGGGATCTGGAATTATCCAGTAATTTTTTTGCTAGTTTATTTTGTCTCTTTCTCTTCTCTCCTGATGCTGTATGAACATTTAATGTGGTTTTAGAGTCAAGTTTTGACTGCTATTTCCTGCGTGGTGGTATCTCTTAGATACCCTAAATTATAATTTTACATATATATATATATATATATATATATATTTTTTTTATATTGCTCACAAGGGGCGAAACATAGAGGGGACAAACAAGGACAGACAAAGGGATTAAGTCGATTACATCGACCCCAGTGCAAAACTGGTACTTTATTTATCGACCCCGAAAGGATGAAAGGCAAAGTCGACCTCGGTGGAATTTGAACTCAGAACGTAACGGCAGACGAAATATGGCTACGTATTTCTCCTGGCGTACTAACGTTTCTGCCAGCTCCCCACCTTTTACATATATATATATGTACATGACAAGCTTCTTTCAGTTTCCATCTACCAAATCCACTCACAAGGCTTTCGTCAGCTGGTCAGCCTGAGGCTATAGAAGGCACTTGCCCAAAGTGCCATGAAATATGCATACTTTATTCTTCAATACCCATTCTCAGTTACATCATCATCATCATCATCATTGTTTTAACATCCTCTTCTACATACTTGCATGGGTCAGACAAAGTTTATTGAGTCGTATTTTTACAGTGAGATGCCCTTCCTGTCACCAACCTTCATCTGTTTCCAAAGAAAGTAATATTTCCCCCAAGCCAAACAGGAAGAGAGTTTGTCAGAATATTCTTCATATATCTTCAATATTTTACTACAATCAGTTTGTCTACTATCTTCAAAAAAGTTCCAGACTTTATTCTATATAGTTTTATTATCATACCCAAGTTTTAATATTATGCAAGAATGCTGTTTATCTTTATTTGCTGATAGGCATAATTCTTTGATCGGTTTCCAACTTTTGGTTTCTTCATCTTTGATGACCATTTGAAAGAGTTTCGTTTTATATTTTTGAGTCTTACTGCATATCGAAGAAAAATATTAATTTCATTGTTATTTTCTACAGCTGCCCGACCATTTTGTTTTTCTTCATCAGAAATTTTCAGCAACCTACACGTTTCCCAGTAGCAGCTGGCTAATTTGTCTACCATGTAAAGAAAGATAGTCAGTGGGAGTCAAAATTGGTAACCTGAAAAACAAAAAATATTTTTATGACATTATTATTACTGTGGAGGCATGTAGCTTAGTGGTTAGGGTGTCGGCACCATGATCATAAGATTGTGGTTTCGATTCCTGGAGTGGGCGACGCGTTATGTTCTTGAGCAAAACACTTCATTTCACATTGCTCCAGTCCACTCAGCTGGCAAAAAGGAGTAACGCTGCAATAGACTGGCATCCCATCCAGCTGGGAAACACATATGCCATGGAAACTGGGAAACCAGGCCCATGAGCCTTGCTAGGCTTTAAAAGGGTGCATTTATATATTTTTATTATTATTACTATTATTATTATCAAAGGAGAAGGGCTCTTGCCTTGTTGATCAGGCACCCGTGGCTTTTGTGGGTTTTTCCATGAGGACCTAAAAGTGCCACCCCTATTGAGATTTTTAATTTGTTCAATTTTAATTGTTATTTATAATGTTTACACATGGAAAACCCATTGTATCATCCTATTTTTTGTCTTTAATGTTGTTGTATGTCCTCCTTGTGGCTAATAAATGAATAAATTATGATTATCATTATTTTTGAATACATTAGACAGTATCCAATACTGTGATGTTGTAGGTTGAAAATACTGTGTGCACCAGGGATTTGTACTCTGTCAAGTCACAACAAGGATCTCCGACAGACACTACTTTATGCAGTATGCATGCAGTTCCAAGTAATGATAGCAACAATACTAATAACAATGATATAATTAAAACTGAGTGACAGAGAAGTGCATGTCATCAATGTGACACTGGGGTAAAAATATTCAAAACCCAGTATACCCATCATGACTACGTGTCTGATAAGGGTACACCAGGCACATACATTAAAACCATATGTGTGCAACATGGTGATCTCATATCAAGATAAACAGTGCATGGCCTTGCAGGTGCGGCTGAGTTAGAATTTTCTTCACGTTGAGTAGCCCATTCTGCTCAAAAGTTCACTGAATAAGGCAGGGCCAGATTAAGACCCATCGCACTTAAAAGATTTCGGTGCTCCCATAAAAGATTATGTAATTCAAAATATAAACAATAAAAAACCATAAAATGGATTTTTATTTTTCGAAAGGAAACAAAACAGTAAGAGGGAAAATAATGTTTATTTTTGTGTACTTTTACTTTATTTATATATGAAAACTTTCGTCCTACTTTTTGAATTGCAAAGTCTTTGATCAGATTCCCAAAATTAATCTTTGGTACTACATTTGCATCTATACTTAGTAGAGATAAAGGCATACCGGATATTTTTTAGCAAGTTTAAAGTGATTTCTTTTGTACTGTAAACCAGTTACCATTCTGTGGTGTTTATTTTGCTTAATGGTTAATCCAGTGCAGGAATAAGGTTTGTTTAAGGATGCTGAATTAAACATCCATGCCTCCAGAGGTGATTTATTCATACCGCACAGAATTCCTCTGAGTACATGGCCATGATGCTCCTCTATTACTTCTGCTCAAGGTCAGAGATGCACATATTGTCAGCCACCAAGGGACATGCTCAACTGGTTATGGTCAAACAACTGACAAGCAAATCTGTGGTATTGAGCAGAATATTTGCTTGTGCCCATAACAGAAAGGATTATTATTAGTATTATTATTATTATTATTATTATTATTATTATGATCCCTAGTTTGAGAAATACATCAATACTTTAAGAATTTTGTACATGATGAAAAGCTTGCTTTTGATCTTAGCTCAAAATACTGCATCGGATTAATCTAACAATATTTATAGATCAAAGTGATCTTTTCATTGATCCATTCACAGTTGATAAAAATATACACCAGTTGTGTTATTTCTCTGCCAGTCTATGATATTATGCCATTATTCTGAAAGGAAGGCATCTCTGGAAGGCTGAGCAAAGATGACAAATGCTTACATCACCAACCTTTATTACTGCCTGGCCATCTTGCGTTATTCCAGTTTTCTTCTGGC
>NC_043005.1:72090552-72178052 GCF_006345805.1 Octopus sinensis
TCAGTGTGTGTGTGTGTTGGCTGATGCCTGTGCCACCTGACTGGCACCCATGCCAAAAGCATGTAAAAAGCACCATTCAAGTGTGATCGGTGCCAGTGCTAGAGGCAAAGAAGAAGCACAATTTGAGCATAGTTGATGCCGGTGCCACCTGACTGGCTCCCATGCTGGTGGCACATAAAAAGTACCATTCGAGTGTGGTTGATACCATATATAACTGTATATAATTTATATCATAATGGTATTTAATCTCCAATTTTAAAGTGACAATTTTTAAATATAAACAAATGACTGAAAAATGATGAGTTAACCTCAGGCTGAATTGAACCCACAAATCGTAGCTGTCATGGCTCCATGTGAATCTGATTGGCCAAACGCTCACCCATCAATGAATTATTATACTATGAGTCTTCCATAGTAGCTTTCTCTCCGTAACTTGCAAAGCCTTTCGGGTTTGTCTATAAAAATATTATTTATATATATATATATGAATTTTGTTCCCTGATGTATGTCCAAATGTAGTCAGAGAGAAATAGAATTGAATTAGCATAACTTCTTACAGTTTTTTATTGCCCCTGAAGGGATGAATGACAATCAGTTGCCAATGGGATATGAACTCAAACTCTGAAGGTATGAAACTAAATGGTTTATAATCATTTCTGCCAAGTGTCTGTCTATTGAAATGAATATGAACAGCTAATATTCATCATAAAGTGTTTTTTTCCTATCTTACCACCTTGCTGTTTTATTTAGCTTTACTTGATATAAAAACACATTAAAGTAGGTATAGAAAGAAATAACTACTCATTATAGAATTGTTTGTCAAAGTTGTGGAGTTGTTGAGGCTGAAGTTATCTAATAAAATTCATTAGAATTCTTAATGGGAATTGAAAATCTAATTTCTTGAAGCTCTCTCACGGCAAGAGTTGGGTTTATATTGTATATAAAACAATGAAATGTTTTGTCTTAAAGTGGCATTGTTTTCATTATAGTTTGTCAGAACTGAAATTTTACTGATTGTTGTTGTTGTTGTTGCTGTTGCTATACAGCCCATGGTCATTTGTGAATTTGTAGACTGATAGCAGGCAGGTAGTTGACCAAGTGACTAGGCATAATTTACAAATGTGTAATTTCAGTTATACCATGTCTCTGCCAAGCTGGGGACTACACCGACAGTCTAACAGTCTAGAAATGCATTCTCTATGCTATCCAGTCTCCTTTGATATGAATTCACCTGAGGTCATGCATTGTTCTATGCTGCAAGTTTTCTGTTTTAACATGATCTGAATTAAAATCATTACTTTATGTAATGAGCACTGTATGTAGATGTTGAAGTTATCATACCGAATTCTTCCTTTTCAAAATGAATTAAAACAATGGCAATGTATGTCATTAGAATTATGGTATCAAAAGTATTGAGTTTGTATTGGGTTGTCCAGAAAGTTCGTGCTGATTTATAGTAGCTTACCTTTCAACTTATTTTAGAACATGGTTGAGTCCATAAAATATGATTTGACTACACCTCCATTTAGAGCACAGTTTAAGCTGTCTTTTCGAGGAAGAAGATTTATGTTCCTATAACCTTTGTTAATTCTGTAACCCTTTAAAATGGAAGATAAGAAAGTTCATTTTCGGCACTTGATGCTTTGGAAACCAGACAAAAATTGCTGCAGCTCGGCTGGGATGTGTTACTCCAACCCTCCATATTCACCAGATATAGCTCCTTTGGATTTCCACTTATTCAGGTCTCTGCAGAATAGTCACCCAATTCCTTGGATGACGTTTAAAGATACCTTGATGAATTCTTTACCATGAAGCCACCTCACTTCTTAGAAGAGGGTATTTTCAAGTTAAAGGAAAGATGGAGATGCATTGTGCAACAAAATGGTTCATATTTGGTTGATTAAAAATGTAATGGCAAGTATTTATTGACCTTTTACTTTCCTTTAAAAATCGGCACGAACTTTCCGGACATCCCAATATATTCATATATCAACCATGACAGGGGTGGGAAAAAAGATTTTCAGTACTTATCACTTGCTGGTACCTACCTATACCAAACTAAAGGCTATATTCCTTATCAAAGTCTCACAATTCAAAACTTTTTACCCAATTCAAAGCCTTATATGTCCAGTTCAAAACCTTGACCAAGTCAAGATGTTATATGAAATCCAAGACATTATGACCAATCCTGGATCACTGATTTATCGATCACTCATTTTCTTATTGTAGAAATTAATTGCATGGATAAGTTCTTGAAATCTTTTCCTGTGTTTCTCTGTTCCTTACTTATTATATTTCCAGTAGCTGTGTTCCATCTATTTTAGCCAGCTGAATGAATAATGCTAAAGCATAGAAGCGTATTGCAATTTACTGTGAATAATTAGCATAAGTTATCTATTGGCTTCCTCTTCATTTTACATTTACTCTTGAGTTTCACAAATAAAAATAAGTAAATTAATAAATAAATAACAAAACAGAATGAAATATATAAATATCTTTCAATTTGTGGTTGGTTTTATTTTCAAAACTTTTTTCTAAAAAAAACTATAAAAGCATAATAATATCAGTGCAGCAGAGGAAAAATATACAAAAAAAGCAAAAATTTAAAAACATGTGTAAAATAGGAAAAAACCTGTTAGGTTTCAATTTTTGTTTCTGGAAAAGATGCATTAGAGAAAATTAATTATTATCAAACTGTTTCTGGTGCTTTCTTTAATATCCAATTAGAACAAAATAATGATAGTCTTCATTACTTTATTATATGTATCATGCATTTTTGTATACAAAGCACATGCGTATATGGGTATCTAGGTATGCATGTGTATGTATGTATGTATGTATATATATGCTGGCATGTGTATGTATGTATTTGGAAGCTTGCAAGATCTATACTCTCGTTGTATGCTGTGTATTTGTGCAGAAATTCAAAAGTGGTTGCAGATGTGTGTGTTGTTAGTAATTTAAGCAGCCCTATATACACACACTACTGAACTTGTGTGTGTACATTTACCTTTGAAACTTTTATGTAAGACTGTGTATCTATTATATTGTGTTTTGGGAGTGTTTATGGGTTTGTGGTTCAGATAATCACTCCTGAGCTATATGGTCCTTGGGCAATTGTTTTCTACTAAATCTTTGGGCTGTCTAAAATCTTGTCAGAGGGTTTGGCTGGGGAAGACTAAAAGAAGCCCATATCTGTGTTAATGTATGTATCATCATCATCGTTTAACATCCACTTTCCATGCTCTAATCTGATCTGGTAATGTTTCTACATCTGGATGCTCTTCCTAATGCCATACATGTATATGTGTGTGCGTGCATGTATATATATGTATATATATGTGTGTATATATATATGTGTGTGTGTGTGTGTGTGTGTTTATATATGCATATATATGTGTGTATATTGTATATATATATTGTATATACATATATATATATATATAAATATATATATATATATATATATATAATATATATATATATATATATATATGAAGGCACATGGCTCAGTGGTTAGAGCATCGAGCTTACGATCGTGAAGTTGTGAGCTCGAATCCCGGACCGAGCTGCGTGTTGTGTTCTTGAGCAAGACACTTTATTTCACGTTGCTCCAGTTCACTCAGCTGTAGAAATGAGTTGTGACGTCACGAGTGCCAAGCTGTATCGGCCTTTGCCTTTCCCTTGGATAACACTGGTGGCATGGAGAGGGGAGGCCGGTATGCATGCCCAGACCTGTGACTAGGAGGGTAACTTTCTAGGTGCAATTCCATGGTCAGTGTCGTGACCGAAGGGGGTCCCAGATCCGGATATGCATATAGATAGATACGTGCATATATACATACATACACACATACATACATACATACATACATACATACATACATACATACAGAAGAATAGCTGTGGGTTAAGAGGTTTGCTTCCCAGCCACATGGTTCTGGGTTCAGTCCCACCGTGTGGTACCTTAGGCAAGTATCTTCCAGTATTACCCTAGGTTGATCAAAGCCTTGCGAGTGGATTCGTTTTGAGAAAACTGAAAGGAATCCTTTGTTTGTGTGTGTTTGTGTCTACTTGTCTTCGTACAGTGTGTAGATGTGAATAATTGTCATCGTGATATAAGCTGTGCCATTCGTTTCCAATAAACAGTGAAAACATGTCGTCATGGGGAATATTACTTTACTTGGAAACAAGTAAAGGTTGGCGGCAATAATAAGGGTCTCTGACCATAGAAAAATCTGCCTTAATTAACTCTGTCCAACAGAGAGTATTATATAAATAGACATATTCATATTCCTACTGCATATCCACAATTTTTTCAGCAAATCCAATGTTCACTTGATAAACTGATATCAATATATGTCCCCTAGACATTATTGTCTTTAGTATGAGTATTAAAATTGCACCTTTCTTATTTCTTTATTGCCCACAAGGGGCTAAACATAGAGGGGACAAACAAGGACAGACAAAGGGATTAAGTCAATTACATCGACCCCAGTGCGTAACTGGTACTTAATTTATCGACCCCGAAAGGATGAAAGGCAAAGTTGACCTCGGCGGAATTTGAACTCAGAACGCAACAGCAGACAAAATACCGCTAAGCATTTCACCCGGTGTGCTAATGATTCTACCAGCTTGCCACCTTTCACCCTTTTGCCAACCCATGTTGAGCTAGTGTGGCAGAATAGGCTCATCAAACCAGTGTGATCTCAAGTCATTATCTGGTGGAGAGAACATGCTGAGGCCTCCGTCCTGCAGTGGACTGAACATGGGTTATCCAATCCAATCCAATCCAATCCAATCCAATCCAATCCAGTACATACTTATTTAGATCTGTGCCTGACAAGTTTTACTTCAGATTTGTGGGTAGTGCAGCAATTGCTATGGCTGGAGTGACAATTCCAGCTACAGATAGTGTCTGTTGGTCTTCTCATGATGCCATTTCTTCAACAGCAAAGTATAGAACCTTTGTACCATCCTACTGAAAATTGTTGGAAGATTATACCTCAAGTGCCAGAGTGGATTTATGGAGACTTGGAATATATATATATATATATATATAAATTCCACCTCGGCATCCAAAACTCAGAGTTTTATCTTGCCTACCGAATAATTGTCACATATTATATTTACAGATAAATTCCTCTATTTACATAATATTGAGGTCTCTTTCTTTCGTTTTTATCTTACCGTTTTTACCAATAAATTACCTCCCAAACGACACTATTCTTCACTAAGAGCTAATACGGCTTTTTTTGGATAATCGCCAGACATCGGTTGAGGACTCTAGCACACAGATGGCCAGATAACTGAAGAGATGGTGGTGTGGATTTCCACCTCGGCATCTGAAACTCAGAGTTTTATCTTGGCTACCAAATAATTGTCACATATTATATTTACAGATATACATGTATATATATATATATATATATATATATACATATATATACACACGCACCCAAGATAAATATGCCATTATTTATAGCCTTATCTACTTTGAGTTTGACTGTTAAAATTATATATATATATATATTCTCATAAACAAACATATATATATATATATTCTTTTATTAATAAAGTAATACTTGACTACAGTATAGTTGCTTCAGTACCTATCTGTGTCTTCTCAGATGTAAAGAAAAAAAAAATATATTATTTCCTTAATAAAAGAAATATTGAGTCTACATTTATAGTGTATTGAATACTTTTTAAGTCATAGTCTGCTTGATTCTCGTTCAAGATTTAGAACCAATGCATACATTCACATCAGTATATTTGCATAAGTGTGTTCACGTGTGTGTGTGTGTATGTGTGTGTGTGTGTATGTGTGTGCCAACAATGCAAATTCAATAAATGTGTGCAAGTTAAACAATGCAAGTTGTTGCAGAAGTCTGTGTTAGTATTTATATATATATAAATATATATCTGTAAACTCCGTTTGACCTGTGTGTGTGTGTTGCATGTGTATGTATATATCAATATTTTTATATATGTGATTAGATCGAAGAATGTTTCATCAGTTCTATATGTATGTATGCCAATTGCAGAATATTATACTCTGCTGAAATGTACATGTGAGACATCTACAAAGGAATATCAGATGAATAGGTTTCCATTTCAACACAAGATAATAGAAATTGAAAGAATGGATAAATCTTTAGTTTTCTTATTATGACTCCATCTTATATTCTTACTGAAACATAGGGAGAAGAAAACAAAATTGCCCTTAAGATATTTGCACCTAAATTAAGGTATGGAGCTCACAATTAGCTTTCATTATCCAATTATACACCTGGATATCTTTAATTATAGTTGGAATCATATTTTCTCTCGTATTCATTTAAATATTGCCAAAGCTGGGGTTATTTAAGAAGACCTTCTTAGAAAGGAAACGAATGGGTAGTGAACTTATTATTAAGAGAGCACAATGGACAAATTGGTTTATTAGTTTTTTCTTCTTTCAAGACTGGTTAGTATGTTTTTATTTACAAGATAGTCATTAATAAAATATTTATATGAATATGGGTGCAGTTAAGGAGTTTGCTTTGAAACCACGTAATTTCAGGTTCAAACCCACTGTCTGGCACCTTTGGCTATTAAGAGATTTCTGCAATAGCTCCAAGTTTACTCATATCTTATGAATGAATCTGGTTCTCAAGAAATGTTTGTCACATACATGCGCACACATACATATATGTATATGTGTGGTTGTGTATATGCTTGTTTGGAGAAAGATGGATTTAAATGTGTTCATAAATCTTGTTTTTGGTTCTGTGCTCATACTATCATATAAGACATTTTGTGCCCTCATGAGAAGTCTGGTGTATGTACTGTCAAGATGACATTGAAAGTCCTTCTTCATAATCCAGGTTTTGATTCCATAGAGAAATATACTTTCTACACATGTTGAGTTTGAAATATTTGATTGCCAGATGTTTTGAAGTTTGTCTCAAAGTAGGGTTTGCTGGCCACAGGTAACTGCTGAACATTAGGCCACATTGGATGTTATATCTTGGAGACTTCTGTACCCTAACAGAGGATGAAAAACATTTACCTTCTTTGGTGTTATTGATACAGGCACTTAACATGGAACTGAAAATCTACCAATGCTAATAGGGTGGGGAGGGACAGCACTTCCTGGTGCAGCATTGTAAGACACATCTCAGTTGCTACTGCTTGAAGTAGAAGTAATGGTGCTTCCACGACACAATGTAACCAAAATATGATCATGGAATAAAGATAAGAAGGGAAGTCATCAGATGATGTTAATATGATGGATAACATTTATCATCATCATCATCATTTAACGTCCATTTTCCATGCTGGCATGGGTTAGACGGTTCGACAGGGATCTGGGAAGCCAGGAGGCTGTACCAGACCCCAATCTGATCTAGCAGTGTTTCTACAGCTGGTTGCCCTTCTTCGAGAGTGTAGTGGGTGCTTTTTACATGCCACTGGCACAGGGGCCAGAGGAGCTGGCAAACGGCCACGATCAGATGGTGCTTTTTACATGCCACCAGCATAGGGGTCATAACTATCACTACTTAATGTCTGTCTTTTATGTTGGCATGGGTATGATGTTTCAATGGGTGTTGATGCACAAGCAGGCAATGTCTTGCTGTAGAAGAGTTACATGGTTACCTCCAGTTGGAAATAGAGAGGAAAATGGTGGTGATGCAGAGTCAGGGCATATCTCTGAAGGTACATGAAGAGGACTATAAGAAAGAACAAAGGCAGAGGATCAGAAAGTATGTGTGTCTGTGGTATAATTATTTTATAGCATGTTGGATGTTGATTTTCTCCTTACCCAGCAAAATGTTATCAATGTGAAAAAAATACATTCATATAAGAAGCAATTATTGTGATTTCCATAGTTGTCTTTGGCTGAACAGACATCTGAGCACAAAAGTCTTCCAGCCATGACCATCCCATGTATTTATTAACATGGTAGGGTGTAATTTATAAGGAATTTCGCAGCTATTTCTTGCATGCCTAGTGACTATATGGGAGCTCCTTCTTTGATTCTTTAGATCAATAGTTTATTGTTTACATACTGTAATATAATTCATTATGGCTTTGACATTTCTTTTTTACATCACTGAAATATATTAAAATTACATAAGAATATAATTTAACACATTAAATTCTGACTTTGTAGTTTGTATTTGAATTTGCTTTCTTTTTCATAATTCCATTACACTTTACTGTTTTCCAACTGGTTTTTAAATCTGTAATAAATCATAATATTACTATTGCCATCAAAACTAATTCATATTAGTTTAGTTCAATTAGAGCTTGTCACACTTCTTTTAAATCTTTGATATTTTTTTGCTTTTTGTTTTTCTTTTCATTTTACTTTGTAGATTTAGAAAGTTAATCATGGATATGACATGTTGATTCATAAAATAGTCACCATTTTAAAAGGAAAAAAAAAAAATCCATCATATTTGTATTAATCGTATGCTTTAAACACATATATAGTTTCTCCTAACATAATTCATAAATCCAGCTTGCATGCATTAGTAGCTGATTTTTTTAATATCTTGTTTAGAAATAAATGGTAAATTAGTGACAGAAAGAATATTTTAATATGAATATGTATGATGTAAAATAGAAGAAAAACAAAACAAATAAATGTCCATGGTGGAATATAACAAGAGCAATGTCTGTGCTATAGCAAAAGAAAGCTACTCGAAAAATGAATCCTCGGAAAAAAATACAAAAATAGTAAAATGCATGTAAAATTAATGATCAGCAAATTTCATCTTTTTGTAATCATTTCATTGATATATATTGATCAAGAATATTTTCTTATGCTTATATTATTAAAGTGATTTGGCTTCTTGAGAGAAATGCTTATGAATGTTGGAATGTTTTTCCTATGGTAGCCATGTTTATTGTAATGGCTACCATAAAATGGTTGACATTTATCCGTGTAATTAAAGTTATAACGAACATAGCTTCTGTCATGGACTACCATTCCACTAATGGTTGGAGATTGTCACAGTGTTTACAGCATACTATAAAAGTCACAAAGAAAATTATTGCTTCCACAAAAAACAACTTGAAAATTCTATAAACCCAACATTTGGTATTTTCATATTCTGTACTGTCTTTGAATAATGGCAGAAAATTATTTTTGCTTAACTAGTTGTCTGTAGATATTGAGATAGCAACATGGGGCACAATATTAGCAACCACAATGGTAATTATTCCAAAATCATCTTTCAGATCTTTCATCACAGAGCTAATTTCTTTGAATTGAAAACTCAGTTCATTTCTTATTAATCTTAACTAATGTCAAAAATTTCAAACAGTTACCATTTGTTATATTTCGCTTTCATAGGTAGGAGGTGTGGAAGAATAGTCTGCTTTTACTTCTGGTAATCATCAACATTTGTTGATTTTTATTGGTAGAAAGTTTGAGATCTTCAAACAACTAAATTCATTTAATGAGAATTTGGAGTTGTGTTGGCCCTGACTAAACAGTCTCAAGATGGAATGAACTCTCTAGACATGACCATTCTGTCTTATTTTCATCTGTCATCATAAAGAAGGGCATCAAACTATAGGCACCATGCCAAAGTAGACAGTAGAACTTGGTACAGTCTTTTGACTTGCCAGCTCCTATCAAACCATCCAACTCATGCCAGCATGGAAAACAGACGTTAAATGATGATGGTGATGGCGATGATAATAATAATAAGTATAACTTGAGCTATATTATTCATCGGGAATTTATAAGACACAAAGATGTGGTTTGAGAGGGGATTTAGCTGCTATTTTTAGCAGATTGGGTACCCCCCCACCCTGTGTTGCTAACTTAATCAGTAATTTTCATCAAGGGTTGATTAAGTCTCTTGATAACTTTTATGGAACACGTGTGACAGTTAAGAAGTATCAATTGAATACTAGGGTTGATTTGACTTACTCTTCGCCCAAACATGTTGGCTTTGTGCCAAAAATTTGAAATCAGTATTGATTTCCAGACTAGTTACTAGTTTTTCTCAGAATACAATTTCAAATATGCCCTCCATATTTTGTAATAAGTTGCTAGATTAGGATTTGAAGTAGATTTGGCTGTTATTTCTAGCAGCTCAATTGATTATATCAAGGCGCACTGTTTATCATCATCATCATCGTTTAACGTCCGTTTTCCATGCTAGAATAGGTTGGACGGTTTGACCGGGGTCTGGGAAGCCAGGAGGCTGCCCCAGGCTCCAGTCTGATCTGGCAGTGTTTCTACAGCTGGATGCCCTTCCTAATGCCAACCACTCCGTGAGTGTAGTGGGTACTTTTTAAGTGCCACTGGCACAGGTGCCAGGGGAGGCTGGCAACGGCTACAATTGGTTGGTGCTTTTTATGTGCCACCAGCACGGAGGCCAGTCAAGGCGGTGCTGGCCAGTCAAGATGGTGCTTTTTATGTGCAGCTGGCTCAGATGCCAGGGAGGCTGGCAATGGCCACGATCGGTTGGTGCTTTTTACATGCCAACTTTAGAGAAATCATAAGTTTTGTAACTGCCAAATATCTTCCACTTAAGTTATCAATGAAATCAATCATCCTTTCATCAAAGCCACTGGTCTGCCACACCTGTAGTGATTGGTCATAAACCTGCTAAAAATATTAGCTAAATCTCCCTCAAACCACACTCTTAAATAAGTATACATTGAATAATAAAGTACAAGGTATACTATGCCTGAAAACCGATGGGATAGTCATGACTAGAATTTCTTTGATCTGCCACATGCAATTAGTATGTATTAAACCAACTGATCTAGCCCCAAGCAGTTAGTATACATTAAGTATATTAATCTAGCCCCAAGCAGTTTGTATGTATTAAACATAACTTCACAAAATACACCATAACTAGAAATTTTTTATAGCTAGATAACATTCAAGGAAGTTATTTTTTATATATTAAATTTTTTATTTATCTGCATTAGTATTTTTATATTTCATGTTGTATTTATTTAAACATTTAACTAAACGTTTCCACCTCATTAAGAATTAAGTTGTGAAAGCATGTAAGCTTATTGAGATTTATTTCTAGCTTTCATGAGGATTTTCATAATGTAAAAGTTATAATTATCTCACTGACTCCTTAATATCTAGATTTATTATACAGATATGTTATTTTAAGTATGAGTGTAGGTGTAGGCATGACTGTCATCATCATCATCATCGTTTAACATCCGTTTTCTGCGCTAGCACGGGTTGGACGGTTCGACCGGGGTCTGGAAAGCCAGGGGCTGCACCAGGCTCCAGTCTGATCTGGCAGTGCTTCTACAACTTGATGCCCTTCCTAACGCCAACCACTCCACGAGTGTAGTGGGTGCTTTTTACGTGCCACTGGCACAGGTGCCAGGGGAGTCTGGCATTGGCCACAATTGGTTGGTGCTTTTAACGTGCCACCAGCATGGAAGCCAGTCAAGGCGGCGCTGGCATCGACCACGTTCGGATGGTGCTTTTTATGTGCCACCGGCACATGGTTAAGAAATTTTCTTCATCACTGCATGGCTTTAGGTTCAGTCCTGTTGCATGGTACCTTGGGAAAATGCCTTCTACTATAACCTCAGTCTAACCAAAACCTTGTGAGTGGACTTGGATCATGGAAAATGAAAGGGGTTTTTCATGTGTATGTATATACATAAAGTAAGGAATATATATAAAACCATAAATGATAGAAAAATAGTTTGATGAAATTTTATTTAACAAGAAGAAAAATTTTATCATCATGACAACTTGTTTTGTAACTTAAATCCATATAAATAATTTATGCTATTATATTCAATAATAAATAGATTACTTGCATGCCTACATTTATGCAAAATGCGAAGAATTCTTCAAAATAATGCCGAATTTAAGCTATATCCTCAGGTGAAAGAAAGTTTTTGTTAAACTGACCTTCATGGAATTTGAAATCAGAATGTGAAGAGCTGAAAAAAATACCACTAAACATTTTATCTGATGCTCAAACAATACACCTGTACAATGATATTGTATGCCCTGATCATGGAAAGTAAAGTTGACAACTCCTGGCATGTTTCAGTCTTATTGTATCTCCTCTGCAAAGCATAACCATTTCCATCCTTGCCAGATTAATAAGAGAATCGTTATATTAATGTACAATAATATCATAATGACTGAGAAAAATACTCTGGGATGCTAGTCACATGGAAAATAACAGTGACGATATACTTAATGTACTGAGAAGGGTAAAAATATCTAAGTAAGAAATAATTATGCTGCTCTTGCCAAAATGGTATAAAATTAATTTTAACCATTAAGTTTCCTTCTCTTTTCACTGCTAAATTATTAATTAATTACATAATTATTATTATTAAGTAAATATGCACTGGGTATGATAGTATGCACTTGGCTGTTATTTTTCATGCAGATAACAACTCTAAGAAAACTTCTGCCAATCACTATGACTTTATTTTTTCTCTCCCTCTCCATCCTCCTCTCTTTCTCTTTCTCTCTCTCTCTCTCTCTCTCTCTCTCTCATCTACCTGTTTACAGGGAAATGAATAAGGTAACATGTTCAAGTGAACAAGATTTAAAAAAAAATATTAATTAATTAAAATTTTAAAAAAAAGTTTAGTAATTTATGCAAGTCGTTCTTTCTATTCTTGGGAGTTTCATTTGCAACAAGATTAATTTCATTTTTCAAATCAACATCTAAATCCGTCTGAAAATGAAATGAACCAATGTAGTTACTATATTGTTTCTTCTCATATTTAGGCTCTACTATTTCAGTCACTCTTTTAATGTAATTATTATATGCTGCGTGGTAAGAGCTTTGCTTCTCAACCACATTGGTTCAGGTTCATTTCCACTGTGTGGCACCTTGGGCAAGTTTCTTCTACTGCAGCCCCAGGACAACCAAAGCCTTGTGAGTGGGTTTGGTAGACAGAAACTGAAAGAAGCCCATAGACATAGCTGTGTAGTAAGAAGCTTGCTTTCCAGCCACATAGTTCTGGGTTTTATCCCACTGCATGGCATCTTGGGCGAGTATAACCTTGGGCTGATAAATGCTTTGTGAATGGATTTGGTAGGTGGAAACTGAAAGAAACCCATCGTGTGTGTCTGTGTATCTTTGTGTCTATGTCTGTTCCCCTTAGTTGAAAGACACCTGTTGTTAATGTCCTGTTATTTGTATTTGTGTACCATTTCTCAGTTTTTTTCCATCCTTGTTTCCACATACATTCGCTGCTTTATTCCAAGGAATCTATTGCTCTTAGCTTAGTGTTTCTTTGGGGATGGCCAGATTGGGGCAATCTCGAGTATAGCCAGCTGAAATTGCAAAGATAATCTGGAACTCAACTGAGGAAAGAAAACTCTGAATAACTCGTCCTTGTTTTCTTTGTATCGTCTGTTTGACTGTTTTGCGTTCTTGTTCCATTTTTGTATTTATAAATATATATATATATATATATATATATATATATATACACACACATATTGTAATTGAAAATGACATATCTTCTATTGGCTGGTCAGTATCCTAAATGCCATGATTCTACAACATTAACAACAGTTGTTATTGTCTGTTATTGTTTGATAAACTTCAGGGTCAGTACCATTATCCTACTTAGAAATCATGTATCATTAGCATCACAAAATGGTGTTGAAGAATCTTTGCATTTTTCATTTCTTGAGAGAGATCAATGATACTTAATCTTTAAGAGTCATATAAGCTTTGAAAGAAGAACAAAAAATAAAGAAAAGCGCACTCATTCATTTTTTTGTAAAAATATATTTCCTTGATGTATTGAAAGCTGCATTATATATCTCTATCAATATTTTTGATCATGTTGGAAACTCTTGTAGACTCACAGACAAACCTCTTCACTTGGGAATTATTCATAAAGACGACTGTAGACATTTGAAGAAGTAGTGTTGAAGAATTTAATTAACACCTGAATTTTTAAATATGTTCTTCCTAGAAAACATCTAATTATTGAGTAATTTAAATAGATATCTAATTTTCTTTTATAATCACACCATATACTTTGGTAGTTGCATAGCAATCTAGATATCATTTATCTATCTTTTTTATTTTTAATGAATGTTTTTCTTTTATTTTTCCACTAATATAGAAGGAAATCCACTAATAAGAATAGCACACTGCAAACTCTTGATCAACACACACACACGTATATATATATATATATATATATATATATATATATATATATATATATGTGTGTGTGTGTGAAATGTGTAACCATTAACTGAATCAAGATGCCTGTAATATATAAGCAGTGTGAAACGTTTATTACTTAAAGATTGGCAGTGATTGCAAAGTTTTACTAAATGAAACTTTTCACACTAACAGCTTAAAAAGCTCCATTACAATAATATATATATAAAGCATTGATATATAAAAATTATATAAAGGATGTTTGTTAGTTACTAATACAGAAAAGGAGAAAAATCCGTCTGGCATTTCCTTTCTGTCCCTCAGCCAGGGAGGCACTGTAGCCATTCTGGGGCATTGGCATATGTTTATATATATAGGGAGAATTTCATGAAAAAAACATAAGACAAAGACAGGTAGTGTAGAAAACAAACAGATGTATTAGTATAAGGCTCAGGAACTGAAAAAGTCTTTTATGTTTCGAGCCTATGCTTGTCTACAGAAAGGAACACAGAAAGAAACAAGGAGAGAAAAAAAATGTGTGTAGTGGCTACCGATCTATCATGATGAATAGTAATATTCCACTTAGGTATTGCAATTCTAATAAGTGGTGTAGAACTCAATATATGTATGCTTCTAAATGGAGTCTCAGTTGAGAACAGAGTCGTAATAAGAAAAAGAAATGACAAAGAAATAAATGATTGTCTTCATTAGCTTACAGCTGTTTCTGCAGACTCATAACTGAGTACCTGAATAACATCTTACAGCTTCATCAGAGCCTGAAACACAAAGTGAGGCTCTGTAAGATGTTACTTAGTTACTCAACTATGAGTCCACCACATCTGATAGTGAAAACAACTGTAAGCTAATTAAGTTTTAAATAAGATAATCAGTTACTTCTTCGTAATCTTTTTTTTTCTTATATATCTTGAATATAAATTGGTGCAGAAAATAAAAATGCTTGCATTCTGAAGATACTTGATACTTATGTCACTATGACCTATGGAAATGCAGTGAACCACCGATTAACCTGTTGAAAAACTATAAAGTATAATGTTATTGTTTACAAATGCATGTATGATAATGAATATTTTAAAATATGTAGTTTATGCGTGTGGTGCTGAAAAGTCCCTGGTTTTAAGGGTAAAATGAAAAGCCTGCTTGCTGGCCCAACTTTCCAAGTCTTTGTACAGAGCTTAGAAAATCTGAAGGATCACTGCAATAAGTGTGTGAACCAGAGAAGGGGAATATATTGAATAAAATCATAACTACCTGAACTGCCTGCATTTTTCTTTTACCCAAAGCCAGGAATTTTCCAGCACCCTCTCACATGTGTGTGTATGTGTGTGTGTGAGAGAGTTTGTTTTTGTGTTTATCAGTCATTGTATGACAACTGGTATTGATCAGTTTTATGTCCCTGCAGCTTACCAGTTCAGCAAAATTTGACTGATAGAGTAATTATCAAACTTTGGCCATATCCAGCTCAAATATTCTACTTGTTTTGTGTTCAAAATGGCTAGATCTAACCTCTCACGCTTACTCTATAATGCCCTTCTAAAATATATACAATCACATTATCAAAATCTCAAAACTGCAAGATAATACATGATTAATTCAAAACTATATGAATAAATATGTATTACATTTGTCTGAATAACATGAATGCTAAACAGTTAAAATAAAACTTGAGATTGATTAAATCCTTCAAATCTGTACTCCAAGGTGGTTATAGTTCAATAACCAAAACAAACAAATGAAAATATGCCTGAAAGATGCCAATAAACGAAACTTTTTGCTCTTGAGTCACTTAGTAACTTCTCTCTGATTAAATTAAATTATGTGTTTGAACATATTATCTTCAATTTAGTAGCTCGGTACTATAAACACTGAGCAACTAGTATGTTTTTGATTTCAGTTTGTAAAGGAATATAGCTTTAAAAAAAAAATGTTCTGAATTTTTATTTTATTCTCAAAATGTGAAAATTTTTTTTATATCATTTTTTAATTATTCTTTAAAATACATCAAAGTAAAGAAACCATCGTCAATCTGTTTGCAGCTAAAGCTAAGGAGTGTTATTTTGAATAACTTTTCTGAGAATTATTTGTAAGCAGCTGTGTTATTAAGATATATTATTTTGGCAAATCATATACTAACCCCCACCACAGAGTATGAAATGCGTTACCAGTTTGTCTACTTCCATAAATGAATTCTGTAAGATCTAAATAGAAATAAATGATAGATAAGGTAATTATATAGATCAAGTCTTATATTTATTGAACATAAGATTTACTTGCTTTGGAAATTTGGTAAATACTATCTATAGAAATGTTGATTTCATTATGCTGATTCTTAAGTTAGAAAACAACAAACATGAGCAAACATTAGTGTGTGGGAATATAGTTTCTTATTGCAGAATCTTTTGATGAACTGACAAACTTTGAAATTTGAGCTGGGTTCAGTTATAATACATGAAAGGGAATAGGGCTAGACTAATCTACTCACTGGTGTTCTTTGTATTGATTTGTAAGAAAGGAGCTGGAGGTCTTTGATTCTCTGTTGTGAATGAAATTAATGAATATAGAGAAGGTACAGTGGAATTTTAGGTAGACTCAGAAAGAAGCAGAATTTTAGTAGTACAAGATATACTGGATTATGTAGCAGTCAGAATAAACCAGAATCTAAATTAAGAAGTGAAATAGAACCAGTATGTGTGTGTGTTTGTTATTGACGTGGTGACCCACCCAAGATACAACAAAATATATTTCAATGAGCAAACATTGGTGAGTGGGAATATAGTTTCTTATTGCAGAATCTTTTGATGAAATGACAAACTTTGAAATTTGAGCTGGGTTCAGTCATAATACACGAAAGTGAATAGGGCTAGACTAATCTACTCGGTGGTGTTCTTTGTATTGATTTGTAAGAAAGGAGCTGGAGGTTTTTGATTCTCTGCTATGAGTGGCTGTGTGGTAAGTAGCTTGTTTACCAGCCATATGGTTCCGGGTTCAGTCCCACTGTGTGGCACCTTGGGCAAGTGTCTTCTACTATAGCCTCGGGTCGACCAAAGCCTTGTGAGTGGATTTGGTGGACGGAAACTGTAAAAAAAGCCCATCGTATATATGCATATATATGTGGTGTCTGTGTTTGTCCCCTCCAATATCACAACCGATGCTGGTGAGCTTACGTCCCCGTAACTTAGTGGTTCGGCAAAAGAGACCGATAGAATAAGTACTAGGCTTACAAAGAATAAGTCCTGGGGTCGATTTGCTCAACTAAAGGCGGTGCTCCAGCATGGCCACAGTCAAATGACTGAAACAAGTAAAAAAAAAAGTAAATGAAAATAATGAATATAAAGAAGGTACAGTGGAATTTTAGGTAGATTCAGAAAGAAGTAAAATTTTAGTAATACAAGATATATTGAATTATGTAACAGTAGGAATAAACCGGAATCTAAATTTCTGTTGCATATATGATGTGATTAGTGCTGTTATTGTTTATCCTCTTGTCAGCTCTTTATGATCAAAGTCAAGAGTAAAGATTCCCTTCGGTCACAAACGACAATAGGATTGCACCGAAACAACTCACTTCCAATGCACAAGTCTGGACGAGTTTGTTTTGTGGAAGACTAGCAGTTGCTCATGCATAACAGTTTCTCATTTTCATGCTACTAATGTTATCAAAGGGAAAGACAAAGGTTGATACAGCTTGGCACCAGTGATGTCACAACACATTTCTACAGTCGAGTGAACAGGAGCAACATGAAATAAAGTGTCTTGCTCAGGTACACAACATAGCCCAGTCTAGGAATTGAATTCACCACCTCACAGTTGTTAGCTTAATACACTAACCACTTAGTCATGCAAATTCATGCAAATTTATGATCAGAGTTAATTTATACTTGGTCATTCTATATCTTTCTCCCATATTAAGGACTGCACTATCCCATCCAATGTGTCTGTTCTTTTTTAAGACAATATGACAGTGGCTAGTAAAATCGAGGTTAATGGTCTGGTAAACTTGTTAGTGTATCAGACAAGATACCTTGTGGTATATGTTCTGATTCTTCATGTTCTGAGTTCAGATCCTGTTCTGGACAACTTGAATTGTAGACTTAATCTTTCACCTGGTTTAACATCATCACCTGACACTTTGCCTGCCTTTAGAAGAGTCCACTTAGTTGCAAGCATCCAGAGCAGGAATCCAGTTTGAAGATATCTTCCTCACTGGTTTCAGAGGCTCTGTGAAAAAAAAAGTAATGAGCACTGTCCTTCCCTCCTGACTAAGAGGTTAAAAATAAGGGTCAAACTGGAGTCATGTTATTGTTTGACACTAGGTCACTTGAGTGACCAGACCTATGATCAATGATCTTCCAACTGTGACTATGATATCAGTTATTTAGCATATAAGTGGCTATACTATCCAATGTGTCCTCCTTTATTGTACTAGTGTCTAGATTGAAAGACATGAAAGTGGTTGCTATTTCTAGCTGATCAAGCATTGGTTAGATCAGCAGTCCTCAACTGCAGGTCCCAGGGCTACATGCAGCCCTAAAGCATCTTTTGGCAGCCCTTGATGGTCTTCCCTCTATAAATATGATGATTTTTTTTAACTGATTGATGTTTTACATTTTGAGGTGTAACCCCCACTACCACACCACCACCACCACTGAAACATATACTCAGATTTTGGATCTGGCCCACATATTAAAAAGGTTGTGAACCACTAGCTAAGACAATCTGTTATCGGTTCTGATATGATTCTTGAGTGTCCTCTAGAGTCCGTGCCTGGGCGAATGCTGCATCAAGTGTTAAGGTTGTGTTTTCTAAGAGATGCTGTCAAGACTCCCAGTTCAGCTTGACTTGTAAATACTGTAGCATATCTGATATCCTCACTGTTTGAGAAACACAATAAGAATGATCTCGTTTAAGATTACAACCATCTTTGGCTGGTTTGTCCCTGTTGTGTCCACTGATCTGATTGGTTGGCATGTGGCACGGTTTGTCTCTTTCAAACAGTGGAACGGTTTGTTGTCCTTCATTTATATCTTTTGGTACGGTATTACAAGTTAAGTATTATGGCTTCTCTTCTTATAATGTTAGGGACGACCGTGCGGCGTTCAAAAGAAGATGTTTGTCACCAACCTCCTTACGTACGCTTTATATCCCTACAATACTCCCTGTTCTAGTATATATTCACTCAGAGAAAATATTTTGGCTGGGGAGAATGATATGATTCTTCTGAGTGTACCCTACACTATTTTATAAGGAAGCCTCTGCATGCATATATAATGTAGTAGGATGTGCCTGACATGATGGCATCAATTCAACAGTTTCTAACTAACTTTTCTTTTCCATGATAATCCTGTTAATATATATTTCAAGAAGATTGAAATAAATGAAATGGAATAAAGAATTTATAATTTGATCGTTAACTTTGTTTTAACATAAGACCTTAGGAAAGTTTCTTCTTGAAATAAATATTAACAGGATTATCATGGAAGAGAAAAGTTAGTTAGAAACTGATGAGTTTATACCATCATGTCAGGTACATCCTGCTGCATTATGTATGCTTGCAGAGGCTTCCATATAATATAGTATAGAGGACACTCAGAAGAATCACATCCAGCTCAAAGTACCATATTGATACTGGATGAAATGCTTTGTAGAAATAATCAGGTAAAGTTTTCAAATAGGTTGTTATCATAGAATTAAGAACATTGAATCACATAAATGAATATGATAGCACTGCATCTAAGTGCTGAGAAATAGTCTATTGTAAAATTGTCAGAGTCAGGTGAAAAAACATTTATGTTACTATAAGGATAATGAAGTTGACAAGGAATTTAGTTAAACATTTTGATTATATTCTGTCTTTTTTGTTTCCTATTATTATATTTGAGAGATTTTTTTTTTTTATTTTCATGATTTTGTTTTGATAGAAAATATTCTCAGTTTATCGTTGGCAAAAATTATGTTATTTACTTGTCATTTGATAATTTAGTAAAAATCAAAATCAAACTAACGTAAGTATATTAAATTATATAGAATCTAATAATGTTTAGTATGGATATGTAATCAAATATAATATATAACAGGATAAAAATATTAAAAAAAGATGCTAACTCTTTTGGTGCAATTATCTTAATTGTTACGTTAATGTATGAGTGTTTAGATTGCCATAACATAGAAATAGTCTTACTTTTGAATATTGTATTCTCATAGTTTTGTATGTGGATACAATATTTATTTAACCTACCTCGTATATATATGACTATGTATGGGAATGTCTCAAATTATTCCTTTGTAGATTGAACAAATGATAATTAGAATCAATAAACTTCCAAACATTACTGGGTCCCATCAGACGCGTCTACATCATTTGACCAATCCCATCATGTGTGTGGATGTGTGTGAAAAACAACTAGTATTTTGCATCCTTTTATCAATTCTGATATTGAGTGAACATTTTTTCAGATCTGAGGCATAAAGTTGGATATCCTTCCTGTCACTTGCCCCTTTAGTTTCCTCTTAAGGCTTATAGGGATGTAGTGTACCTATTTAATGATCAAGCATGTATGTATGTATGTATGTATGTATGTATGTATGTATGTATGTATGTATGTATGTATGTATGTATGTAAATCTAGATAGGGAACCTCCATTTGTAGATATCAATTAAATAATGTAGAAGTGCGCAGCAATTTCTATTCAAGTCTGGTATAAAATATCTGATATCTGATTCAAAAGTTACATGTTGTTCACATTATTAAACAAAACTAATAATTTTAATTATTTTGATTTTTCATTTCATTAATTTTTTTCCATATTTCCATATTTAATTTCAGGCTGTGAGATATCCAATATAAGCCACGACGTAGAATCACTGAGAAATGGCTCTTTGCACTCACCGAACTGGCCAAATCTTTATCCTAACAGCATTTGTCACATATATAAGTTTACAGGAAGGAAATCAGAGCGAGTAAAACTAAACTTTACTTCCTTCAATGTCCAAGGAATTCCACCCATGTAAGTAGCCTATTTTTATCTTAGATATTGTTGTTGTTTTGTTGTATTTAGAGCAGAGTGTATAAAACCCAAGAATAGAAATAGAATGAGTGCATGTGTTTATTATTGGAATAATGGTCCTTCTGAGATACATGTCATCGATAAAGTCATGAATTTTACTCCTTCACTTGTTTCAGTCATTTGACTGTGGCCATGCTGGAGCACTGCCTATGAATGGTGACTAAAAAATGCTTTGACACACCTTGCTATTTGACTGAATGACTGATCAAACAATTCATTAGTTAATTGGTTAAATAGTTAACCAATTGACAAATAAACATTAAGAAGTGAAATAGAACCAGTGTGTGTGTGTGCATCATCATCATCATCGTTTAACGTCCGCTTTCCATGCTAGCATGGGTTGGACGAATGACCGAGGGCTGCCAAACCAGATGGCTGCACCAGGCTTCAATCTTGATCTGGCAGAGTTTCTACAGCTGGATGCCCTTCCTAACGCCAACCACTCCGAGAGTGTAGTGGGTGCTTTTATGTGCCACCGGCACGGGGCCAGTCAGGTAGTACTGGCAACGACCTTGCTCGAATCTTTTACACATGCCACTGGCACAGGTGCCAGTAAGGCGATGCTGGTAATGATCACGCTGGAATGGTGTCTTTTATGTGCCACCTGCACAGAGGCCAGATAGCCGCTCTGGCAACGATCACACTCGGATGGTGCTCTTTAAGGCAACGCTGGTAACGATCACGCTTGAATGGTGCCATTTAAGTGCCGCTGGCATGGAAGCCGGTTAGCAGCTCTGTCACTCGTTTGGTGCTCTTTGTACCCCGCTATCACAGACACCAGTCATCAAATTTGTTTTTGATTTTTGATTATGTGTGTGTATTTGTTATTGACATGGTGACCCACCCAAGATACAACAAAATATATTTCAATGCATGAGTTCCCATCAAGAACATTGCAAACCAAGTACAAGAATGAAATTGTTGCTTAACCCCAGGTCAGAATTGATTGAACAGACCAATGATCAAAGACATTCCTGCAATGAAATGAAATTGCCATTTATTTATTTTCAGACTGTGTCTCAGACTACGTTATGTTTCCTTTCATTTTTAAGACAGTAGGGTATTATGTGACAGAGATTTAGTTATTTTTTCTTGCTGGTCACATGAGCACGCAGAGGCTTGTTCATTGGTTATTTTGCTGCTGGCCGAATCAGAAAACTGCACTTAGAAACCTATGCCTTTGTGGGTTCTGTTGATCTATTTGTAAATTAGTTATCATGAGATGAAGAAGTAAAGCTCACAGCTGAAAGCATAGAGAGTTGGATATAATTAATGAGTGTTACATTAGCGTTTGATGCTTAACTACAAATCTAATCAGAATACAGCTTGTAGAAAGAAGGGTATCTCTAAGATGACTTAATCTAAAAACACAAAACATGATGAATTTGTTGGCATTCTAGCTGTGACTGTCATATACTTTCTTTTCATAAATACAGTATCCTAAAACTGTATTTATCCTATATATTCTTCCTTTAAGAGATAAAGGTGTAATTTTTAGGATATTTAGTTGCTATGTGTCGTAGGGGTGGCTGTGTGGTAAGTAGCTTGCTTATGAGCCACATAGTTCCGGGTTCAGTCCCACTGCATGGCTCCTTGGGCAAGTGTCTTCTACTACAGCTTCGGACCAACCAAAGCCTTGTGAGTGGATTTGGTAGACGGAAACTGATAGAAGCCCGTCGTATATATGTATATGTATATATATGTGTGCGTGTTTGTGTGTCTGTGTTTGTCCCCCCAACATCGCTTGACAATCGATGATGGTGTGTTTACGTCCCCATAAATTAGCGGTTCGACAAAAGAAACCGATAGAATAAGTACTGGGTTTACAAAGAATAAGTCCTGGAGTTGATTTGCTTGACTAAAGGTTGTGCTCCAGCATGGCTACAGTCAAATGACTGAAGCAAGTAAAAAGATGTCTTGTAAGTCAAGTGACCATGGAAAGTTCCTCCCACTGACTGGTTCAGTGATTGCTTAGTCTCAAGCCAGCTTTAACTGAAGGGACTCATGATGGAAAGCAACTCAGCCATGACATCACCTACTATTTCATGAGAGTATGGTATGATTTGAGGAAATTTAGCTACTATTTCTGGGAGGTTGAACAACCATTCACAGGTGTGTTGACAAATGTTTTCACTTATGTTGTTATCATGATGAAGCACTGAATTATAGGACTTACAGCTGCTAACACACGTGTGTTACAGAGTTTTTTATCATCATCATCATTTTAACATTCACGTTTCCATGCCAGTATGGGTTAGGCAGACTTTCTACAGTCAGGTACCCTTCATGTCACCAACCTGTACTTGTTTCCAGGCAAGGCAATATTTTCCCATAGTCAGAAATGCTCTTGCAGAATATTGGAAAAGAATAGTGGCTGTGTGGTAAGTAGCTTGTTTACCAACCACATGGTTCCGGGTTGAGTCCCACTGCGTGGCACCTTGGGCAAGTGTCTTCTACTATAGTCTCGGGTCGCCAAAGCCTACTGAGTGGATTTGGTAGACAGAAACTGAAAGAAGCCCGTCATATATATGTATATATATATATATATATATATATATATATATATGTATGTGTGTGTATATGTTTGTGTTTGTCCCCCTCAACATCACTTGACAACCGATGCTGGTGTGTTTATGTCCCCGTAACTTAGCAGGTCGGCAAAAGAGACTGATAGAATAAGTGCTGGCTTTACAAAGAATAAGTCCTGGGGTCGATTTGCTTGACTAAAGGTGGTGCTCCAGCATGGCCACAGTCAAATGACCGAAACAAGTAACAGAGTTAAAGAGTAAAAGAGTATATCCACACTCATAAGACTTTCTTCAGCCCAGGGTTATATAGTATGTGGCATTTTGCCAAAGTGCGGCACAGTGAGATTGAACCTGAAGCCACGTGGTTCCAATTCAAACTTGGTAAAACCATACAGCTACGCATGTACTCTGTTCAGAGAACTTTTATAGTGACTTCGTAAACTCTCATTATTCCAATGTTCCGATGTGAGTAAAATATATAATAGCTTTGTCAATCTATCTGACATGCAAGAGTTTAATCCTTTCAACTAGCATCCATTAAATACGAAATAATATTTTTATTGTTAAATCTAGCATCACCATATTTAAATGATCGGCAGTGAAGAGATTATATGCCATGTACAGAGATAGGATTGGACCATATTTTCATAATTCAGTGAACTGCCTATATTCTTCGGCTAACTATTGATACATCTCAGTAATGATTTGTTTGCTTATCTATTGGTGACTGGTGATTTGGACCTCAATGGAGATTACTGTGGATTAAAACAGTGATTGAGCTTTAATATTTCTCTGCTAGATTCATGATGTTTGCATGTCTTAACATACAATTGTCCATTTTCAGGTTCCGTCTTGATTATAGCAAATGATTTAAGACATATAAAGTACATTTCCACTGCTGGAAGTATAATTTTAAAATAATGACATGACATGTTTAATATTACATATGATGGTTTAACATGCACACATATTTCTGGATATTACGGCTAAAAATATCATATATATATATGTATATATATATATATATATATATATATATATATATATATATATATATGTAAAGGAGTCTCACAGTGCTCACTGAGGTGCTCATCTGGATTTCTAAATCACTATCTTGTCATATGTATACATGTATATATATATATATATATATATATATATGTATATAGAAAATAAAGCATATATCAGAAAAGAAGCACATACATATGTATGCATGCATGTATGTATGTATGTATGTATGTATGTATGTATGTATGTATGTGTGTATGTATGTATGCATGTATGTGTGTATGTGTGTATGTATGTATAAATATGCATGTATGTATTACATATGTGAGTGTGTGTGTGTATGTGCATTCATGCATGTGTGTGTGTATTCCAAAAGATATAAGCATGGTAGATCAGTTTGATTTAAGCTCATGTATTTGATGTTTTACCAGCTCTCTGAAACACATGTGGATTATATAATATATATATAAATTGTGGATCTATGTATGTTTATATAATTGCAATATATTTGTACATATGTGTACTTATATACTATATATATAATATATATATATATGTGTTGGGGGTATAAGTATGTTACGAATGTATATGTGTGTGTATATATATATATAATATATATATATATATATTATATATATATATATATATACACATGTATGTGTATGTAGATATGTTCACATATATGTGTAATTACATTTTTTAATATATGTGTGTGTTTATGTATGTATTTACACACACTCATACATATATACCTGTACATACATATATGTAAAACCTGGCCATGCAAAACGAATGAGGCATAGTTAGCAAGCACACCTTCAACTCATAAACTTGGAAGATAAGAAATGCTCTGATTTATTACAATGGAACACCAGCAACTCTGTAATTAAATGGTTCGGTAGCATTGAACATAAAGCATTCTGTAGATTCACCGAGTTTGACATAGTGGAATTTTATCTATCAATTTCTAAATCCCTTCTCCAAAAAGCCTTAGAATTTGGAAAGCCATTGACTGCTTTTAATGTACCTAACATCAGCATTTTAATGAAAAGCAGGATGCCGATCTTGTTTTATGATGATCCTTCAGAATAATAATAATAATAATAAAAGGGTTGGGTGAAGAATGATGTGTCATATAAATGGATAAATTTGATGGTTTTGTTTCCAAAATAAATTGCCTGAAAATTTTAGATACCACTCTCTAAAAAAACAAAAAAGCAACTTATGACTGGCATAGGATTATACAGGGATGACGGACGGTCAAACTTCCACCACATGCATTGCCATAACACGGTCATATTCATGACATATGTAATAAGTATATTGAAGGAACTTGATGTAAAAATAACCATCAATGCTAAGCGCAAGAACGCTCAATTAAGAGGGCATTATACTGGACATGATTCAGGCAAGTACCAGCTCTTCAGAAAGTCAAATGAAGATATAGATACATCATCATCCTTTAACATCCGTTTTCTGTGCTGCTGTGGGTTGGCTGCTTTGACTGGGATTATAAGCCAGAGAGCTGTACTAGGTTCCAGATGCACACATACACACACTCACATGCATATGTATACACACAAACACACACACACACACACACACACACACACACACACACATACACACACATATATATATATACTAGCAGTATCACCTGGCGTTGCTCGGGTTTACTTCGGTCCTTTAGAATTGGAATTTTTGAAAAGTAAAAATTTTGCATTATGTAGCTTGTTATTTGCTTTAAGTGAACATTTTTCTGGTTGATATACACCGAAAAATGGCGACACAGCAGTAAAAAAATAGTAAAAAAATAGGAATTTTCATAGAAAAAAAGCACCTTTTTGATGTAAATAATTTTTGGTATTAACATGGTCCGATTTGAATTTTTTCTTCTACGGAAGGAAGAGCAAGCCTTCTTCTATCATACTCTCAATTTTGGTCAACTTGCGTGGCAGGGTCTCGGAGAAGATAGTGTTAGTTGAAGGCTACCAAACCTGCCATACACAGACAACTTCAGCTTTATATATATATAGATATGTATATCTTAGAACCACATTTCATTTCAATGAGGTGGGGGCCAGTGCATAATGATGCTGTTAAGAGGTAGGCCCTGAAACAGCATGCATTCTCTCCTGATGATCCCATAAACTTGTTAGCATCCAGTATATTGAGCTTACAAATTGTAGCACTGGCATCTGCGAGTTTGTTTGCAAAAATTTTAGTCAGTTAAAGGCTATAATAAAAGACACTCATCAAGATTGCCAGATTGCTATTCTATGGAACCAAAATGGTGTGCTTGAGAAGCAAATTTCTGAGCCATACAGCTGTGTCTGTTTTTAAAATAATTTTTTGAAAGAAAAATTTGTTTAAAAATATTTAAAATATCTTTTCAAATATTGCTTAAACAACGATGGAATTTCAGGAGAAGAATTTTTTGAGTGTGCTTGCTTGTTTGAAGTTTAAGACATTTGGAATATTCTCATGAGAACCAGAAAGGAAAAGAAAAACAACCAATTTTACATGTGACACTTGCATAAGTTTTTTTCAAGAAAATATTAAAATAAGCGTTTTCTTCATAACTTTTATATAATATTGCAAAAATATATTCAAACAACTAGTAATTCAAGTGAAAACTGGCTTGATTTATCAAGTGAATGATCAAAAATGTGAAAACCAAGATAAATGAAATAACAGCCTTTCAGTTATATATCACGTGTGTGTGTGTGTGTGTGTGTGTGTTTGCTTGTGTCTGTACATGAAGACGTGTTGTCTAGTGGGCAGGATGTTACATTCAAGATCAAAAGACTGTGATTTCAATTCCCAGATCAGTGGTGTGTTGTGTTCTTCAGTGAAACATTTCCTTTCGTGTTGGTCCAGTGTGCAATGGACTGGAATCCCATTTAGGGGAAGGTTGGCCTTCCTGCCTGGCCAATACAGTACCATCATTTGAAAGCTATAAGAATTCGAGGAAGCACATTGTGATCAGTTGTGTACTACAATATCTGAGAGTCTGGTCGCTACAGTGATCATCATCATCGTTGTTTAACGTCCGCTTTCCATGCTGATATGGGTTGGATGGTTTGACTGAGGACTGGTGAGCCAGAAGACTGCACCAGGCTCCAAACTAATCTGGCAAAATTTCTACAGCTGGGTGCCTTTCCTGACGCCAACCACCCTGAGTGTAGTGAGTGCTTTTACGTGGTACCACCACGAGGGCCAGTCAGGCTGTTCTGGCAATGACCACGCTCAAAAGGCGTTTTTTACATGCTACCTGCACAAGAGCTAGTTCAGCAGCACTGGCAACGACCATGCTCAAATGTTGTTTTTCACATGCCACCGTCACATGTGCCAGTAAGGCAATGCTGGCAATGATGACGCTCGAATGGTGCTTTGTACATGCCACCAGCACAGGAGCCAATCCATGGTCCTGGCAATGATCATGCTCAGATGTGCTTTTAACATTCCACTGGCATGAGTGCCAATCAGGTGGTACTGTCATCGGCCATATATATTTTTTAACATCTCTTCTCCATTTTTAACAGTCTGTTGAGTTTTTATGGGATACCATTCCATAAATTCTCATCAAATACCATATATATGTAATAATTTCATATTCACAAAAATCTTACGCCAGTAAGATACCAATGAAATATGAAGAATCTTTGTTAGAAATCGCCCCTTTGGAACCCTCCAAAGTAAAGGGTAAGTTGAACTTTACCCTTTCACACGCACACACACATGCACATATACACACATATACACATAAACATATATATATATATTTATGCATATATACATCCACATACACAAAATAACCTTCCCTTTACTAACATAAGATGAAAACTTCTTGTGATAGCATGAAATATTATTACTAAATTCTTAATCAGGATTAGCGGAAGCATGTCTGGTCAACTTTGTAGCTATTTTATCCTGACAACAAGCTTGTTTTCAAACCACATGGATCCAGGTTCAGTCCTACTGCATAGCATCTTGGGCAAGTGTTTTTTACTATAGTCCCAGGCTGGTTAAAGCCCTGTGAGTGAATTTGGTAGATGGAAACTGAAAGAAGCCTGTTGCATATGCATATATGTGTGTGTGCATGTGTCTTTCTATCAATGCTTGTCCCACCACCAACTGGTGTTTGTGTGCTTATATCCCTGTAACTTAGCAGTTTGGCAAAAAAACTGATAGAATAAATACCAGGTTTAAAAAAAAAAAGAAAACGTCAGTAATGGAGTTGATTCCTTTAGCTAAAAATTCTTAGAGGCAGTGCCCCAGAATGGTCATAGTTCAATGAGTGAAACAGATAAAAGATACGTGGTCTGATTAATAAGTATCCAGACTGTTGCCATAGTAACAAAGCAAAAGCATGCAGAGTGAAGCCACTTGGCACAGACTGACCTTGACCTCTGTTGTGCATGTGCATTAAGTGTTAAAATTCTAGTTCACTTTCCCTCTTTACAGCAATGCTTGTAAGTAACATGTGTAGCGTGTGATCATCACATTGACAATAACAGAGAAAGTTGTCATGGCAATACCTGCTCAGAGACCTATGTAAGGGTGCAGAAAGTGTATGGAGAGGAGTGTATGAGTCGCAGACAAGTGTACACGTGGTTCAGACGTTTCCAAGATGGCCACAAAAATGTCGATATTGACGAACATTCTAGGAGACCTGCAACCAGCAGAACTTAGAAAAACTTTGCAGATGTGCATGTATCTGTGGGGAGAAATTATTGAATCACCATCCAGAAGATATACAGATTAATTACAGCTCGGCTCAGTCCATTATCACTGAAGATTGGGTATGAGATGCTTCTCTGCTAAGTTTGTCTCAAAACTGCATTCAGTGGACCAAAAGGAGACTCAGGTTTCAGACGCACGAGATCTCTTTGAGTGTGTTGAAGATGATGAAAACTTTTTGAAAACTATGCATAGGCCTCCGAGCAGGTATTGCCAAGCTTTTGGTAAAATTTGATGCAGATTTTCTGTTCAAATTTCTCTGTCATGTACAATGTGACAATCACACGCAACACACCTTCCTTCCAAGCACTGCTGTAAACAGTGGAAGTGAGCGAGATGGTTAAAACTTAATGCACATGCACATCAGAGTTAAAGGTCAACTATGCCAAGCAGCTTCACCGTGTGTGCTTTAGCGTCGTTACTATGGCAACAGTCCTGATACTTATTGATCAGACTGTATATATATATATATATATATATATATATAACCTAGCTTTTCTTTCTAGCATGTTGAATTCCTATGAGTGGATTTCTCATGTATTTAAATATACACTATATTGTATATATATACATATATATATATATATGAAGAGTTTAGTTGAGAAAATCTATCCCAGTGCTTATGTTTCTGTTTCTACTTTTAAAAATTCTGTACTTACTTCATCGGTGTATTTTATTGAACCACTAAGTGCCAGGGACATAAACAAACCAGCACTAGTTTTTGAGTGGCAATGGGGACAAACACAAAGTCCATCACACATACACATGCACACACTCACACATACACACATACGCATGCGCATAATAAGCTTTTCTCATTTCCGTCTACCAAATCCACTCACAAACCTTTGGTCAACCTGAAGACTTAGTAGCAGACATTTGCCCAAGGTGTCATACTGTTGGATTGAGACTGGGACTGAACCTGAAACCATGTGTTTGTGAAGCAAACTTCTTACTACAGAGACACATTTGCACCTCTCTTTCTCACTATATATCATCATCATCATCGATTAACGTCTATTTTCCATGCTGACATGGGTTGGATGGTTCAACTGGGGTCTGGGAAGCCAAGAGGCTGCACCAGGCTCCAATCTGATCTGGCAATGTTTCTATGGCTGGATGCCCTTCCTAATGCCAACCACTCTGGGAGTGTAGTGGGTGCTTTTTACATGCCACCTGTACAGGGGCCAGAGGATCTAGCATCGACCACGACTGGATGGTGCTTTTTACATGCCACTGGCACACAAGCCAGTCAAGGCAGCACTGGCATCGACCACGATCAGAAGGTGCTTTTTACATGCCACCGGCATGGAAGCCAATTTTTGTTTGGTTCTGGTTCTGCATAAAAGCATCCAGTCCACTCAATAAAGTGGTTAGTTTTAGGAAGGCCATCCATTCATAAAGACCATGCCAAAAATGATCTCACAGATGCTGGTGCCACATAAAAAGCATCCAGTCCATTCTATAAAGTGGTTAGTTTTAGGAAGGCCATCCATTCATAAAGACCATGCCAAAGCTGATCTCACAGATGCTGGTGCCACATAAAAAGCATCGAAACCACTCTGTTAAGTGGTTGGTGTTAGGAAGGGCATCCATCCATAAAGACCATGCCAAACAGACAGTGGATCTTATCACAGTTTTCTGGTTTACCATTTCCTGTCTAACTATTTGAGCCATGCCAGCATGGAAGATGTACATTAAATGATGATGATTGCCATACACACACACACAATGCACAGATATATAATATACGCATATACATTATCTATACATATGTATTTATGATCTAATATATTACTATGCACGAATGACAGAGCCCAAATTAACTGCGAAAGTAAAAAGAAAATGGGATGAATAAGAGAGAAATCAATGTAGTGTGCAACAGAGAATATATCGTGTTGATATGGACATGTGATGAGTATGGAAGATGACAGCTGAGGAAGAACCATGAAGCGATCGAAGTGGAAGGTTCCTGTGGATGTGGGGGGAGAGCAGTTGTACTTGATCTCATGAGGCTGAACTTCACAAATAAGTGTATGAATGGCTGCAACATATGACTAACTGGTGTGCTTGATAAGCCCCCATCCAATCCATAGAAGCATGGAAAAGCAGATGTAAGATGATGATGATACACACTACACACATACTGTAAGTTATATATATATATATATATATATATATATATATATATATATATATATATAGAAAGAGAGAGAGAGAGAGAGGGGGATATAGATAGATAGACAGATAGATATATAAATCTGTATAAATCTATTTTAAGTAGTAAGATCATGTAAGATACAATCAATAAGATACCTAGTCATTTATATATATATATATATATACACACACACATATATATACATACATATATATATGTAAACATACATACACTCATACACATATATTTATATATTTATATATATATATATATATATATATATATATGCATGCTTACATACACACACACATTTATATATGTGTGCATATGCACACAAAAACACTCACACACACGCATGCAGATGCACTTGAATGTGTGTGTGTGTACATGATTGCCATACATTACTATACGTATTCATATAGGTCATCATATCATAACTAATGGTTCGAGAAATATTTGAGTTATGGATAGTAATTATAAACTTTCACAATAGATCAGTCCCGAGTTGATTTACCTGTTATATCCTGAGGCTCAAATGAAGTAGATGCTACTCTTAGAACAAAGTTAATAAATTCAATTTATTTGGATGTTTCTCAGAGTAAACAGCTATTAATTTGAGATAGCTATTTATCTATCAATCATTCAATCTATATATCTATCTATCTATCTATCTATCTATCTATCTATCTATCTATCTATCTATCTATCTATCTATCTATCTATCTATCTATCCATCTATGTATCTATTTATTTATCTATCTATCAATTTATCAGTCTGTCTATCTGTCTATTTCTATCAATATATATCTATCTCTCTGTCTATCTCCTTCTCTATCTATCTATCTATTTATTTATCTATCTAACTATATGTCTGTCTATCTGTCCATCTATGCATCTATCTATTTATCTATCTAATTAACTGTGTCTGTCTATTTCTATCAATATATGTCTATCTTTATCTATCTGCCTCTCTCTCTCTTCCTCTTTATCTATCTATCTATCTATCTATCTATCTATCTATCTATCTATCTATCTATCTATCTATCTATCTATCTATCTCTATCTATCTATCTCTATCTATCTATCTATCTATCTATCTATCTATCTATCCATCTATGTATCTATTTATTTATCTATCTATCAATTTATCAGTCTGTCTATCTGTCTATTTCTATCAATATATATCTATCTCTCTGTCTATCTCCTTCTCTATCTATCTATCTATTTATTTATCTATCTAACTATATGTCTGTCTATCTGTCCATCTATGCATCTATCTATTTATCTATCTAATTAACTGTGTCTGTCTATTTCTATCAATATATGTCTATCTTTATCTATCTGCCTCTCTCTCTCTTCCTCTTTATCTATCTATCTATCTATCTATCTATCTATCTATCTATCTATCTATCTATCTATCTATCTATCTATCTATCTATCTATCTATCAATATTTCTTTCTTTTCTTCCTTCTATCTATGTGCATGTATATTAAGGGACATTTCTTATAATATTATTAAAAATATATTGATCAAATAATAAAAAAGGGGAAAGTTTGTTTTGAAATAATAAATAATATCTGCCAGAAGGAATCAGATGTTTTCTAATAAATTTCTATTTAAATCTCTTCCAAAAAGAATACACATGAACCATTTTTCCTTGTGTCCCATCAGGAGCCTCCAGCTAACTAATTCATAGATAGATCAGTTTGCACTAATTGGTTGATCTACCATATAAATAAATAAATAAATAAATATGCGTGTGTGTATTAGTCTATATGCATAAGTATGCAAGTGTGTATGTGTAAATATATATATACACATACATACATATATATATATATATATATAATATATATATATATATACACTCACATGTTTGTGGATATGTATATATATATATCCATACTCACATGTTTGTGGATATATATATGTATGCATGTATGTATTTTGACATGTGTGTGTGGTGGGGTTATGTATGTACACAAATATATAAATATACTAGAAGTTGATCTAGCTTTGCTCAGGAAATGTAGCACTCATTAGTTTTCAAATATTTTCCCAATTTTTCCTTTCTCGTCCTTTTTCTATCTTCACTATTATATACATTCATCCCATGCAGTGAATGTATATAATCATGGTATTTCTGTATAGATTTATTATTCCAAATACATTTTCTGTATTATAATAACAGGTAAATTGTTATTTTTTTTATTTATTAAAGTTTTATCTATGATTCATGAAAAAAAGAAAATTACACATGCCACTGCATTGTAACCATGCTACATCGTTCAATATCTTCAATATACACACACACATAAAATAACTGGACTGTAGTTTTGCCTAGTCCATAGATGAATGTTTGCCAGTACATTTTGATGCAATAAAAGTTATCAAGGTTGTGAGAAATATAGACAGTCATGCAACTTGTGCATCGCAGAGAAGCTTCACATAATCTCTATTTTGTTTTTAAAATGTTATAATCAGGGAGGAAGGCAGAGGCTATGGCCCTTCATAGAGCCTTGAGACTAGTGGAAGGAAGGGAGGAAGGGATAAAATGTCCTTAAATTGGAAACTTGGACCAAATGCATGAAACAGAGTAGATTCTGCTAAAGCACCCAAAGTGCCTGGTGATGGGTTAAACCAGACAACATATTGAGTCTTCTGCTCATGTATGCCATAGCAGGCTTTGAATTTGAAATGCAAAGAGGTGGTACAAATGCTGAAAGGATTCCAGTCTGATATTCTTACAAGTTCAGAAATCCTACTGGATTGGTATATTTTCATTGACCCCATAAAATGATGAAAAGCAAAGTTTTCCTTAGCGAGATCTGAACTCAGAACGCAGAATGTCTGAACAAATACTGCATAGTATACCTATTTCTTTACTGCCCACAAGGGGATAAACATAGAGGGGGCAAATAAGGACAGAAAAAACGGATTAAGTCGAATACATCGAACCCAGTGCATAACTGGTACTTATGTAATCGACCCCGAAAGGATGAAAGGCAAAGTCGACCTCGGCGGAATTTGAATTCAGAACATAACAGCAGATGAAATACCTATTTCTTCACTACCCACATGGGGCTAAACACAGAGAGGACAAACAAGGACAGACAAATGGATTAAGTTAATTATATTAACCCCAGTGCATAACTGGTACTTATGTAAACGACCCCGAAAGGATGAAAGGCAAAGTCGACCTTGGCGGAATTTGAACTCAGAACATAACGGCAGATGAAATACCACTAAGCATTTCGCCCGGCATGCTAACGTTTCTGCCAGCTCGCCACCTTAATACTGCATAGTATTCTATCATAAGTTAATTACTCTGCCAGTTGCCCTCCAGTCATAAATGAAAACCAATGAGTTAATATTCGTTTACCAACACACAACTAAATTCTTTCTTGAGTATTTTTCAGTAAAGGCTACCATAACACACATTACATGATAGCTGACACCTATCAGTTTATACTGCAAAGCCTACTTAAGTTATCTTATTACTTTCAAACTTGCTCAAGTGTTGTTTTCAACTGATTAAACACAAGTTTAATGTATGCGTATAATCTCAGTAATTTAGTCTCACATAAATTATTGCATAACGAACATTGTACTTCACTTCCAGCATGCAGGTGGAATTAAGCATTCTTATTATTTTGTAGTACATCGTAAGCAAAATAACAACCATGATAGGTGCAGGTGGTAAGATGTTAGCTTCCCAACCACACTGTTCCATGTTCAGTCCCATTGCATGGCACCTTGAGCAAGTGAAACAAGTAAAAGTTAATTCATATATACGTACGTGTTGTCACATGCACATACATTTGTGTGTGCATGTGAGTTTGTTTGTGACTACCCAATGTCCTCTCTTGACATCGTTTATATGCTTAGAGTGTAAAACAATGCTAGTGTTTAGATGGTGTCAATGATTCTTCTGTTGTGGGAAAGATCAGGGGTATCTTAAGTGGAAAAAGTAATGGTTGACAACAGAAAGGAAATCCAACCTCTGAATACAGCGCCAACAAAGTCTCATCTTACTGATAAATCAAAGGAAAAAATGAATGGTATTTATGTGTGTGAATATGTATAATACATATATATATATAATATGTTTGACTCGGATCTGCATGACTTAGAGTTTCATGGGCATGAAAGACATGTCTGTGTCATCAGTCAAATTGTTATCCACTACATGTAACTCCAACCAAATCTGTTGCATGCTACTTTCATATCTTCACTCTTACATATATACACGTATATATATATATACATGCCAGTGTATCCACATGTGTGTATGTGAGTGCATTCACATGTGTGTATATGTATATAATCATATATATATATATATACATACATATATATATATATATGTGTGTGAGTGCATTCATGTGTGTGTACAGGGTGCATAAGAAATTTGAAGACAGATTTATGTTTATTCTAAAAAACTGATATATAATAACAGATAATATCTTTATTTATCAAAAAATGCTACAAGGATACAAATAAAGCTTCTTTTCTATAATGTTATTCAATAAAACCACCTTCAGCTTCAACAGCTCCAAATCATCTATATGCTTGAATTAAGTGGTCCTGGTTCATTTTGGACATTACTCTGACTATGGCAGCTTTCAAAGAATCTTTGGTGTTATGGACATGTTCATTGCCCTCTCTCTCAACAATGCTTCTCATGTAATAGTCCAATGGACTGAGATTTGGGGAATTAGGAGACCAAATGTTAGGGGTTATGTGATCATGAAAATTTTCAGCCATCTATTCCTGTGTTACCAGAGCCATGTGTGATAGTGCAGAGTCTTACTGAAACACATATAGCCTTTCACTGTCTATACGGGGTTTAACAATTATTTACAGGACCTCAATGTAGGCGGTAGAGTTAGCATTAAGGCCTTGTGGAAAGAAGTAAGGAAGCATTACGTGTCTTTCATTGCTAACAACCCCTAAAACCATCACAGTTGGACGAAATTTTGTATGCATAGCACTTGGAACTTCAGAAGGGTCTGCACATTACCATCTGTCATTTCTTCTGTTAACTTTTTGATTTTGGTTGAAGTTTTTCTTGCTTGAGAAAAAAACCAAATCACATCTTTTTCTGCTGGATTTTTCAGTTTATTTTAAGAGCCACAAATACCTTATGCACCCTGTATATAAGTATATATATATCTTTATTTATAAAAGTAAGGTTGTGTGTCTGTCTCCTACGATTTAGATTCCTAACTACTCCCACATATTGCGGTGCAGTTTAACCAAAACCGGGTATCTTATAGTCGTGATTCATATCAAGCCCTTCTGGGAATTAGCGCGCGTCTACGATGAGTCTACGATTTTAAAAATAATTTACCATCATTTTTTTCCATTTTAATGCATTTTTTCGCTATTATATAAGGGAGGTGACTCTCTAAAAATGTCTACGATGAGTCAATGATTTTAAAAAAAATTTACCATCATTTTTTTTCCATTTTTAATGCATTTTTTTGCTATTTTTTGGCTATAACTCTCTAAAAATGCTTTATAGTTATTTCTCTTACAAACCCGAACAACGCCGGGCGATACTGCTAGTTTATATATAAATAAATATATATATATATATATATATATATATATATATATATATATATATGGATGCACACACATGCATTTAATCTTGAGAATTTTCCTCTTACATAATATCTTTGCTTCATCTGCTTGAAAATGTCTTCTCTGTTCTTCTATAAATGCCATTTTTTAAATTCTTTATTTCAGGTGCTCTCATGATTACCTTGATATTTATGCTGAATTGCAAAGTGATTCTGATAGTCTTCTAGATGCTTCCTTGACAGGTCGCTTCTGTGGAGATGTTCTCAAAAATCTCCCGCGACTTGTTATTTCATCAAGAAATGTTCTCATGCTCGGCTTCTATACCGATGACTATAAAGCCGATAAGGGATTTTCAGTATCCTACGAATTCATCGATGGCAGTAAGTACCATTTGCATTTATTGTAGTTTTCCAGAATTTTCCAAATATAATTTTAGTAATCTTCACTGGAACTCTCTTTGTATACAATAAATATAATTGATAATTCAGCAAAGTGAAAAGCAACTATGCTAAATAAAAAAAAAAATTGAAATTATCATATAATCATATGAGGATTATTCTAGATGGTTTGGAAACTGAAATGCTATGTATTATGCAATATGAATTTGTGTCTTTGAGATTCCCTTACTTTATTTCTTATTTGTTGTTTTATTTGTCTGTTCCTTAACTTAGTATATAATTTTACAAATGCTTGATTATATATATTAATATAGCTTAGAACTAACATGCTATCTTAAAGGTAGCATTTTGGCAGCTACACCCACACACACTCTTATATATTTGTACTACAGATTTATAGAGATGCATGCATATACATGGATATAGGTACAGTATTTCTTGTGTGTACTGTTAGATGAACAACTGCTACTGGTCGGTTTACAGCCTTCTATAGAACATTTAAACATTTGATGTGTGTAATGCGTTTCGCTGATGAATAGTTGTAGTTCAGTACCCAAAGGGTGCAAATGACCACAATAGTAAAAATGTATTTCAGGAACAAATGGTATACTCTGCATCTTGTGTTTATTATTTCTCCATCATATATATCATCATCATCATCATCATCCTCATCATCGTTTAGTTGAACAAATCGACACCAAAACTCATTCTTTGTAAGCCTAGTATTTACTCTATCAGTCTCTTTTGCCAAACTGCTAAGTTATAGTGACATAGACACACCAACATCAGTTGTCAAGTAATGGTGTATTGGGGTAGGCAAACACAGACATCCAGCTGTAGAAACACTGCCAGATAAGACTGGGCCTGGTGTAGCCTTCTGGCTCCCCAGACCCCAGTTGAACCGCCCAACCCATGCTAGCATGGAAAACGGACGTTAAACGATGATGATGATATATATATGCAATAGGCTTCTTTCAGGTTCCACGGCCCGAGGCTATAGCAGAAGACACTTGCCCAAGGTGCCACTCAGTGAGATTGAAGCCAGTACCATGTGGTTGTAAGCAAACTACTTACCACACAGCCATTCCTGCACCTATGAGTGCATGTGTGTGTGTGTGTGACAAGCTTCTTCAGTTTTTGTTTACCAAATCCACAGGACTATAGTAGAAAACACTGCCCAAGGTTCCACACAGTGGGACTGAACTCTGAACCATGTGGTTGGGAAGCAAGCTTATTGCAACACCAGCCACACAATATTAATAAGTAGTACAGGAAATATTTGCAAACAGCAGCAAGCACAAGTAATCATCAGAAATAGTTTAGAAGGGCATTTCTACCATTCTCGGAATGTCAACATCTCTTCATATCACAAGGATCAAAAGTGTAATAAACCTTTCTTCCAGCCAATGGAAAGGATTAAAAGCTAGAGAATTTATAACGGTAGTATTTCTTAATATCTTGTCTTTCACAGATGTTTGGATACCATTTTATGCTTTTATACACAGGTATTCCTGTTAGAGATCATACATTAGAACTGAAGATAGAATTCTGTTTTTACTGATAACATCAAGGCTGCTTTTTTTTTTTTTCATTATTTAATCTGACTTCACTTACCTTTGATATTCTTTATAATCCAACATATTAACTGTTTAGCCACAGTATCACATCATGATATTAAAGCTTTAGCAGTTTTTCCTTTTAGTTGTGAAGGAATATCAACATTTGTACTTGCCTGCTTGTGTGTATAATAGTATTAGGATAGCCTCTAGGATTTAATACAATGCTTTAAGATGGTTCATTGTTTTGTAAAATTGAAGGACAGCCAGTTGTTGTTGTTGTTGTTGTTGTTGCCTATCTCCAGGTCAAATACATTCCATAAATGACCATCACATCTATTTTCTTTTCAAACAAGTTATTATGAAAACTTTCTCTTTATCTAATGTTACCGCCTTTTTTTAATGCGGTTTGATGTGATATGAGGTAAACTTTGTAATTACATCCAGCGAGCCAAGTGACCATATAGAGACACTCCCACCTTCATGTCAGAAAGATCAGATTGGCCAGCTGACAGAAATGGTAGAGCTTATATGACTAAAGGCTACAAATGGATCCTATCATATCCTGAGCTTTTGTAAAAGGACAATAGAGATCAAATCTTTTCAGTGTGAAACTTATCTTTTAGTTTTCAGGGTTTGATCAGTACAACTAATGCTTCTACATGAGTTAAGCTACACTCTTTACTCTTTTACTTGTTTCAGTCATTTGACTGTGGCCATGCTGGAGCACCAGCTTTAGTTGAGCAAATCGACTCCAGGACTTATTCTTTGTAAGCCTAGTACATATTCTATAGGTCATTTTTGCCAAACTGCTATGGGGACGTAAACACACCAGCATCAGTTGTCAAGTGATGTTGGAAAGACAAACACAGACACACAAACACATACATGCACACACATATATATACATATATATATATATATTATATATATATATATATATATAATATATATATATATATCTATATATATATATATTATATATATATATATAATATATATATATATATACATATATACGACAGGCTTCTTTCAGTTTTCGTCTACCAAATCCACTCACAAGGCTTTGGTCAGCCCGAGGCTATAGTAGAAGACACTTGCCCAAGGTGCCATGCAGTGGGACTGAACCCGGAACCATGTGGTTCATAAGCAAGCTACTTACCACACAGTCACTCCTACACCTATCAACTTACCACACAGCCACTCCTACGCCTATCTAAATGTATAATCCTATTTGAATTATAAAATTCATACAATGCTGTGGTTGACCCTTTAACATTTAGATTTCTCTGTCAAATGTAATGCTTATTTACTTATTTTGAATCTATCATATATTATCCTTGAGATTTCAATGACATGATTCTTCATTTTGAGAATAACATTGTAGGATAGATGCAAGAGGCCTGATTTGGCCAGATTGAACATAAAACAGGTAGAATACTTTGGCTAGATATAGCTGGCTTAGGAAGGAATTACAACTGTGTTTCGTGGTCTGCTACCACAACAGCTCCTTTATAGGATCCAGTTAGCTCAAGACATCATCAGGAGGAACCACATCCGGTTTCAGCCCCTACTCCTCTACCGTTTTGATGTAACGGGCCCCCCACTTTTGGAGGTGTCTGCAGCTCTGGTGTTGGGTGCATGTCTTCTTTCTTCTTCTTTCTTCTGTTCCCTGGCCTCTTCGATGTATCGTTAGTGAGTGTCAGCCGGTGACTGACTGACTTGTCAAGATTTTCCCTTTGAATACCTGCCGCTAGGCTCCAGCAGGCAGCCCCAGCAAGTTAAAGGGTTAATTGAATACCATATTTCCCAGCATGCAAGTCAATTTCTCAAACCAAAATTTATAGTAAAAAAAAAAGTAGGTCAACTTGTAAACCAAAACAGCTTTGGAGGATCAAAACTCCCATGTGAAATGCAGCAGCATTTGGAACGATAGTAACAGTGTTTGAATGTTCACACTACATGTTAACACTCTATACTATGTCGATTTGTATGCAAGAAAATGCAATACAGGTAGTATATTGTTAATTAAAATAGCTGTCTATACTTCTTAGCTTCATTGGAATTGTTTCTTATCTAATCAAAAATATATAACATAGCCAGGGTGTTTATATAATTTGTTTATCTGGGAATATTTTTGTAGATCATTCCTTAAACATGCTAAAAGAGATTGTAATTTGTTATCAATTTTCTTTCTAGTTATCTCTAAATAATGATGTGGAAGCAATTTAATATCTGTTTTCCTGGGGAAAAAAAAAAAAACTTTCACAATATTGAGATCGTTATGTCTATATATATGTGCAAAGTACAATTTTTGAATTACTTTAGCTTAGTAAGTTTATAACAGTGGTTAATTGGAAATATTTCTTTCCAGTTTTTGTTTTCTTGTTCTACTCTTTACAAACACACACCACCACCATCATCATCATCATCATCATTTTAACGTCCACTTTCCAGTGACTGCATGGGTTGGATGGAGTTTATTGAGGTAGATTTCTACAGCTGGATGCCATTCTTGCTGCTAAACTTTACCTGTTTCCAAGCAAAGTAATATTTCCCATTACCAGACATGTTTTCGCAGAATACTCAAAATGTACGACATCACTTGTATGACAGTGATACTCATTTTACAGCTCTCATTTTATGTGAAGACAAGAAGACACAGACACACACAGACATGCATATATACAATGGGTTTCTTTCAGTTTCCATCTACCAAATCCATTCACAAGGCATTAGTTGGCTCGACACTTACCCAGAATCATGACGTTAGGAAGCAGGCTTCTTACCACACAGCTGTGTCTGCACCTATTTATGATTATTTTAATTAATGTTAATGTGTATATTATGATTTTTATGAGGCATCTACCACTTTAGTTATTGCTAAATTTTTCATGTGTATTTATCTTGGCAAATTTCCTAACATTTTTCATCTTTCTTTTATTCTTCCCCACGTTTATTTGGTCTCCAACTCCAACATAATCAAATGTACTCTTTTCTCTTTTACTTGTTTCCATCATTTGACTGTGGCCATGCTGGAGCACCACCTTTAGTCGAGCAAATCAACCCCAGGACTTATTCTTTGTATCAGTTTCTTTTGCCAAACCACTAAGTTACGGAGACATAAACACACCAGCATCGGTTGTCAAGCAATGTTGGGGGAACAAACACAGACATACAAACACACACACACACACATATATATATACATATATACGGCGGGCTTCTTTCAGTTTCTGTCTACCAAATCCTCTCACAAATCTTTAGTAGAAGACACTTGCCCAAGGTGTCACACAGTGGGACTGAACCGGGAACCATGTGGTTGGTAAGCAAGCTACTTACCACACAGCCACTCCTGCACCTATACCATCCTGTACCATCAAGTTAGTTTCTAGTTTTACCTTCACAGCCACAATTTTTTAACTCCTATCACCTCTAATTCATATATTTTTTTATCACATTCAAATTGATTTGTCTTAAACTGCAATCTGTTAGGAAATATTAATATTCAATATCTGTCTGTTACTAAGTTTAATCTTAGTTATTTCACAAAAGCCTAAACATACTTAATCATTTTTAAAATTAAAACACAAAATTAATATAATTTTCCTTTTTTTTAGAATTATCACAAAAGGGTGAAAATTTTATATTTTTGAAGATTATAGTAATTTCTTTTCTTCAGTTATGCAATGTTAAGGTTGGAAAAAAAAAATAATTTAGTAAGAAAGAAAATATCAAATACTGCCAAATAGTATGTTGCTGATAGCAAGGGTATACAAAACAAATATTCTGCACTTCAACCAACAAGATAGGATCTCAGTGAGAACTGCTGCAACAAGACTCTGCAAACAAATGCAGAGCAGACTTCCTGCAGATATCTGATCAATTCAAGAGATGGCCATTTCCTGCCAGATTTGTTTTTACAGAGTTATTACAAAAAGTCAAGACCAGTCTATCTCACTGTTGTCAGTTTGAGTTTTTCAATAGATTATACCATGGCTCTCAACAATAATTGTATTTGGATCAAGTCAACAAAGAAGCACCTACATGGTTACTAGACAGATAGAAATAAATTACAAAATCGCCCTCAAACCATTTTCTTGTGTTTTAAATAAAAAAAAAAGAACATGAAATACTTTTATTCCATACTAGCAGTATCACTCAGCGTTGTTCGGGTTTGTTTTGACCCTTTAGAATTGGAATTTTTGAAATGTAAAACTTTTGCATCATGTAGCTTATTTTCTTTAAGTGAACATTTTCCTGGTTGAAATACACCGAAAATTGGCGACACAGCAGTCAAAAAATCGTAAAAAATAGGGATTTTCATAGAAAAAAAAGCACCTTTTTGATGTAAATAATTTTTGGTGTTAACATGGTCCGATTTGAATTGTTTCTTCTACGGAAGGAAGAGCAAGCCTTCTTCTATCATACTCTCAATTTTGGTTAACTTGCGCTGCAGAGTCTCAGAGGAGATAGTGTTAGCTGAAGGCTACCAAACCTGCCATACACAGACAACTTCAGCTTTATATATAAAGATATTCTCCTAAAAAATATGACAGGTTTGCCACAGATGGAATGCATTTGATCATAGGTTTGTTCAGTTATATCTGGCAACAACTAGAGTATTCAGTGTATGTAAAAGGATTAATAAGTGACACAGTAGCCCAAAAGAGGGTTGTCCTTAAAGTATTGTTCATAGTGAAACTTTAGAATCCAAACTTTGGTATTTTATCATGATTTGAAATATGCCCTTCGTCATTTCACAGACAGTTCTGTAATTATAAAAAATAAAAAATAAAAACTCAAATCTGAAAGAAGATTGGTTTCTAAGCATAGTGATGGATATTTTGCTACTGGTTATATTTTACATTCAATACAAAGTTGCTGATTAAGTACTATATTAGCAGGTCACTTTTATGTTTCTCTATTTTTGTTTTTCCACCTTATCGATGTTTTGGTTGTATTTACCATTTAAGCTTACCTCAGGTCTCAGTCTTGCATTATTTGTAAATTTCGATATCTGTGCTCTTGTTATCAACTGGTACAGAAAATGAAACTATGTCTAGGGATAACTAATCTTTGTTTTTGATTTTTAATACACATTTTTTTGTGACTGCATTACTTGAGTGGTTTGTTTCTGTTATTTTTCATTTGACTCTTTGGAGCAGTTTTATAGATGAATACCTGTCCTCCAGTTAAAAGCCTTTACCTTTTAAGTAGGTGCAGAGCCTGCATTTTATCAGTCTAGAACAAATGAGAGTTTCAACATAATACTTAGTTCGATCTCTATATGTTTAATAATCCAGTCATTGTGTCTCTAGTGGTATTTCGTCTGCCTCTACATTCTGAGTTCAAATTCCACTGAGGTCGACTTTGCCTTTCATCCTTTTGGGGTCGATTAAATAAGTACCAGCCACACACAGGGGTCGATATAATCGACTTAATCTGTTTGTCTGTCATTGTTTGTCCTCTCTGTGTTTAGCCCCTTGTGGGTAGTAAAGAAATATATATTTAAATGTATATCAAACCACACGCACACACATAAGCAAGCACTCTCATACATAGTATGCAACAAAATTAGGGAACAAATCAATGATATGGGTATTGATTTTCTCTGGCAGTTAAATTAGGTTTTGTTTCACTAATGTCAGAGTTCAGATTATAAATTCTTTTGTATTCATAGTTTTTAAGATATCTTACACCTTGTAAGACACACAACAATATGTTGACTGAGTAAATATGCTAATTTCTATCATGAAATGTAATTACTTTGATTCATTAAGTTTTATAAACTTAAAAATCTTCTTTATTGTAACATTAAAAACAATATTGATCACCCAATTTCTATCTTTAATTTCTTTTTTCATTTGTCAAGATGGAGAATTTATCAATAAACAAGATCATAGAGTGCTTACTGTTATTCATTAAGTCTTTCACTAACAGCTCATTATTACAAGATTCCACATGAAATTACAAAGTAATGGCTATTAAATTGAAGAAAATTTGTTTTTAATTTTAAGGTAAACTTAGAAATCTTTTTATGCAAACTTCAATCATGCTAAGAAACAGATATATAGTAGTCAGATGTATCCAGCTGTAGTTTGTTCTCACTTTATAGTGTTTTTGGTAAGAAGTGGTATGTGGGTGGTTTGCTTGATATTTAATGGCATCTAAAATTATTCTTCAGTCCTTTATTCTTTTATTGGTTTCAGTTAGTTGTAGCCATTCTGAGGTGCTATTTTCAAAGATCTTTTTTTTTTTTTACCTAATCATATCAACTTTAATACTTAGTCTAGTGCCTGTTTCATCAGTGTCTATATATATAGTTTGACTGGGTTCAAGGTCTGCTTTATGCTCCAGAGTCTCCTTTGACATGGTTTCTCAAAAAGTGTCCCTTCCTGGTGCCAACCAAATTACAGTGTGTCCTCGATGCTTTTCTTTTTTGCCACCAGTATTAGTGAGGTTGTCATGTAACTCTCTCTCTATCTCTCTGTGGAGACACATGGCCTAGTGGTTAAAGCAACGGACTCGCGGTCAAGGGATCGTGGGTTCGAATCTCAGACCGGGTGATGTGTGTGTTTATGAGTGAAATACCTAAGCTCCAAGCGGCTCCGGCAGAAGGTAATGGCAAACTTCTGCTGACTCTTTTGCCACAACTTTCTCTCACTCTTTCCTCCTGCATCTTGCAGCTCACCTGCAAGGGACTGGCGTCCTGTCCAGGTGGGGAACCTATACGCCAATGAAACCGGGAAACTGGCCCTTATGAGTCAGGGATGGCTTGAGAAGGAACAAACAACAAACTCTCTCTCTCTCTCACACACACTCATTCAATAGATTTTCATACAGTTTCTGTCTACCAAATTTCACTCTAAAGGAATTGGTTAACCAGAGATTATAGTAGAAGACACTTGCTCAAGGTAGCACACAGTAAGACTGATCTAGAAGCCACATAGCTACAAAACAAACTCCTTAATCATACAGCCATTCCTAACCCTTTTAAATAAAGCCACCAATTCCACTTAGTTTATTTGCAACATTTGCAATAACAATATGTCACAGGATCTCATAAAACTGGAAAATATCACAAGCTGTAAATGATTCTACTACAGCCATCATAAATATTTCGAAGCCCATATTCCGAACAAAGTTATGAAATGAAAGCAATTCCTTGATATGAAATTGATTGAGGGAAAACTGCGGTTTGCAAACAGTTGACAGCTGCAAATCCAATATCTTTTTAATGATCAATAATAATCCAATAATTGGCTGAATATTATATAAGGCCTCATATTTAACTTTTATTGAATTTGTTACCTCTAAAGACTCGTGGTTGTTGTTGCTGCCATTGTTGTTGTCTAGTTCTAGATCAGCTTCATTGAGTGGACCCAGGATCAAAAGTATTCCAGCCGTAACAATAAAGCTTCTGCCTCAGGCATTGTTTATCTAAGGTTATGTTATTCAGTGTGTCCGTCCTTTTATCTGAAGTGTCAAAATGAGATTTGAGGAGAATAGTTTACGGTGCTATTTCTAACAGACTGAGAGATTAAGCATATGGTCTCTTATTGCCTTGGAGTGCTTTAAGTTTGTTCACTTGATATTGCTTGGTTGTTGTAGTTGCTTTGCTTAGAATTTGCTCCAGATGAGTTGTGGTCCCCATTTTCTTTCTTAACAATCTTGAAGCCAATTAACAAAAAACAAAACTTCAATTAATAATGGTTAAGGTTCTAACTTCAAGATGACAATGTGTACATATATATATATATATCACATGACCGACCAGGCCATCAGATGTTGCTACACATCGCTGGTCACAATGTGCTTCGCATTGTTTTAGCCTTCAGTGATGCCACCCCGCTGGCTAAGCAAGCAAGCCAACAGAAGAAAGAGTGAGAGAAAGTTGTGGTGAAAGAGTACAGCAGGGATCACACTCCCCCTGCCAGAGCCTCGTGGAGCTTTAGGTGTTTTCGCTCAATAAACACTCACAATGCCCGGTCTGGGAATCGAAACTGTGATCCTACGACCATGAGCCCACTGCCCTAACCACTGGGCCATTGCACCTCCACACACATATAACCTGTGCCAGCAATCATCCAACCCTTGCCAGTATAGAAAACAGATGTTAAATGATGATGATGATGATATATATACATGATGAGTGCTCCTTTCAGTTTCAATCCACAATATCCACACACTCTCTGTATATATATATATATATATATATATATGTATATGTGTGTGTATACATACAAGTATTCAAACGATATTTTGTATGATGTTTGAGCTTATTGCAACCAGAGATAATATCAACAAGGAATGTAAACATCACGCCCTTTTCATTCAAGCATGCATGCAAGTGTATACATGTGCATGTGTAAATATATATATATATATATATACATGTGTGTGTGTGCGTGTGGTTCAATTGAAATAATGCTTTAATTACAAAAGCATTGAGACTCTAATTAAAGTTAATATTACGCCTCAGCCCTTTTGACACCAACCCACCAGAGACTACCGTTTGCTCTGTAATTCAAAACTATCTGTTTTATATATATATATATATATATATATTGTATATTAATAAAAATAAAAATTTTCTATCTTTATTTTATATAAGGACATTCTGATGTCTTCCAAAGACTGATTTAATAATGAAAAAGTTCTCCACTTTAATAAATCCCTTCAAATTGTTGATTATTTTCAAAATTAATTGAAGTATAAGTTTCATGTTCATATTTCTAATGGAAATATTGTCATGAAATGATTAACAGTAAAATGGTTTCTTCTCATCGGATTTTCGATTTAAAATAGAGTTCAAAAAGCAATTGAAACAAGTCATCCTTATTTTGAACATGAAAATTTAGTTAATAAACGAAAATAGCAAATTTCCAATGTTTATTTTTATAGTAGATTCAGTGATGAAAGTCTAGTAATAGTATGCGTGTTCATGAAAATTGTGTAAAATTTTAAATAAAAAAAATAAGATAGTTTTTAAAAAAAAGTTATTTCTATAACTTTAGCTTCCCGAAATTCCATTTTGGAAACTTTCACAGACCCATGATTAAAATGCTTTCACTGCTGTCTGACATTCCCATTATATTCTAAAAAATTTTTCTATTTTAATTTATATAGTTATTTACAGAACCTCCCAACTACTTCTCAAAATATCCTGTATCTGTCTGGTCTTGATTTGTCTGATTTCATAGAATCAAATTTAAGTCACTTTGGGTTTTACGTTAGTTTGAGACATAAATACAGTTGTCAACGCCAAGACTGTTATACAAATAAATCTGAAATTTGAGTCTTGTGTTCCAGGAAGAATTAAAGTAATGGCTGGAGTAGAAAAGCAAAAGTCAGTTTCTGAATGCAACATTAGATCATATTATTCTATATTTTAATTATGCTGATTTTGTTTTGATTTTTTTTTTTTGATTCTTTGACATGAAGTTTGTGAGTTTGATGCTCTGTTTTTATCAATGATGGTGTTTTCAATTTATTAGATGTTCTCACATAGCCATCAAACTAAAGAATGAGGACAATGTTGTTATATAATTTTATTCAAGGTTGCGATCATTTTGAATGGCTAGAAGAGCTGTTTCATAAATATACATTGCTTCATTTGCATAATTAATTAATTGATCAATCATTCAATAAAATCATTTGCTCTTAACTATTTTCATCAGTTCCTAGAGTTACTATGAAAGATTTTTCAGAGTTTCCAACGAACAGAGATTGTGGAGTTTGAGAGGTTGCCTTGTAATAGAGCTGTCATCATCATTCTAGTCAGGTGTCGCACTATGCGATGCTGTGGTCATCATGATGTCTTGCCACCTTCTCCTGTCCTCTACCCCATGGACAGCTGAGGATAAAGACAATCCTGTGGCTGCGATGTCTTTCAGCCAAGAAGTGGGTGGTCTGCCTCTTTTATGTCTGCTGTTCACCTTGCTAGTTATGATCGTTCGCTCAAGTCCGTCCCGGCGCTAGACATGGCCAAAGAGCCATAGCTTCCGCTTCATGATATTTCACTGAAGCATCATCTCGCAACCGAGCTTTTCTAGTAACTAGTGGCTCATCCTTCTCTCTGTCCATGACACTCTAAGAATTCTGATGTAAACATCAAGTATTCTTTACCAGAAATTCAAAAGATAAAGATTATAGATAACTGGCACATCAAAATATCTTTCATGATTTAGTATAAACTTGCCAATGATACAGTCACTGATAGATCAAGATGTCATCAAGTTTAAAAGCATGCTCAGAGAGTGAATATAGAGAAAAGGGGATTTTTAAAATCATATATCCAATCTGATAATCAGTGGAAGGAAAGCTACTACATAGTTATGCATCATGAGCAACGAGAATCAAACCAATGACTTATCTTTTATTGTTACGTTTAGTTATTTCAGTCATTAGACTGTGGCCATGCTGGGGCATCTCCTTGAAGAATTTTAATTGAGTGCATCAATCCTAATACTTATTTTTCTTTGAAGCCTGGTACATATTCTATTGATCTCTTTCACTGAACTGCTAGGTTATGGGAATATAAACACATCACCACTGTTGATACAAAGACTTACACACACACAAACACACACTGCGTGTGTGTGCGCGTGCATGTGTGTGTGCGTGTGCATTTGTGTGTATACAATAGGCTTCTTTTAGATTCTGTCTCTCTCTCTTTCTCTTCACTCTTTTACATGTTTCAGTCATTTGACTGCAGCCATGCTGGAGCACCGCTTTTAGTCAAGCAAATTGACCCCAGGACTTATTCTTTGTAAGCCTAGTACTTATTCTATTGGTCTCTTTTGCTGAACCACTAAGTTACGGGGATGTAAACACACCAGCATCGGTTGTCAAGTGATGTTGGGGGGACAAACATATATACACACACACACACACACACATATATATACATATATACGACGGTCTTCATTCAGTTTCTGTCTGCCAAATCCACTCACAAGGCTTTGGTCAGCCCGAGGCTATAGCAGAAGACACTTGGCCAAGGTTCCACGCAGTGGGTCTGAACCCAGAACCATTTGGTTGGTAAGCAAGCTACTTACCACACAGCCACTCTACTAAATCCATTCACAAAACTTTGGTTGGTCTGAGGCTATAGCAGAAGACTCTTGCCCAAGGTGCCACACAGTGAGACTGAACCTGGAACCATGTACCTGGGAAGCAAACTCCTTACGACACCAGCAAATCAGAAGATCAATTTGTTAATTGATGTTATGTTTCATCACAGGGGAACGGCTTCTTCATTATGATAAGTACGAGTTCATAGCACACTCAATTTGAACACATATTCATCATTAGAAGCTGTTCTTTTGTCACAAAACACAAAACTGTGATTAACATATTGATGTTTAAATCTGCCAGAACGCATTAATAGATATGCAACTCATCATTAATGTAGAGAAAAGATTTTAAAGTAACTTAATGAAGAAAGAACAGTGGGTGAGGTGCCTGATGGATATATATATATATAATATATATATATATATATATATATATATATATATATATATGTATATATATATATATATATATATGTATATATATATATATATGTATGTATATATATATATGTATGTATATATATGTATGTATGTATATATATGTATGTATATATATATATGTATATATATATGTATATATATGTATGTATATATATATGTATGTATATATATATATATATTGTATATATATATATATGTATATATATATGTATATATATGTATGTATATATATATGTATGTATATATATATATATATGTATATATATATATATGTATATATATATATATATATGTATATATGTATATATATATATATATATGTACATATATATATATATATGTATATATATATATATATATATGTACATATATATAATATATATATATTATATATATATATATATATATATATACATATATATATATATGTATATATGTATATATATATATATATATATATATGTACATATATATAATATATATATATATATATATATATATATATATACATTACTTCATTCAGCATTTTTGTTTTTCAATGGATATGAAATTAACTTTTTCCTAATGTTTTTGGATGTGGATTGTGAATCTATCTTAGGCTTTTCCCTTGCAGTTTTGTTTTATAAATATGACAAGTATTATTTTTCTCGATTTTATTCAATGTTTAAAGAGATTTAAATAACATTGTGTGCAAGAGTTTTTTAGTTATTTTATTTTTGATTGCTTAACTTGCATAAACTTGATAAATTCATACATAATAAATTTTTTAACTTCATTGAATTACATCCACATGTAATTGAAGTGTTTTTTAAAAAGTTATGCAAATATCCTTTTTCTCTTATAACCTTGGTCTAGGTCATTGTGATACAGCAACTAATAACAAACAACCACAATCTCCTCATATCCGAATTCCTGGTATCATATTTCCATTGCATGAAGACACATGCTCATTGTGTTTTACTTCAAGATTTCCTAGAAGGAAATCTAGGTGAGAATGCTGGAAGTGCATTCATAGGCTTCAAAACAGGGAGTGCGGGAGATGCATGTGCACTTCCTAACATTTTTGTGGGGCAGTAAAAACACTTTGAACATCCTTTCTGAAAAACTGGGTTTGCACCCAACAAGCAAATTTCATTCTTGTACTTATGAGTGTATTTCATTCAATACACAATAATTCCTTTTGATATCTGCATCAAAGAAGTTCCCAGTTTAGTTTCACTTCTCTATATGTAGGGGACATTTTAGTGCCTAGAGAGTTTCACATAACCATTTAAAAGCTTGCCAAGCTTTTAAATCAGGTGTTCTCAACCATTTTTTTTTTATCCAAGGACTCCTTTGATAACTATTTTATTCTGGTGCACCCCAAAAGACATTCAATGTTTAAAGACTAGTTTTATACATATTTCTTTCAAACTTCCTATTTTGCTTTTCACACATTAACTTGTGAGATGCTATAGAAAGAAATCTCTTTCTTGCAATGTATACATCTGAAGCAAAATGTCTTTAGGAGCTCTTAAAATATTACTGTGCCCCCCCTCCAATTTACTATTTTGTTGCATGGACCCCCAAAAGTCTTATATGGGCCCCAAAGTGTCATATATACCTCAGTTGAGAACCACCGTTTTAAGTTCTTGTTGAGAGTTTGTCCCCAACCAAATTTAATATCATCTTTAACTTCCCTAATTTAAAACCTCACAAACTTACCTCATTTAACATTATCACACAGTCGTGGCTGTGTGATAAGAAGCTTGCTTTCCAGCCATGTGGTTCCAGGTTCAGTCCCACTATGTGGAACCTTGGGCAAGTGTTTCCTACCATTACCTATATATATATATCAGCATTGTCATTGTCATCGTTTAACATCTGCTTTCCATGCTAGCATAGGTTGGATGATTTGATTGAGGACTGGCAAGCCAGAAGGCTATACCAGGCTCCAGTCTGATCTGGAAAAGTTTCTACAGCTGGACGCCCTTCCTAACGCCAACTACACTGAGAGTGTAGTGGGTGCATTTTATGTGTCACCCGCATGAGGACCAGTCTGGTGGTACTGGCATTGATCATGCTTGAATGGTGCATTTTACATGCCATTGGCATGGAAGCCAGTCAGGCAACACTGGCAATGATCATGCTCAAATGATGCTTTTCACATGCCACCAGTATGGGGCCAGTCAGACAGTACTGGCATCAACCACGACAATGACTTCAGGAAATGAACCTGAAACCACATGGCTGCAAAGAGAACTTGTTAGCCTCATCACCATGCCATTGTTAACACTACCAAAATAACACACAATGGTAAAAGGCATAATATTCTTTTGTTTTTGTTCCCTTAATCTTGTCCCTTTGTACAAGCAGAGTAGATTTGTTGTGGGGCCCACTGCTTGCCTTGGTTACTAAAATATAACTGATATATTTTCATATGATTCGTTACAGTTATTCTTCATTTTGTTTTAGTTTTAAATCTACAAGAACAAACTGGATGTTTATAACATTGACAGAACATTTTTGTTACATGGCAGTTATCTGAACAATTATTCATAGAAATACAAAATATTTTAAATAGAGTTATAAAGTAATACTCGGTCTCATTTCAAAATTCTATACAAGCTGCTGCTGTGGCTACTGCTGCTGATGCACCTCCTCCTCCTCCTCCCCCAGAGCACTGGATGTGGTTGGGTTTGGAGAGGAATAAGCTCTGCTAAATTTAAAATATCTAAGACACACTGAATGTCACAGAAGCTCTCTTACAATTTCATCATGTATATAATTATCTGTCTCTCTCTCCCTCCCTCTATCTATCTATCTATCTATCTATCTATCTATCTATCTATCTATCTATCTATCTATCTATCTATCTATCTACCGATCTATATATGTATGTGTGTATGTGTGTATTCATATACACACTCACAACCACATATTCACTCCATAGGAGAAAATGTACTCAATACCACAGGAAGGTGAAGTAGTTTATTAAAGTTGATCTATAGTTACAACCAGATGAACTGTGTGCATGTATGAACACACACACACACACACTATGTAACAGCATGAGTGGTCAAGAATTTTACTTCTTAACCACAGTTTCCGGTTCAGTCTTATTGAGTGGCACCTTGGGAAAGTCTCTTCTACTTGGGCCAAACAAATCTTGTTGAGTGAATTCAACAGACAAAAATTGAGAGTAGTTCATTTGTGTGTGTTTGTAATCGTGTGTGTGTGAACGTGTGTGTTTGTGTATATGTACATATGTGTGAGTGTGTGATTTTGTGTTTCCTTGTTTTGACACCACATGTTAGCTGTTAGCATCACTGTCATACAAGCTGTATCATTAATATCCAATGTTCTGCAAAAACTTGTCTGGTCATGGGGAAGTATTCCCTTACTTGGAAACAGGTGTAGTATGTGGCATAAAGGGCAACCAGCCTTAGAAAATCTGCATCCATAAACTCTGTCCAACACATGCTAGTTTGAGAGAGCAAGCATTAAAAGGATATGTGTGTGTAGTAGTAGTAGTAGTAGTAGTAGTAGTAGTAGTAGTAGAATAAAGAGAAAGTTCTATATTTGAAAGCACGAGTTGAGATGGCTTTCTGAGGTGATAATTTTTTATTTTAATCTTAATCACTCACTGTAAACGTTATTATTAAAATTAAAACAGAAATCACTCCCTCAATAAAGCCATCTCATTCTTTCTAATATGTGTGTGTGTGTGTGTATTTATATGGGTGTGCGTATATATATATATGTGTGTGTGTGTGTATGTATATATGTGTGTAGTAGTTCATTTGTGTGTGTGTGTTTGTATTCATGTGTGTGTGAGCGTGTATGTTTGTGTATATGTACATATGTGTGATTGTGTGATTTTGTGTTTCCTTGTGTATATATATGTGTGCGTATTTGTATATGTATATATATATATGCATATATATATATATATGTATATGTGTATAAAAGTATATATGTATATGTATATATATGTATATGTGTATATATGTATATATATGTATATATATATTGCTATATATATGTATGTGTGTATATGTATGTATATATAGATACATATATATATATACATATATATCATTATGAATATATAGTGGAATTCATATTAAAAGATGATGCATTAAAGGTTATTTATTGATGTTCATATTTTAGTTTTGTCGTTAGGTTATTCTTGACAAGTAAATGAGTCTCTCAATGTTTGGTCTCTTTATTCATTCGTACCTAATTATTACAATTATAATGATTTTTTTTCTCCCTGTGTATTGTTGTCATCACTAATAGTTAACTTCACATGACTCATTGCTATCAGGCAATTTGATATTTTCTCTTAGTGTTGTGTTGATATTTTCTGTTTGCTCATTTCAGAGTTTCGAATGTAATTACCACAATATTCAATATCAATTGATATCATCTTGCATTATTAACTGCCACAGTAATATTTCTTGTAGTTGAACAGTAATTGACTTAGGTATTTGTCAGTAAATGCTTATAATGTACCACCCTCCTCTCAAAAGGAAGAAAAACCAGGCAAACATAAATACACAAAAGTAATGGATACATATAACAGATCCGTGGTTGTATGGATTATTGATGGTATTTTTCAGTAAAAGTTCCCAAGTTGCTAGAAACAACAGCCAAAGTTTCTCAAATTACTTACTAGTCTTAGCTGAGGAAGGATATGCTAGATTACTGCGTCCCAACTGTAGTTTCTTGGAGGATTCTTGAGAGGTTACTTGATGGTCCCTGAGAAATAGTGATTGCCGTCATCATTGGTACCATTCTTTAACATCCGATTTCCATGATGGCATGGGTTTGCTGGTTTGACCAGAGCTAGCAAGCTGGGAAGCTACACTAAGTTCCAGTCTGATTTGCCTTGGTTTCTACAGCTGGATGCCATTCCTAATGCCAACCACTTTATAGTGCATGCTGGGTGCTTTTTACAAGCTACCTGCACAAGCGCTTTTAAATGGCACCAACACAAGTGCTTTTTATATGGCACTGACTCTTGCAGGCCACATCCCCTTTACCAGGAGATGTGGCCTTAACACTTCTGCTGTAGAAAACAGGTCTTGATAAATAGAGTAATTATATGCTAATGCATTTCTGAGTAATTTTGGAGCTCAAAATGTGCTCAAGGTGGTTGTTGGTGCAATGGATAATAATTTTGTGGATGTTTACCAAGTCAGTTGTCAGACATCAGAGCTTCAATGTATTTATGACCAGGGAAACAAGGCATTCAGAATATGGTAGATGCATGATGGCGGGTATTCACTTGGTTGTATATCTTTGAACAGTTTCCAGAGCCATTTTTATTTCTGGCTTTACAGTGTTAGCATGGCCACTCCGCTAGTAATATTAATCAGATCTTCTGGATTTTCAGTTACATGGACTCTCTACATTACATCTGTTTATAAGTGATTACTGCATAGACTGATAGCCTAGTCTGTAAGAGGAGCTTTCTGTGATAGCTGCATGATTCACTGAATCCTTATTTTAAACTGCTTGTATGTGTGTGTGTTTGTGTTGCAGCCATCAATATTTTATACAGATTTTTATATAAGAAAGTAGAAGCATATGAAAGTACTTTTGAACAAAATATTTTTGTTTGTTTTTGCATATCTGTAAAGCCCATGCTGGAGCATGGTTTGCACAGATATGTTGAGAATTAAGGGATTAGATACGTTGTAGCAATGTTATTGCATAGCAGCAGATAAGGTATTCATCTACCTGCTCTTAGATAATAATTGTAAATCTCCTGCAGGTGTTTTGTTGTAGTTTTTCAAGACACAACACCTTTCTCTGTACAATGTTCTAAATCACAAAAGATAGGTTTCTTATCCTGTGAAAGATTTCTTCTATTTATTGTATGCCTGTAAGTTAGAGGTAATCACCAAATTATCACCAAATCATAAAATCTGATTGAAGATAATAAGGTATTTATGTCATATTATAAGATCTAAAGCATTAATTTAGGGAAAACATAAGGACTATAATGGCATGCCAAATTATACATGTCTTAGAATATTTCTAGAAACTAGATCCTTCTAAATCATGTAAGCAAACATGTTTTGTGAATTATGAGCTGCAGTAATCCTGATAAATGACATTTTCATATATTATCACTCAATACCATTTCATTTTGAGAATTTTTTAATATATATATATATATATAAGAAATATTACTATTTATTTTAATCAGGCTGAGTATTTATATAAAAGATATTAATAATTTTTATATTATAAAGTACAAAAATAAAAGCCAAAAAGAAGGATAATAATGATATATTAATGATAAAGAAAAAAAAAAACTAACACAATACAATACCAGGAAAAGTTTTCACACTCTCAACAATAATAAAATATACAATGCTGCTCACACCTCACCAACACGGAGGTGTATCAAGTGTTGCACTAGAAATTTGCCCGAAATAACCAAATATTGAACAATTATATATAATAATAATAATAATAATAATAATAATAATAATAATAAAAATATATATACCATACATGTGCATTGGACCTCTGCAGAATGTATAGGAAGAGGGTCGAAAGTGTAACTCACATTGTTAGTGCTTGTGAAAGTCTTGTGCAGAAAGAGTACAAGCGTAGATTTGACAAAGTAGCCCAAAACCTCCACAGGCTCCTATACTGTAAGTATGGGTATGAGGTTACGTGTGCTTGGTACCAACATACAGTAGGAAAAGTAATGGTTGAAAAGGGGAAAGCAAAAATCCCCTGGGACTTTGACTTCCAAACAGACAAAGTGTTAGAGCACCAAAGGCCAGCTATAGTAACCTTTAAGAGGGACAAACAAGAGTGCCTCATAAACAACGTAGCAGTGCCAGGAGATTAACATATCATCATTAAAGAAAGAGAAAAAAGTTGATAAATATGGAGACCAGAGAATTGAGATCTCTAAGATGTGACAGCTACGAGAGTCAAACATAAAGGTTATCCCTATTGTCATCGGAGCATTGGGTTCAATACCATCCAATCTGAAAAAAACATCTGAAAACCTTAGAAATACCCTATAATCTAGATGTATTGCAAAAGTCGGTATTGCTTGGAACTGCATGTATATTGCATAAGGTATGGTTTCTCTGAAGTCCTTGTTGTGACTTGGCAAACAGTACACCCACCCCTGTAGATACAATATGTTCAACCTCACTATATTGTATACTGTGCAACTTCTATAATAATAATGCTAATAATAATAACACCACAAAACTTTCCATATGCTGTTTGCTGATATATGTTAAATTAGATAATTTATGAGGAAGTGTGTGGCAAGCATAAATTATGAAGATTATGGAATTAGATTAATTAGAGCAATATTTCAGATTACTGCTCTTCCATACATCCAAATATATTAGAATATATGTATGTAGACACACATGAACACAAGCACGTACGCACATATCAACACACTGGATTGGTTATTTATACACATAGTTATGTGTGGGCATGTGGTCTGGTGGTTAAGATGTTTGACTCCCAATCATATGGTTGAGTGTTCACTTCCTGGATCGAGTGGTGTGTTGCAATGTTATTGGCCAATTACTTCATATATATATACAAGTAAGCACAAAGGTATAAATCAAGGTGAAAAAATAGCACTCAAATACCAAAGGTACAATAAAATAAAGCTGAAAAATCTTTTAAAACTCTTTCTCCAAGTAGTAAAATAGTAGTAAAATAAAATAGTGTATATATATATATCACCGTCACCAACCAGGCTATCAGATGTTGCTACACATCGCCGGTCACGATGCGCTTCGTGTTGTTTTAGCCTTCGAATGATGCCACCCCGCTGGCTAAGTGAGCAGGCCAACAGAAGAAAGAGTGAGAGAATATTGTGGTGAAAGAGTACAGCAGGGATCGCCACCACCCCCTACCGGAGCCTTGAGGAGCTTTAGGTGTTTTTGCTCAATAAACACTCACAACGCCCGGTCTGGGAATCGAAACCGCGATCCTACGACCGTGAGTCTGCTGCCCTAACCACTGGGCCATTATATATATATATATATATATATTTACACACTATTATATATATATATACTCAGAGCACCAAGGAGTCTGAATTAAACTGTTTTGATTTATATGTATAACTCCCAACAAAATTAAAGGGTCCTCTTCAACCTGTGTTGTCTCTGTTTCTTTACCAATCCATTTTCAAAGTGTAACTTAATGCAGTCTTGTGTGTGTTCATTTCATACATATTTGAAATAATTTACTAATAACAATGAGGGAGCTGATGCATAGCCACTTGGCCTGTTAGAAATAGCAGCCAAACTTCTCTCAGATCATCTTAAGAACAACAAAGGTATATTGGTTTGCATGTTCATTGGTGCCAACTCTTTGATAATAAGCCTGTTGGATCGGTATTGTTTTGGTAGCTAAACAAAATAAACATTGAACAAATTACAAACCAAGTAGAGACTGTTTATATGTTGCTCATCTCACTTGGGATTTCTAATTAATATTACCAAAGCTTGTGCTCTTATGCAAGTGAGACAGACTAATTTACATCTGTCATATGTGCATATACTACAAATAGTTATAATCTATTCTCTCTGTGGCTTGGAAATGAGTAAATACTCTCTGATGAAATATTAATAAATGCTGAAACTAATCAGTTCATTTTCTGTGCCTGGTCACTCAGAGAAAACATCCATGGTTTAATCACAGTGTCTGCTTACTGAATTTGTAATGTATGTATACTAAAACACAAACCTTGTTATTTTACCTTCACATGTACACATTCTTTTATTTTAAATTCTTTTACTTGTTTCAGTCACCTGACTGTGGCCATTCTGGAGCACCGCCTTTAGTCAAACCAACCAACCCCAGAACTTAGTCATTGTATGCCTAGTACTCGTTCCATTGGTATCTTTTGCCAAACTGTTACAGGGATGTAAACACACAAACATCGGTTGTCAAGTGAATGTGGGGGGGGGCACAAATACACACACACACACTTATATATATATACAACAGGTTTCTTTCAGTTTCCGTCTACCAAATCTACTTACAAGGCTTTGGTCGGCCCAAGACTATAGTAGAAAACACATGCCCAAAGTGCCCCACAATAAGACTGAACCCTGAACCATCTGGTTGGTAAGCAAGCTTCTTACCACACAGCAACGTCTGTGTCCATGTATATATATATATATATATATATATATATATATATGTGAATGTATGTACGAAAATGTTGGTACAGATAAATGACAGAATTTACCTGGAAATCAATAAAACACACAACAGACATAGACACACTGAGCCCCTCATCAGTTGTTGACCAACGTTACTCACCCTGTCAGCACTTTCCAATGATATTGCTCAATTTAGTAGTGTTAGCATCATAAGCTGTTGGAGTGTAGATGAACAGAAATGATTGATGAATAAGGACAGAAAAATAATCAAGACCAGGACAGTCACATAAAAATGAGAGTATCAGGACCAAATGCTAAACATAGACAAGGTGTAAGGGGAAATGGGAAAAGTAACGTAACCAAGGGCTTCACATTGCATCAACATTGACTCATTTCAATGATTCTTTCTAGCAATGGCTTTGCTCATATACAAGAAAGCAGCTAATATAATAATATATATATATATATATTAGCTGCTTTCTTGTATACGAGCAAAGCCATATATATATATATATATATATATCATCATCATCATCATCATCATCATCATTTAATGTCCACTTTCCATGCTAGCATGGGTTGGACGATTTGACTGAGGTCTGGTGAACCAGACTTCAATCTGATCTGGCAGAGTTTCTACAGTTGGATGCCCTTCCTAATGCCAACCACTCCAAGAGTGTAGTGGGTGCTTTTACGTGCCACCGGCACGAGGGCCATTGTGGTGGTACTGGCAACGGCCATGCCCAAATGGTGCTTTTTATGTGCCACCTACACAGGAGCCAGTCCAGCGGCACTGGCAACAACCTCACTCGAATTTTTTTCACCTGCCACCAGCACAAGTGGTAGTAAGGTGACGCGTTAACGATCATGCTCTAATGGTGTGTTTAATGTGCCATTGGCATGAAGGCCACCTTGTTGCTCTGGCAACGATCTCACTCGCATATTAATCTTAGCACTCCACTAGTAACAGATGCCAGTCACTGAGTTTGATTATGACTTTGATTTTATATATATATATATATCTATATATACATATATATATATATATATATATATATATATATATATACATGTATGTATTATTATTTGATCATTTGAAGTGTTTAGTTCCTGTCAACTGTTTCCATGATGAATATATATCCATATATATATATATATATTTTGCTGTTGAGTACAATAGTGATTTTATTTGGAAAGTTTTCTCTTTATTTATAAATAACAGCTATAATATTAAATTGTATTTCTTTCGTATTAACATTTTCTGACAAACAAAAAGTGTTGCCATTCATATAATTTCCTCTTTCAAGTATTGGAAATACAAATATCAAATAACAGATTTTGAAAGTCTGGTTTCTTAAATAACTTGAAATAACTCGTTGGATTTATTTCAAAAACCTGTTGTTAATTTTAATATTACAAACAATTATTGTTTTCATCAGTCTTATGAACTTGTATTATTTTTTTTTCTCTAATTTTATATCTTTTTTTTTTCCGTTTTTTTTTTTGTCTGATTTTAGTAATATCTTAGACTCATATATGCTTCACTGAATTAGTTGTTAAACTACTTGTCTTTTCACCTCAAATATATTCAGTCGGTCTTATTATCATGTGAATCTAATATCTCAGACTTTGATTCAAACATTTTATGTTGCATTTTGGCAAAGTTATATTGTCCACTTAAACATATACACCATTGAATTTTATCTTGTATCATTAATCTTATTATAGGTAACTTTTGTGAAAGTGGCTTTTTTTTTTGTTTTGCATTAAGTGCAGGTTGTGTGGTTTAGACAATTGATTTGTAGTCAAATTGTTTCAGGTTCAACCCCACTGTATGTCACTTTGTATTATATACCAGAGATGACCAGTGCCTTAAGAATGAATTTGACTGATGGAATCTGTGTGGAAATCCATTGTGCATGTGATTGTATATGTGTGGGTGTATGCATGTGTGAGTGTGATTGTGTATGTGTGAGTGTGTGTGACTGTGTATGTGTGTGTGTGAGTGTGTGTGATTGCGTTATGCGTGTTGTTGTTGTTCTTAAGCAACAAGACAGGTAAGGGTGAATAGGTGATGGTCTAGGGCTTAGGGGCGGGAGACCCCAGACCTTGGAAAAAAAAAAACTTTAGTCATCTTGTTGTAGTCGAGGGCTTTTTGTTGACGCCCAACCCCACTGGGAGGTGGCCCTCGAAGTCACTGGAAATGGAGATCTCCAGGTCCAAATTCTTGAATGGCTGTTATGTGTGTGTAAACGTGTGTGATTGTGTCTGTGGGTGTGTGTAACTGTGTATATGTGTGTGTGTGATTGCATATGTGTGTGATTGTGTACGCGTATATGTGTGTGATTATGTATGTGTGTATATATATGATTGTGTAAGTATGTGTGTGTGTGTGAGTGTGACTGTGTTTGTTACCCTCACTACCTCCACTTGAGAACCATTGTTTGTTTATGTCCTTGTAACTTACCAATTTACTAAAAGAGACATAAAAATATGTACATGGTAAGAAGCTTGTTTCCCAACCACATGGTTCTAGGTTCAGTCCCACTGTGTGGCACCTTAGGCAAGTGACTTCTACTATAGCCTCAGGCCGACCAAAGACTTGTGGGTGGATGTGGTAGCTGGAAACTGAAAGAAGTCTGTCCAATATATATATATATGTGTGTGTGTGTGTGTGTTTGTGTGCCTGTGTTTGTCCACCGTCCCCACCATTGCTTTACAACAAATGTTGGTGTGTTTATGTCCCCGTAACTTAGCGATTCAGTGAAGGGATTGATCGAATAAACACTAGGCTTACAAAGAACAAGTTCTGAGGTTGATTTATTCAACTAAGTGTGGTGCTCCAGCATGGCTGTACTCAAATGACTGAAACAAATAAATAAAAACGACATTAATGTGTTCATTAGCCGTGTGGCTGCAGGAGTGGCTGTGTGGTAAGAGGTTTCTTTCCCAACCACATGGTTCCAGGTTCAGTCCCACTGCATAGCACCTTGTGCAAGCATCTTGTACTATAGTTTTGGTCTGACCAAACCCTCATAAGTGGATTTGATTGCTGGAAACTGAAAGAAGCCTTTCATATATGTGTGTGTGTATGAGTGTGTGTTACATCTGTGTTTGTCTCCCACCACCACTTGACAACCGATGTTAATGCATTTATATGCTTGTAACTTAACAGTTTGGCAAAAGAGATTGATAGAATAAGTATCACATTTAGAAAAAAATAAATACTAGGGTCAATTTATTTGACTAAAATTTCTTCAAGATAGTGCCCCAGCATGGCCAGTCTAATGACTGGAACAAATAAAATGTAAAAGATGAAAGATAAAAGTTAATCATCATTGTTTATTTTTATGATTTCATCAAAGTTCTATGATCTAGAACATACAAGGAAAAAATTTGTATATATGGTTTTTAAACATAAATCAATTAGTTTCACTTCTGTTTGAATAATATACTATTATAGTTTTGAATAAATGGAAACATGAAAGTGATTTTTACAACTTTCCCATACGTCAGAAAATGAAAACATATTATATATTTTTTCATAAAAATATTGAAAATAAAATGAGAGGAACTGGATTTACACCATTTTACTTTCTCCTTTAACTAGAGAGAAACATTTGGTTTATCGAAAAATTTCTGCTACTTTGGAACTATTTTCTTGTCTTTCTTTGCTGCTTAAACAAGGAACCTTAGAAAAGAATGCTTCGCAATTAACTTTAATAATGTTAAATGAGTTTTCACTTTGCCATTGCAATTAATTAATCATTTTGAATGTAAATTATAAATAAAACCTTCAACTATTGTAAGTCCCACAACTGTTAGAATTTTGTTTTTTTTTCCCTTTCTTATTTTGTGATGTAAATTCTTGATGCTATTCAAGGAATTTACCTTATATTCTGATCTATAAATCAACTTTGTTCTTTTATATTTGATTCAAAAAGTAAAACAGCTTTAAACATTTTTGATTAACAATTGCACTTACGTAGAATGTTTAAGTTAATTAGTGATGAGAAAAATAAAATAATTACTTTTCAATGGGAAAATTTAATCAGCACCGCTCTATACTTAACTTGATGTATCTGATATAAGTTGCTTTGCTAAAGTGAAATTAAAGATTTGTCTTAAAAATGCATAAACTCTGTTGCTACAAAACCTATATGTTTTTTTTTCATTTTTGTAAAACAGAAGCTTACTCAGTAAAATAAGTTTTAGCTTCTGTATCTGGAGTTAAGTGTCTTTCCAAAAGTTAATGTAACTTCTACCATGTATAAAGATACAGTTAAATCATAATATGAAATTATATATTTCTTTACTTCCCACAAGGGGCTAAACACAGAGGGGACAAACAAGGACAGACAAACGGATTAAGTCGATTATATCGACCCCAGTGTGTAACTGGTACTTATTTAATCGACCCTCAAAGGATGAAAGGCGAAGTCGACCTCAGCGGAATTTGAACCCAGAACATAATGGCAGACGGCTATGCATTTCACCCAGCATGCTAACGTTTCTGCCAGCTCACCGCCGCCTTATATAATATGAAATTATAATCAAGCATTTATTATAGAAACTCATTTACTCCATTTAAAATCACCTGGTCTTTGTTTTTCTGTCTGTCTACTGTGTCCTTGTGTGTGTATATATATGTATGCATTTGTGTATGTATGAGTCTACATGTGCATGTTTGTCTGTGAGTGTGATGGTAAGTCAATTATATACACCAATTTCTGTTGGCACTTTATAGAGTAAGGTTGATAGTTGATGTATCATGATGCTATATAGACTAATTTACTCACATTGTAATTATTGTCTCTGGGTAGTGATGTTGATATTTCAAAGAGAAATTTACATTTGTCTTTCACAGTGAGATGGAATACAACAGGCAATCAATCCAACTTTATTAACAAGTCTTCATGACTCTCTTAATCAATATTCAAGTCGAATTTTTAACCTAATTGTTTAGAATTAAAAAAAACAAGTAAAGTCTCTCAGTGTACAACTTTGATCTTATTGGCTTAAAGCAAATACAGATTAAACATTCTTTTGAATATTCTACCAGTCTGTGTCAAGCAGTGTTCCTTGATAATCTGGTTCCTATTTCCAACTGCTAAATAAACTGAGTCTATTATATACTAGCAGTATAGCCTGGCGTTTTTTAGTTGTGCTTAAAACGGCAGACTTTGATGTCACGTTAAAAAAGTTTTGACGTAGTTTCAATCTTTTTTGAAAAGTAAAAATTTTGCATTATGTAGCTTGTTATTTTCTTTAAATGAACATTTTTCTGGTTGAAATACACAGAAAAATGGCGACACAGCAGTCAAAAAATCATTAAAAAATTGAGATATTCATAGAAAAAGCACTTTTTTGATGTAAATAATTTTTTATCTTAACATGGTCCAATTTGAATTTTTTCTTCTACAGAATGAAGAGCAGGCCTTCTTTATCATACTCTCAATTTTGGTCAACTTGTGCCGCAGGGTCTCGGAAGAGATAGTGTTAGTTGAAGGCTACCAAACCTGCCACACACACACACACTCACAGACAACTTCAGCTTTATATGTATAGATTTTGTCACATGCACCAATGCCATCAGGAAATTTTGAACTCTCAATTAACGAGCTACTGATCCAGTGACTCACCCATTCCACTATTTTACTGATGCTACTTATGGCTTGGTAACCACAAAATAGATCCTGTGGCCTTTGATTTCCAAAGTGACAATCTTACATCCTCTTTTGTAAATTGCAAATCCTATGGGTCCTACTCAAGGACACAATGCATCACTGGGAATTGAACTCATGACCTTACAATCGTGGGCAGAATGCCCTAACCACTAAGCCATGCACCATCATATATATATATATATATATATATATATATATATATATGTATGTATTTATTACATATTATTTATATATATATACACACACACACGCACACACACATACACACACACACACACACACATACACACACACACATATATATATATATATATATATATATATATATTATATATATATATATATATATATATGTTGGGTTCAAGCAATCTTCTTTGTTGTTCAGGAAATTAATTGTGCTTTGATGGTCTTTAATCACAATATGTCGCTTCCTGCAGCATTAAAATTCTTTATATCAGTGGTTTTCAAACTAATAAATATCAGGACCCTACAAAAGTATCAGTGAAATTTTTTGCCTTCCTCCCACTGGACTTTGTTAATGAGAAAACATAACAGAGTTTGCATCCATAGTTATTCTTCATTTTTTGCCATTATATCGGGCAATTTCTAAAACCATCTTAATTGTTTTAAACATTGCAATTTGTCTGCTCCTTTCCTGATCTCATCCTCTATCCCTATAAAAAAAAGCACTGGTCTGTAATGCTTTGATGTGATCCTTAATGTATTCATTCTTTCCATTATCATTTATTTCTATTCATTCTTTCTATTTCTATGTCGATGTCAAGCCTGAGCCAGTAGACCCATTATCAAAAACATTCCAGCTATGAATATCCTCTCCTTTTAGTGGTATCAAGAGTTGCAGTATGCAAAGTGGCTTCAGATGATTAGCTTGAATTGATAGAAGCATGGTTGTTTTTTCTAGCAATTCGAACAACTATGTAGAGGCTTCGTCCATGACTTCATGTCCTTGTAGTGGGTAGTGTTTTAGATGAAATCTTCTTAGAGTGCATCATTCTTTCGTTTTCTTTAATATTGTACAGAAATTGTGTTTTTCCTTTGCTCCGATGAAGTCATAGGGGTTCTCTTGTGATATTCAATGATACTCAGTGTGTCTCAGGCATCTAAATGCGGTGAGGCTTGTTGCATTTGTCAGGCTTGAATGTGGTCAGTTTTTTTTTTTTTGCCCCCAAAAGAGAGAAAGAGAAAGGGAATCAGCTTTGCTACTGGACTGAGGTTTTACTTATTGATTCCAAGAAGAATGAAAGGCAAATTTGAGATCCCTTGGATTTGAATTCACGAGGAGAAGAACCAGAACAAATACTGCAAGCAATTCTATGTAATGATAAGGCACATGACTTAGTGATTAAAGAGTTGGACCAATGATTGTAAGATTGTGATTTCTGGTACTTAATCTATCGACCTCGAAAGGATGAAAAGCAAAGTCTACCTTCATGGAATTTGAACTCAGAACATAAAGACAGATGAAAAACTGCTAAGCATTCCACCCGTCATGCTAATGATTCTGCCAGCTTGCCACCTTAGAGGCAAAGACAATATTGGCATAATTTGAACTCGGGGCATAAACACAGAAGAAATTCTGCAAAGCATTCTGTCCAGTATGCCTACAAATCTGCCAGCTCACCATCTCTATGCAATACAAGTTGACCTCAGCAGGATTTGAACTCATAGTTGATCAGAGGACCAGAATATCTACTGCATGGTGTTGTGTCTAATGCTCTAAATCACTCTGCTGAAACACCTCCAATTCTTTTTAATTTTAGCACAAGGCCAGCAATTCTGAGGGTGAATGAATAAGATGATTACATCAAGCCCAATGCTTGATTTGTAATTAATTCCTTAATCCTGAAAGAATGAAAGGACAAATCAATCTCTTTTTGAGAATTTGAGCTCAAGACATAAAGCTGGAAGAAACTCCAGTAAACATTTTGTCTGGTGTGCTCATGATACTACCAGCTCATTTCTTTAACCCTTTAACATTTAAACTGATCACATCTGGCCAAAATATTCAGCTATTTTTACATTCAAACTGGCCAGATCCAACATCTTATACCTGCCCTGCAATATCATTCTTGAAATGCACGATCACATCTTCAAAATCTTGAAGCTATGAGGTACTCTTTTACTCTTTTACTTGTTTTAGTCATCTGACTGCGACCATGCTGGAGCACTGCCTTTAGTTGAGCAAATCGACCACAGGATTTATTCTTTATAAGCCTAGTATTTATTCTATCGGTTCTCTTTTTGCTGAACCGCTAAGTTACAGGGACGTAAACACACCAGCATCGGTTGTCAAGTGATGGTGGAGGGGGGGGGGCAAACACAGACACACAAACATATACACACACATACATATATATATATATATATATATGCATATATATATGACAAGCTTCTTTCAGTTTCCGTCTACCAAATCTACTCACAATGCTTTGGTCGACCCAAGGCTATAGTAGACGACACTTGTCCAAGGTACCAAGCAGTGGGACTGAACCCGGAACCATGTGGTTGGTAAGCAAGCTACTTACCACACAGCCACTCCTGCCCCTAGGTAGTGCATGATTAATTCAAAACAAGGTGAATAAATAAGCATTAAACTTGAGAGAGTAATCTGAATACTAAAGGGTTAATATTGCACGTACAACTATTACAAGCACTTGTCCCTGCCATTAGCAAAGGTTTTATTACACAACATCATTTTTGATTAAAAGCAAATAAAATTTCTCCACTCCATAATAATTGGATGCTACGTCAGTAGACCTTGTCATTTTTTTGCCTTCTAAATAGAAACATTTACTTGGCTGTAGGGAAAGTCTTCTTAAAAGTATCTGACAAATAATCAAAATTTCCAATTAGTAATAATTTAAATTTTCCATGTATTCAACTGCTTCAGAAATATTCTCTATATCACACTGCTTTGAGCTGTCTAATTTCTGGAAAATCATTAAGTGCATTTCTATATTCTTTTGGCTGTTTTGGAACTCATAACTCATATTACAAGCATAGGTTAACCACTACTTCACCATTTCATAGAATAGGTTTTTTTTAAAATCATTATCATATCATCATCATATTATTATCTTCATCATCATTTTAATGTCCACTTTTTAATGCTTGCATGGGTTGGAGAATGTTTATAAGGTAGATTTTCTATAGCCAGATACCCTTCTTGTTTTTCCAACCTTTGCCTGTTTCCAAGTAAGGCAATATATCTCCATAGTGACACTTGTTTTCACAGAATACTGAAAACGAATAACACTGCTTATATGACAGTGACACTTCTTTACGACTATTCCACACTGTCAAGGCAAAGGCACACAACCGTTCATGCTCACACCTACATAAATAATACATATATATATAATTATACTCATTATGTGTGTGTGTGTGAAGGCGCATGGCTCAAAGGTTAGAGCATAGAGCTTACGATCGTGAGGTTGTGAGTTTGAATCCTGGACTGGGCTGTGTTGTGTTCTTGAGCAAGACACTTTATTTCACATTACTCCAGTTAACTCAGCTGTAGAAATGAGTTGCAACATCACTGGTGCCAAGTTGTATCGGCCTTTGCATTTCCCTGGGATAACATTAGTGGTGTGGAGAGGGGTGGCTGGTATGCATGGGCAACTGCTAGCCTTCAATGAACAATCTTGCCCTGTCTTGTGCCTGGGAGGATAACTTTCTTGGTGCAATCCCATGATCATTCATGGCTGTGTGTGTGTGTGTGTGTGTGAGAGAGAGTGAGAGAGAGAGAGAGAGAGAGAGAGAGAGAAAGAGAATGTATATATATATATATATATATATAAATATATATATATATATAAGTGGGTTTCTATTAGTTACTGTCTGCCAAATCCACTCACTAGACAGTGATCAGCCTAGGGCTACAGTAAAATACACTTACCTAAGATGCAATGCAGTGGGACTGAACCTGAGACTGTGTGATTAGGAGGCAAATATCTTAATGACAAAGTTGCACCTGTACTTAATATTTTAATACTTTAATTAATTTCTGTCATAGTAACCTGAGTGTGCTGCGGTTAGTTCTTATTGAAATTTTTATTACTTGTCTGTGTACTCCAAACTTTAATATTCAAACTCACCTTTGTGGTTTTTGGTCTTTTAACAGAAACTTCGTGTAATTTACATTATTACAATATGCATGTCATTCAATTTTTAGCCAGTTTGATTTTCAGATTTGTCTCCCTTTGTCTTTCTTGGTCGGAATTATCCTTTGTGCTCTTTACTGTTCTCTTTGTTATGAACATAATTTCCGTTAAGCGAACATTATATTTCGGGGTGCTCATTACATTATGTTACAGCCAACATTGCTCTATATTCTATTTTGAATTTTGCTTTAATGTTGTTTTTGATCATCCAGCATATAAGAGTGATCACATATTCCAGTCACCACATTTTAGTCTTGTCTTTGTTGGCATTGTATTGTGCTGTTTCCTTTTAGCTTGTAATAGTATTAACATTCTTGTGGTTTTAGCCACTAGCTATCATATATGGAATATTTGACAGTCTGATGCTGATGTTTTGACTGAGTTAAATTCCAGAAACTTTATGGCTTCAACACTGGTTGTTGTGAGAATTTCTTTTCTTAGTCTTTTTATACATGTGTCTATGTGTTTAAGCATGCACCTTCTGTGTGTATGCACTGAAATTATATTTAAGATATTAAAGAAATTTTCGTATTTGTATTGTTTTCTTTGCTCTTGTACATTTATGTTTGTTTACATTACATTCAGATGTGTATATTTATATACCCTACCCGCCATTTTCCCATGTATGTTTATGAATATTTATGTTACTTATGAACAAACAGGCATATGCCAATTTTGATATCCTTTGTATTAAAATAAATTTTCTGTTTTGTTTGATAGTTCTTCTTCAAAGCATTCAATCCCCACCAGTTATTAAATCATATATTGCAATAAAGAATTTAACCACGACAGCAATAGTTCCACTCTTTACTCGCAGATTACCTTTCTGAAAACAAACATTAAAAAAGCATAAAAGAAAAAAAAATATGCTGATTCTACAGAATCCTCATAAGAAATAATGAAAAATTGAAATATTAACATAGAAAGAAACCAAAAAAAAAATTTAAAAATCATATTTTTACAAATTGTAGGAATAAAACTAAAAGAAGGAACTTGCAAACAATACACTATAAAGTAATCAGAGTTGATTGAATAAAATACAATAACATTTTGGAAATTCAGTATTTATATTTCTTTCTTTATATCAAATAAGTACCACAAACATTTGTCATATTTGAAGGACAGAAACAGATGACTTTTGTCTATTTGTTTAAATTTTTCTTTATTTAACATTTTATTTAGAGAAAGATGGAAACAAAAACAGGAGGTGAATGAGAAAGAAAACTGACGGCTATGGTTTATTTTAGAAGTTTCACTTAAAATATTACTTCAAGTTTATGATAATATAGTTTAGAGTAAATTTTTTCCTACATTTCACTCAACACAAATAAAATCTACCCACTTCTATTCTATAAAGTTGCAAAATAACTAAATTTAAATTAGTAACTATTTCTGTGAGCACTTGGCAATCAATACTTGAATACTTTTATTTTTATTTAGTATGCATTGTAATTTGTGAGAACAATAGCATCATTGGTTACATGTTTCTATCAGGCCAATCATTATTTGACAGCATTTCTGATGGCCTGATTGACTATAAACATCTGCAACTTGGGACATCATTCAAAGAGGACTGGACTTCTATTTAAGATAGACATATATATTGATTACATACATACATACATCTCTTTCTCTCTTTTTCTCTCTTTTAATTGTTTCAGTCATTTGACTGCAGCCTTACTGGAGCACTGCCTTTAGTCGAGCAAATCGACCCTGGGACTTATTCTGTCGGTCTCTTTTGCTGAACTACTAAGTGACGGGGACATAAACACACTAGCATCAGTTGTCAAGCAATGTTAGGAGGACAAACACAGACACACAAACATACGCACACACACACTTATATATACATATATATGACAGACTTCTTTGAGTTTCTGCCTACTAAATCCACTCACAAGGCTCTGGTCGGCCCGAGGCTGTAGTAGAAGACACTTGCCCAAGATGCTATTCAGTGGGAATGAACCCGGAACCATGTGGTTGGTAAGCAAGCTACTTACCACAAAGCCACTCCTACATACATATGTGTATATATGTATATATATATATATATATATATATATATATATATAATATATATATATATATATATACAAGATAAGAAAATGGAGAAATACATCTAAATCAAATATCAATTACCAGATAATACTCAATCACATACTTTATTAAACCACTACATAAGAGACTGTAGGGTTAAATATAAAAGCAGAACAAAACAGTGTACATAAAGGAATGTACATAAAAAAGTCTACATAAAAGAGTAATGTTGTATAAGTGGAATATATATAAAAGAGAATATAAATATAAGTAAATATAAATATAAGTATAGATTATATCTTACAGTTGTTTCGGCCATGTAGATAGGTATGTCTCATTTTACCAATATTAGCCCTTTATGGTTGGTCAATATATAGATATAAATGAGACATTTACAAAAAAATATCATAAGGCCTCTTCGGAGATTATGTGATAAAATCAGTCTACATATATACCCACATGGGTGTGGGTGCATACCCATAATACAACATATACATATACATATGAGTGCATATACTCACACTCTTATACATATAAAAATATAAATATACATAATGATATAAATAAATAATATAAATTAGTAAACATATATATGTGTTCCACATTCAATGTTTCAGTTTTTCGACATAATATTGTGATAATAAACATACACAAATTAGTACCTAGATGCAAATATACATAGTCAATTGTACATTATATTACTTCATAATAATTTCTAAAGTGTCATTAAAGTTAGCATCATTATCGTTGTCAATACCATTAATGTTATCATTATTATCATTCATAATATTATTAATAATGCTGACATTGGGATCCAGAGCGGTATATATGTATATCCGGGTTATAAAATCCTTGCTGCATATCAGTTCAAAGGCCATGATGGTTTACTGCTAGTGTTATCAACTTTTCTACAGCCATTCTTTTGTGATTGCCATTTGGTGAAGGTAGAGTTTGATATTACAGCCTTCTTTTGAGTTTCTTGCTGGGCTAGCTAGGACCTTTGGAACAGTGCAGTGACATCTATTTTAGGAGCTGATATAGCTCTTGATGTCAAAGTTTGGTGCCAACCCCACCAAGATCTTCCATACATATATCGGTGCATATCTTTCCCATCTTCACTCACTTGAGTGAAGATGCTCTTTCAGTCTCTCTGCTGTTTCATTGATGCTATCTTCTTAGTGTAGCACTGCTGGACTGCTTCAAGTTCCACTATTAATTTGCCACTGTGTGTGTGTGTATATATATATATATATATATCAGCTAATTTCGCTCTTACGTCTCACATTTGATCTTTGACTTCTGGCCGAAATCAGATCGCCATGTTGATTCACTAGCCTCTGCACGCATTTTTTTTCTCTCCTTGTTTCTTTCTGTGTTTCTTTTCTGTGTATCTTTCTGTTGAAGAGCGTAGGCTCGAAACATAAAAGACTTGTTTTATTTATATTCCTGAGCACCATACTAATACAATTGTTTGTTTGTATTCCACCTGCCTTCGTCTTTTGTCTATTTTCATAAAGCTTCCCGTTATATATATATATAGATAGATAGATAGATATAGATACAAGATATGTACATATATATATATGTATATATATATATACAAGATATGTGCACGCACACACACACACACACTTATAGATATAGATATAAGACATGCACACATATGCACATGCATACACACAAGTGTGCACACACATTTCTAAGTGCAGGCATGACTATGGTAAAGAAGCTCACACAGTTGCAGATTCAATTCCACTGCATAACACCTTGGACAAGTCTTCTACTACAAGCCTGGGCAAATCACTGCCTTGTGAGTGAATTTGGTAGATGGAAACTGTGTGGAAACCTCTGTGTGTGTAGGTGTCCATTTCCTTTATCCTAGCAGTTTAGCAAAATAGACTGATACAATAAAATAGACTGATACTTTAAAATATGTACTGGAGTTGATTTGTTTGACTAAAATCCATCAAGCTCGTGCCCCAGCATGGCCACAGTCCAATGACTGAAACAAGTCAAAGGTGGTATGTATGTGTGTAGGCACAGCCATGGCTGTGTGGTAAGAAGTTTGTTTCCCAACAACATCACTCTGGTTTGGGTTCCATCCCACTATGTGGAATCTTCAGCATGTGTCTTCTGTTATAGCCTTGGGCTGACCAAAGCCTTGTCAGTTGATTTTGGAGACAGAAACTGAAAGAAGCCCATTGCATATACATATATATATATATTTATATATGTGTGTGTGTATGTGTTTGTGTCTGTCATCCACCACTGCTTGACAATGGTGTTGATGTGTTTAAGTCCTTGTAATCTAGCAATTCTGCAAAAGAGACCAGGCTTTAAAAAAGTCCTAGGGCTTATTTGTTTGACTAAAACCCTTCAAGGCCACAATCAAATGACTGAAACAAGTAAAGTGATAAAAAGGTATATACATTTATATACAATGGGGTGCTGAAAAGTTCTTGGCTTAAAGGGTATCACAAAAGGCCTGACTGTAGGCCCAACCTTTCAAGTTCTTTTATGGGCTTAGAAAAACTGAAGGACCGCTGCAATAAGTGTGTGAAGCTGAGAGGGGAATATGTTGAATAAAATCATAATTAACTGATCCTCCAGTTTTTTCTTTTACTCAAAGCCTGAAACATTTCAACACCCCATCACGTTTGTGTGTGTGTGTGTGTGTATACATATATATATATATATATATATATACACATACATACATGCATACATACATATATATATATATTTATATATACATACATACCTATATAACTGAACACAGGCTTCCACACACAGTCTCTGTCTACCAAATTACACTCACAGACGTATTGGTCAGCCTGAGGCTACGATAGAAATCACTTCTTAATCACACAGCCATGTCTGTACCTACTTAAGTGCCATGCCAATTAACTCGTCCTGGCTAATTGACTGATATTTTGGTTAATTTAATCAATGTAGTTGTAACCATTTTTGAACAACATTATCATTGGGGGATTTTGTTAGTGGTTGGGTTGAGGATATTATTTCATCTGATTATGTAATTTAATTTCCCCCTCGTAATTATACCATATTGTCTAGAATTATTAGTGCAGTATGTATCAAGTTTATGCGTTTATAACTTTGTATAATCTATTTTAATTGAAGCAACGTTTTACAACGTTGTTGGTAACTTAGTTGTGACTGAGGTAAAAGAAAACAAAATATTACTAGCATTTGTTTTTTTCAGAAAATCCTCACGAAAAATATATTTTTGTTTGTCAAAATAGTTAATTGTTAGTGCATGGAGTTAATATTTGGCTTGTTGTGTTTGTCTAAATATTTCCTCTTTCATCATCATCATCACCTTTGTTGCTGTCTTCATCATCATCATTGTCGTTGTTGTTGTCACCGTTTAACATCTGTTTTCCATGCTGTCATGGGTTGGACAGTTTGGCAGATGCTGGCAAGTCAGAGAGAGCTATGTTTAGCCCCTTGTGTGCAATAAGGAAATAAGAGAGAGCTACCCCAGGCTTCAATATATTTTATCTTTTACTTGTTTCTGTCATTAGACAGTGGCCATGCTGGAGCACCAGCTATTTTGGCATGGTTTCTATGGCATCCGTGTCAGTGACACGTAAAAGCACCAACAGATTGTGGCCATTTGCCAGCCTCCTCTGGTCCCTGTGCCGGTGTCACATAAAAAACACTCACTACACTCATGGAGTGGTTGGTGTTAGGAAGGGCATCCAGCTGTAGAAACACTGCCAGATCAGACTGGAGCCTGGTGCACTCTCCTGGCTTCCCAGACCCCGGTCGAACCATCCAACCCATGCTAGCATGGAAAACGGACGTTAAACGATGATGATGATGATATATATATATATATATATATATATATATATATATATATATTAGAAAATCATATTTTCTACTTCCTATTTCTTTTTAAACAAACATTGACAATCATTGAGTCTTGAGATGTCAAATCTGTGAAATCGCAGGTGATAATTTAAAAAGATAATTTTTAAAATGTCAATAATTCTAGGTAGTTTTTGTCATCCATCATATGACATGCATAAAATATTTTATAATGATTTTGCTAATTTGATTTAAAGCATAAAGTGAAAAAAAAAAAGAAGGGTGGTGAGCTCATACTCATGGGAGATTTTTAACGTTGGTCTATTTCAGGTTGATAGCATAGAATCTGAGGGTGACTACTTTGTTACACAAATGGGCAATAATTCATGTCCCAAAGCAATATTGTCAACCTGATTCTCTGATAAAAATGCCAACATAATTGACCACTTATTTTACAGAGATTCTTCCTCTACCATTTCCTCTACTTCAGGAATTTTGTTCAAGCATTTCTCTCATCACTTGCTTTATTTTTATTGAATTGATATAATGTGGTTCAGCCTTGTATCACGTCAATAGCAAGTCACTTCCTAGACTTGTCCTTCAATCATATTTTAGCCTCTCAACACCTAATATAAACCACCATCCCCTTACAAATGCTCCCCACGACTTTGTCAAGGATGCTTCTTCCATTTTCCGTTTTTCCTATTCTTTCTTGTCTTGCAAGTTACTCAGTCACTTCCCTAATGCCAGTGGCATAAAAAAAAAAGCACCCAGAATATGCTGTACAGTGGTTGGCATTAGAAAGGGCATCCAACTATAAAAGCTATGCCAAAGCTGATGCTGGAGTTTTTTGTGGCCCATTGACTTGCCAGATCTTGATTCTGAGAAATTATTGTCTAACTTATCCCAACATGGAAAGCATGTTAAATAATGATGATGATGATTATGATGATACCTAATTGTATTAAAATTAAGGCATATCAATATGTTAAATTAGATATTGACTATTTAGAACCTGAGTAAAAAGGAAGAGCTATAAAGCAACTGTAGGATAGTGGTGATGCTCTCAAATTAGTGAATTAATGTTGATGCCACTGTAATTACCGCATGTCTTCTTTCAGCTTTCACAGATGAAAAAAATTACCTAACATCATCAAACATTGTTAAATGGTTTAATAATTATAAACATTGATAAGAACTTTGGATGGTGACTGGAATTTTAGTTTCAGTGAAAAATAGAGATAACATGTCTAGAGAACAGCTGAAGATTGCAAATCCAGAGAAAAGAATTGACAAAAAAAATATACTTCTTTTTTGTAAAACAAATATTCACTTTCACAAACGAGCTTAGAAAATTTACATGAAATGGTTAACTCAGTCGTTAACTCTAGACATTATGAAAATCATATTTTAAAAAATAAATAAGACTTTATCAATCCAGCTTTCAATAAAAAAAAAAAACAGAATGAAATTCATTTCTTGATTATTTTATTGATGTTGAAGGTAGAAAAACTGGAGATCTGAAGTGACTTGCAAAACATACTAAGATATTTTTCTAGTATAGAAGACACTCAATTTTCCCAGAATGGATACAGTGATAATACAACAATAATAGTCTTCTACTACAACATTAACTTTTAAGCCCATTTTTGTTGAGGAAACTAAAAAAAATATTAATGATTTGAAAACAAAGTAAAGTTCTAGTTATGATGTCTTCTTTACTTGTCTCCTGCAGTTCTTGAAGGCTACATTAGATGAATCCCTTTGTTTGCAAATTAATCAATCGATTCAAAGTTTTGTATCTTCTGACCCATTAAAACCCATTAAAATTATTCCTATTTTAAAGGAAAACAGAAAGTAGTTTTTGAATTGTTAACCAGTTTCTTTATTTTCTAGCATACCTAAAGTATTTGGAAAAGATAATTTTCTTCTACTATATTTTTTTATTGATGAAAATTACCTAGTTTAAAAAAAATAAACAGCTTGGTTTTTGCAGAAATAATTCCACAGAGAATGCAGCCCTTGAGCTGAGAGAACAAATTGAAGGCTATTTAAGACAATAAGACAAATAAATATAACAACTTGATTGGCAATTATCTTTTTAAGCTTGTGGCATTGGAGACAACCATCATTACTTGTCCCTTCAACTTTGACCTTCATATCTGAACTTGAGGCTAAAATAACCTAGGCAACAGGAGAAATAGAGGAGATTAATTGGTTCCATGAGAATCACTGTTGCCATAATGAGGGATAACTCCCCCATCATAATATCCTGCACTACTGGCTCGTTACAGTAATGATTTTCTCTTTATAGATTTTGTAATGGTTTTCGAAAATGAAAGCTTAAATTATAATTTTGTTTTCTTTTCGGTTTATAATATTTGGATTTCAACACTACAAAAACAAAAAAGAAAAAGTGATTAATATCTCAGATAACTAAGAAGAAACACCCATTGGATTATCCCTGGGCCTTTCAAAAGCTTTCAGCACTTCGGATCACAATATTCAACTCTATAAATTACATAATTAAGAAATTAAAAATCGAATACACCCAGTTCCACAGATACCTCATTAATCGATATTGATTTGTTGTAGTATCCCCAAGGTTCCATTTTAGAACCCCTATTATTTATTATCTATATGAACAACATATCCATGGCCCTAAAATTACTAGATTTCATTTTATATCTGGCTGGCACATCACTAATTCCCTTTTCTACACTTAGTCTTGAACACAGTAAATATGAACAGTATAAACAACAAGCTTTTAGATGTAGGCATCACTGTGTGGTAAGAAGTTTGCTTTCCAACTACGTGGTTCTAGGTTCAATCTTACTGCATGGCACCTTGGGCAAGTATCTTCTGTGGGGGAGAAGATGGGATGTGGGAGAGTTTGATAGAGAACAGAATTATTGAGAGGAAGCATGGCTGTAAAGAACATGCCTGTGTATGTGGATGGTCACAATTTTACTTAACTTGACATGTTTTCTGAAGCACAGAAAATCACCAGAAGTCTGACCAAAACTTTGTGAGGGGATTGGACTGATGGAAAACTGAAAACCTGTCGTGTGTGTGTGTGTGTGTTGCTGTCTTCTACCTTGACATCATATGATAGTTTAAATCAGTGTTTCTCAGCTATGGTCCATATAGCCCCCAAGAGTCCATATAAGATTAGAGTAGGGTAAATCTAAAATAGTAATCAAAGGAGTCCATAGATATATAATGGTTGAGAAACCCTGGTTTAAATTGATGTTACTGTTACACTAGCAGTGTCCTCTCTTCATCTTCCATGCAAACATGTCTGGTCAAGGGGAAATATTACCTTACCTGGAGACAGGAGAGGATTGGCAACAAGAATAACAAGAAGAGCATCTGGCCCAAAAAAATCCACCACAGCAAAATTCCATCTGACCAATGCAAAGATAACTGGACATTAGAACGATGACGATTATCTAACGGAAAATAACATCTCAACCTCTCAAAAAATAAAACTGAATAAATGCATAGTTTTTTTTTCATTGTTATCAGAAACATATTACTTTGGACATTGCAACCTGAATTTAACTGTAGCAGAATAGAATAATCTGATCATTTCAAATTTCTAGAAACCCTCATTGATAAGAATTTAATGGAATCTGCATAGCGAGCGAATGTAGAGGTGAATATTCAGTGCTATTGGTATCTTATCTCATACAAATATTTTTTTTATTCCTAAAAACATGCTACTTAACATATATCAGACTCTTATTGTTATCTAAAATATAGTGTTATTTTGTGTGTGTATGTGTAGGTTTGCATTGGAGTAGGTAGTTATCATTCTAGTAAAGTGGCAAACTTACAAAGAAGTGTCATGAGACTAGTTTTAAATTGAAAATATAAAAAAAAAATGCAATACTGGACATACTGATTTTCTCTGTAGTAATATTTAAGTTTTAAAATTTTCAGACTTGTCTATATTGGCACAGATCATATTTTTCAATAATTTTCATCTTCACTCTTTCTTCCTAAATGTCTGTTGGCTTTAGAGTTTTTTAAACAACTCTGACAGAACCAAATCATCATCATCATCATCGTTTAACGTCCGCTTTCCATGGGTTGGACGATTTAACTGAGGACTGGCGAACCAGAAGGCTGCACCAGGCTCCAATCTGATCTGACAGAGTTTCTACAGCTGGATGCTCTTCCTAACCTCAGCCACTCTGAGAGTGTAGTGGGTGCTTTTACGTGCCACTAGCATGAGGGCCAGTCAGGCGGTACTGACAACAGCCATGCTCAAGTGGTGTTTTTTACATGCCACCTGCACAGGAGCCATTCCAGTGGCACTAGCAACGACCTCACTCAAATGTTTTTCACATGCCACCGGCACAAGTGCCAGTAAAGCAACGCTGGTAATGATCACGTTTGAATGGTGCCTTTTACGTACCACCGGCACGGAAGCCAGTCAGCTGCTCTGACAGGGATCACACTCGGCCGGTGCTCTTAGCACTCCACTGACATGGGTGTTTATATAAAACATGGATATTTCAAGTTTTCAGACGCGTGTATACTCAAACAAAGCAAATTTTATAATACAAGGTGGTATCAAAGAGTTCCCAGACTAATTATGTTTGACAAAAAGTAACTTTTTTACCTAAGTTTCAGTATTATCTCCTTTGAAATAGTTACCTTGTGCAGCAGTACACTGGTCTCAGAGTTCCTGCCATTTTGGGATCTGGCTTGGAAGTTGTTTCCTGTGAGTTGCTAGCTCTCATTGTGCCCACTACCGTGTGCTGCCATCTGTTGGTGCACTACAGAACTAGTCCAGAAACTTTTTGATACCATCTCATATTCTTCTTCTTCTTCTTTGCATTCTACCTAAATGTCTATTGACTTCAGGGTCATGAAACAACTTTTGCAAAACCAAACATCCATGTTTATGTAAAGCAATTTTCACAAGACTCTTGTCCACTCACAACTCCTTCAAAAAAATTATTTCAAATAAGATCAAGTTCATTAAAAAGGACATTTCTTATATGCTTCAATAAATTTATAAATTATGTAAAAAAAAATCCACCACCAATATAACACAGTAAATGTAATTCACTTCAAAACAGAAACTACGTAGTTCTATGCATCCGTTCAATCATATAATACTCATTATTCTGTGTGTTAAGCACTTTATACAAGTACTGCATTCACAAACATTGTAACACCTGTCTCTATATAAATTACTACTTTTGAAATCAGTGTTGTTTCTGATTTATTGTCATCATTGTTTTTCACAACTGCCATTGTCATCATCACCATCATCATCATTTTGTTGTTCCAAGTAAAAGAACCAAAAAGGGTCATGGCCCCACCACTATAATTTTATCATTTTATTCTCTGCTCTGTCTACTTACATATTGTAATGTGCTGTAAGTTTATAGTCAAAATAAGCAATTCAATTTTGAAAAGCATTTTAGTTGCAGCTTGTTCAGGGAATATTCTGTTCTTGAAGTTTCTGTTCAAAGCACATGTTGTGTTTTGTCATTTGTCATAGGAATTAAAATGCTCATTTTCAAAGACTGCTTTGAAACAGTCATGTTCTATGGTAGCAAACCCTGAGCAATAAACAGAAACACTAGCAGAACAGATAAATACTGAACACTGCTTTCATTTAGGATTTGCACTTGGGAGTTCATCCCTTCACAAAAAATAGAAAAAATAAAAATCAGCTAATCACAAGTGTACAGTCTTTCTCAGCCAATAGCAATATATATTAAAAAACAATAATAATAATAATCTGATTGAACATACACATACTTTGAAATGAACAAGTACCCCAGTGGCCATTCATTCAAATTACAAAAGTAGAGTTACGAATTTAAGCTTCACTATGTTGGAAGAGCTTTTCAAAAGCCATACATTTCCAAAGCAAATGATGATATATGTAGATTCTTGTTATGACCAAATACCAAGGACAAAAACAGATTGACCAATAGTGAGGGCACAAAATCTGTATTGTGGGTTACTAATTATGGAAATGACAAAAAATGTCATGGGAATTTAGTCCAGATAATTCAATGTGCCTCAACTGAAGTAATAGAAGTCTTGCTTTATGAAAGTGTAGTGATTCTACATCGTTCCTAAAAATTATATTCAAAGAATATGTGTTGTTTCGTGTTGTTCTAAGCATCAATTCCATGATTTGATATTGGTTTTCTAAGACCTGTCTCATGCATGATAATGGTACTTGTTTTAAGAATTTTCATACTGATTGTTATTGCAGTGTATTCTTGCATTGCAGTGCAATAATGATACACATATTTCATCTACATCAGTGGCCCTCAACTGTTTTTTTTTTTTAGCTATAGAGCCCTTTGATTCCAATTTTTTTCAGATGGACCCTCATAACCATTCCATGTTAAAAAAAACCTATTATATTTTTATAATTAACCCTTTAGCATTCAGATTAATTTATCAAATGTAAGGCAATGACCAAGACCTTTGGCATTATGTCATGCTTGTGAAGAAGACCCATCAAGCCGAGCAAAATCGCAGTCGTGGCAGATACCGGTGTCACACTAATTGGCACCCATGCCAGTGGCATGTAAGTGCACTTGTTACACTCTTGGAGTGGTTGGCATTAAGAAGTGCATCCAGCCGTAGAAAATCATATCAAATGAGACTGGAGTCAGGTGCAGCTTTCTAGCGTGCCAGCCCAGTCAAACCGTCCAACCCATGTTAGCATGGACAACAGACATTAAATGATGATGGTGATGAAAGAACCTCCATATTGCCATAATTTTGTTGAAATATACTACTTTTTAGAAGAATAAGGAACATAGTAAAATAACTTTGGCATTATTATTTGGAACATGAAATGACCTCACTTGAATGTTTTTTCACATACCACCAGCACAAGTTCCAGTAAGGCAATGCTGGTAATGATCACGCTCGAATAGTGCTTTTTACATGCCACAAGAGACAGAGGCCAGCTTGTTGCTCTGGCAACGATCACACTTGTATGGTATTCTTAGCGCTCTACTAGCACGGATGCCAGTCATCGAATTTGATTTTGATTTCAATTTCACTTGCCTCAACAGGTCTTTGCAAGCAGAGTCTAATGTCCAATGAAGGAAAGGTATGCATAAGTGGACTGGTTACACCCCTGGCATAGGCCACAAGGTTATGGTCTCACTTGAGCTTGACAAGTTTTCTCAAGCACAGCATATTTCCAAAGGTCCCGGTTTTAAGAGGCTGTGGCATGATTTGAGGAAGATTTAACTGCTATTTTTAACAGTATAGACATTCCTTAAATGACAATATTAGTTTGACTTATATTAGTATATTGCATAAACTGATAGCCATAGATGGAAATGATCAAATAAACTATGCTATTCAACTGCTCTCTCTCATGAATCGCAACTTAATATTTGCTGCATATATTTGTCTTGTACTGAATATTTAATTACAAGTTCTTCATCTAACCCAACTCAGGGGAATAAATAACCAATTATCTTGGATTGTTACACATATGAAAGTCAACAAAAGATTCAGCTCTCATTTCATTAGAAGGAATCTCTTATCAGTTGATCAACCAGTAAAACTTGCAGCCAAATATCTCTGAAATTACTCTCTGTCATATAGGACAGTGTCATCCAAGATAAACTATATTTGACAATATGGAGTGTGAATAGTTAGAATGCTTTGACTATAAATTTGCTTGGTTAGTGCTAAACAGTAACAACAACAAGAACAATTTAAAATGACATTAGACAAAGTGTGTTAAAAGACTTTACAAATTAATTTATTATTATTTAATCGATTAACCAATTAATTAACAATAATTAATTCTGCTACATGTGTTTTAACGATACTCCCAAAATACAATAATATATGCTTCATATCAAGTATCTTATGAAAAAAATACAAAACTGAAATATTGTAAGCTTTCACCAGGCTAGCAATAAGTTCAGAAGTACTATAGTCTTGTCACTTCATAAAAAACTGCATCTTCTTCAAATTATGCTCAAATTTCATGAACTCAACAGAAAGATGGCTCCAGCTCTCAAAATATCAAACTGAGAATACTCTGCATCATCATTCTGGTTGCTATTACACACATACTTTAGTCCTTTGTTCCTGTGGAATTTAGGCCCCTAACAGCTTTTCTCCACTTTGAACTGTGTTTCAGGCCTTCCTCTCTCAGGTTTTGTTGGTTTAAATTGTCATTGGTGCTTCTGTAACTTTATTATTTGTCTTTGTTTTTGTAAGAGTATTTGATACTTACAAACCCACTTTTACCTTTGAGATAAGGTGATCTATATTAGTCTGGCATCTCTCCTTTGACCTGTCAAGTACGAAAGCCCCAGCTAGCAGCTTGCATGCAAACCATCACAGTTCAAAAAGGAGTGAACTTAGTTGGGGGTGCTACCCAAACATGTACATTCAAATACATATAAATACCGGACATTAGGAAAACGAAAACCAGTTTCAGAAAGAGAAGAACATTATAAAGATCATAGTTTTGTTGCAAAAGGCATTGAGAAATCGATCAATAATTAATGTATTAATCAACTAATATAATTAACAATAAATATCTGAACTACAACCATTTTAGGTGTGTTTATTGGCTAAATGACCCTCTCAGAGTACAACATTATCTGTTTCAACATATCAAGCATCTTTATAAAACAAACGAAAGAAATAAAGCAAATTATTTTAATTAAATTAACGTTTATTTCAAAGGTATAGATAAGAGGAGATAGAAAAAGAGAAAGGGAGAACAGAAAGAGAGAAAGGGTGATGTGGAAGGAAAGAAAGAAAGAAAGAAACCAATTGATTATAGGGCAATTCAGTGGTATTGAAGTTAGAAAATATTGAGAAATATCAGATTAAGAGATCTATACAATATTTTATCCTTCATATCATAAATGGATGTTTGTTAACCAGATTTGAAAATCCATCTATCTCAATTGAATGTTTAGTAGAAAAGAAAGCTGCATGATGAAGTACTTTCTATATCAATATTCAAAGACCCTCCAGAAGGTAAACAAGAAAAATCAATTATAACTATTGGTTTCAAAAGGTATTTCAACTCGTTCAGACACAAGTGACAATCAGACTGTATTCTTTTAATATTTTATTCTTTCTCTGGTCTCAGTCATTGGACTAAAGCCATGATGGACCTTTTTTTAGGGTTTTTCTCTCTATTATGGTGACCCCCACCACTCCCAGTACTTAGATTGGTACTTGTTTAATCTCTCATTTTATTGATTGTCCAAGCATATTTTTTCTTCAGAGTAAACGGATGTAACTTTCTATGAAATGCAGTTCACATAGTACTTTTCTTTGATTTTGTTTGATTTATCAGCAACCTCTAGACATTAAACACACATCTTCACATACACACACACACACACACAGTTATATGGACATCCATATATGATCCTCATCAGTATGCTCTCTCTTCAGAGAAGTGTGTCGAAAGCAATGTTGTTGCAAATCCCTCACCTTTGTCTAGTATGCAAATTGTTTATCAAATCTAACCAACTGGAGATACTACCCACTTCTCATCTCTTGGATTGGTAGCTTCTTATCAGTTTGTGTTATATATATATATATCGTTTGTATGTATTGAAAATTTGCATGTCTAGAGAGATAGCATAACAGTTAACTGTTGCTTACAACTGTACATAAATCCATTAACATCCAAATTCCATCAGGTATTAAATGCAATTTGTCGTCAGATTTTTTGTATAAGATTCAGTTAAACTTTTTATCATAGCATCAAAAATTGCATAATCTTCACATGTGTTTCCTGAGCTTATACTAGTATGCCATGTAGCAACCGTTACATAGAAGATTGCATTATCATTTTGCATTGGCAACTGACAATGAATTAAATTAATTTTTTTTCTTTTGCTGATCTGGTGTTCTTAGGTGATTATTCGGTTACCAAATGGTATGCTAGTACTTGCTAGTGAAACATGTGTAAAGATCATAAAGATTATGTCATTCATGCTGCCATAATACTAAGTTTAGCCAAGAACTACTTATAGTTTTTTTTTGCTTTGAAGATGTGGCTCTAGGCAGGTTTTTATAACAACTTTGTGTCTCCGAGCAATCCTTGGGCTCTGAGTACATACTTTACTCTTTTACTATTTTACTTGTTTCAGTCACGTGACTGTGGCCATGCTGGAGCACCACCTTTAGTTGAGCAAATCGACCCCAGTACTTATTCTTTGTAAACCTAATTCTTATTCTATCGGTCTCCTTTGCCGAACCAGTAAGATACAGGGACATAAACACACCAACATCGGTTGTCAAGCAATGTTGTGGGGACAAACACAGACACACAAACATATACATATATATATATATATATATATATACGACGGGCTTCTTTCAATTTCTGTCTACCAAACCCACTCACAAGGTTTTGGTCGGCCTGAGGCTATAGTAGAAGACACTTGCCCAAGGTGCCACACAGTGGGACTGAACCCAGAACCATGTGGTTCGTAGGCATGCTACTTACCACACAGCCACAGGATCTTTTATCTTTTACTTGTTTGTTATTAAACTGTGACCATGCTGGGGCACTACCTTGAAGAATTTTTAGCTGAATGAATCAACTCTACTACTTTTTCTACCTGGTTCATACTGTATCAGTCTCTTTTACTGAACCACTAACCATTCAGCCATGAAATTTCTATCTATGTTTGAAGATCCATTTAATCTAGAACCACATTACTGAATATGTCTTGATGTTTTAAGATGGTAGGACAGAAATGGATGTGTGGTTACAAACTTTGCTTCCCAATCACATGGTCCTAGGTTCATTGTCACAGTGTGGCATCTTGAACCTTGCAAGTGGATTTGATAGATGGAAACTGTGTGGAAGCCTGTTGTATGTACACACGTGTGAGTATGTGTGTGTGTATGTGTGTGTGTGTGTGTGTGTGTGTGTGTGTGTGTGTTTGCATTTGTCTCTTTGTCTTGTCATAGTATGAAAGTTTTGAAAAGAGAGTTATTGTCACATAAGCACTGTCATTCAGTTACAATATTCAGCAAGCACACATTTTTGCATGGGGAAATATTACTTTAACAGATGAGGGTTGGCAACTGGAAAGGCAATTCTTCCCAACGTGTGCAAGTGTTGAAGTTTTGGCACAAGGCCAGCAATTTCAGGGGAAGTGGCAAGTTGATTACATTGACCCTACGGCTTAAGTGGTACAATTTTACCACTATCAAAAGGATGAAAAGCAAAATTAACTTCAGCAGGATTTGAACTCAGAACGTATAGCTAGAAGAAATGCCACTAAGCATTTTGTCCTTCATGCTAACATTTCTGCATTTCTGCTTGCTTGCTGCTATTTCTAGCAAGTGAAATAATCACATATAGAAACGTTTTCATTTGTTTGTCTTTTCTCCATACTGGAGAGAATTTTATGTAATTGTGGTTTTCTTTGCAGTTGTATCTCTATTAATTGAAAGCTCTAAGACATTGTAAACAACTTTAATACTAATTCATAATTCATGTTCAAGAGGTTTTCTTTTGCTTATATTTAGTTTCTGTTTCTAGAGAATAAATAATAACAGACCCTTTCAAGTGGAATGCATTTTAAATATCAAGTCGAATGTATTGTTACATGTTGCCGTTTAGCTTCAGGTCAACTCCGGTCCAGTAGATATATAATCATTAAATGATAGAATGAGATTTAAGATTTGAAGGAGTTTAGATGCAGTTCTTCTAGGTTGAGTGGCCTTCTAAGAAACATGAAAACAAAACAAAAAGTTTCTCTATTGATTGCTTTTAGTAGCAGGTTTGATGCACTTTAAGTATCTCTGGTTTGTTATAGAAAAAAATTTACCTAGATCCACTTTTAAATTAACTACTT
>NC_043005.1:72183052-72240552 GCF_006345805.1 Octopus sinensis
ATTGTGTAGTGTGACTAGGTTGCAACAATAATAAAGCCTTTATGTTGTTAATTGACTTCCTAGAAATATCAGCTAGGTATCCCTCACATTACATTGGACAATGAAATTTTCAATATACAAAATAACAGCAAGATACTCAAAGCCTTTGATCAGAAGTATTCCCTTCTGATTAAAGATTTACTTGGCTAGAACTGACCTGGTACTGAAGCATTACATAAGAGTATGAAGCAAAGTATTAGTCTCACTAAATCAGAGACTAGTTATGCATTAATGAAGCTCACTAGCTTTAGACTCTATAGAGTTTCTATAAGTCAGCTTGCAGCATGTTTCGATTTACTTGCTTATGTAAATATCCTGATCTAGCATATATACATAAATGATGTTATGTGTCTTTAGGTAAGAAAACATGTAATCAGTTTTAGAGCAATACCATTAGTGTAGGAGTTTATGTGTTTCAGAGTTCGTTGTTGGAAGAGAGGAAGAATGTAATATTCATAACAGGTAGCTGAGAAATGCCTGAGTTTATGAGGTGGGATCAAAAAGGACTCCATCTTCACAAAGTACAATGGACCAGGCTGAAAAAAAATGTGTTTTCAGATATATTTATGGTAATGGAAATTGCTCCGTAATTGGATGGAACATGGAATTTTATATATATATCGGCTGACATGGATATTATGTAGTTTTAAGCCGAAATGAAATGAATGGTTGTGATATGATTGATAATTATGACTGTCATATATATTCTACACTGACTGTTGATATGGGTAAATGTGTTTCGTGTTTGAACCTTTGCAGATTGCTAAACCTGTCCTTGTTAGGTTTCAACATCTCACATTCTCTTAGAATTATCTAACCATTTCTGCTGCATCATTTCATCATAGAGAACTAAAAATAATACACACATATATATAACATATAAATATATATATATATATATATATATATATAATATATACACATACATATATATATATATATATATATATATATATATATACAACATACATATATATATTATATATATATATATATATATATTATATATATAATATATATTATGTATATATATAAATACATATTATATATATATATATATTATATATATAAATATATTATATATATATATTATATATATATATATATTATATATATATAAATATATTATATATATATATATATGCATGTATGTATGTATGTATGTATGTATGTATACCACCACTAACATGGCATATTATTTTTTTATATTGGGATAAAATTATAATTATTTACAATATTTGTAATGCATTTATAAGCTTCATATTGCACTTCAGATTCATTTCCAACCGAGTTTAACAATATAAAATATAAAGTGGAGAATTTTAAGGATGAACATAACAGCTTATATGAGTTTCATTTTCCTTTAAATTGCTGCATTACCTCTTAAAGACTCTATCTTCATGTGGAGTAACTGGAATTATTTCATCTTAATGTTAACAATGTTCTTTAAGCTGTGTTTATAGGAAGATTTAAATTCTATAATGTAAGATAACATAGCAATAATCTTGTATTTTATTTTCCTGTTTCTGTCAAGCTGCATCAGCACATGGTACCTCTTCACAATTAGGTGGACTGAGCTAACAAGAGTTAATAATTTTTAGTTGAAAATATGATTAAAAGTCAGTAGCAAGAGAATGAGTTTCTATGATACTAAGGTGGAATAAATACCTATTTCTTTACTACCCACAAGGGGCTAAACACAGAGGGGACAAACAAGGACAGACAAACAGATTAAGTTGATTACATCAACCCCAGTGCGTAACTGGTACTTAATTTATCGACCCTGGAAGGATGAAAGACAAAGTCGACCTCGGTGGAATTTGAACTTAGAACATAATGGCAAACGAAATACGGCTACACATTTCGCCCGGTGTGCTAACGTTTCTGCCAGCTCACTGCTGTGGTAGAATAAATACCACAAGGTATTTTCATTCAGCATGCCAATGCAGGTGTGGCTGTGTGGTTAAGAAGCACACTTTGCAATTGTGTGGCTTCACTATGTGGTTCAGTCTCACTGCATGGCAGCATTTGAATTCAGAATATAAAAACAGATAAAATGCTACTAAGCATTTTTCCTGGTGTGCTAATGATTCTCCCATCTCACTGCCTTGACCAAACTGATTATTGATTTCAAATTTTGGCACCAGGCCAGCAATTTTGGCAGAGTAGTAAGCCAATTACATTGACCCCAAGTGTTCCACAGGTATTTATTTTATCAACCCCAAAAGGACGAAATGCAAAGTCAACCCCAAAAGGAGGAAATGCAAAGTCAACCACAAAAGGACGAAATGCAAAGTTGACCCCAAAAGGACGAAATGCAAAGTCAACCTCAGCAGAATTTTAACTGAGAACATGAAGACAGATGCAATGCTGCTAAGCATTTTACCTGGCATGCTAATGATTTTGCTATCACCCTGCTGTAATTAAGCTAAATATTATTTTTTGCCTGTGGACATAAGGTCACAAATATGTAAGGTAGAGTAAAGTCAGTTGCATCAACTGAGGACCTTGACTGGTGTTTTACTCTGTCAGCTCTGTAAGGGCATAAAGCAAAGTGGCTCTTGGCAAGATTTGAAATCAGTATAAAACGATGTAATGGAAACTTGTTAGGACTTTTATCTTTTATTTGCTTCAGTCATTAGATTGTGACCATGCTGGAGCACTCCATCGAAGAATTTTTAGTTAAACAAATCAACCTCAGTGCATTTTATTTTTTATTCTTCAAGCCTGGTACTTATTCTATCAGTCTCTTTTTGCTGAAATACTAAGTTACAAGGACATAAGCACACCATCACCAGTTATCAAGTGGTGGTGGTGGTGGACAAACAGAAATAGACACACACACATACACACACACTCACACACACATATATATGAGATGGCGGCGAGCTGGCAGAAACGTTAGCACACCGGGCGAAATGCGTAGCCGTATTCGTCTGCTGTTACGTTCTGAGTTCAAATTCCGCCGAGGTCGACTTTGCCTTTCATCCTTTCTGGGTCGATAAATAAAGTACCAGTTTCGCACTGGTGTCTATGTAATCGACTTAATCCCTTTGTCTGTCCTTGTTTGTCCCCTCTGTGTTTAGCCCCTTGTGGGTAGTAAAGAAATATATATATATGAGATGGGCTACTTTCTGTTTCCGTCTACCAAATACACTCACAAGGCTTTGGTCAGATTGAGGTTATAATAGAAAACACTTACCCAAAGTGCCATGCAATGGGACTGAACCCAAACTTCATACCACACAGCCACACCTTTTGTCCATTAATCTGACGATTCTTGCAATCCATTGCCTTTGACCAATCCATCATTCTCAAGTAAATTCGGTATGAACCTCATTAATTTCATTCTCTTTTATCTGTCTCCCAGTTAATTTCGATGGAGAATTGAGTTTATAGTTTGACACGGATGTTGTGTTCTTCTTCAGCTGAACTTAAATGAAACTAACAAAACAACATTAATCATGTGTTTTACTATTTTCTTCTAATGATAAACTGTATCTCTTCACTGCGAGTTGGACTGACTCCACATTAGTTAATATATCTTCACCATAGAGAGTGAGAAGTACTGATGACAGGTTACAAATTGTCAATCCTTCAGCTATTGATTGGGTCACCTGAAGCTTTAGACTACCATATAGCAAAAGAGAAAGTGCTGCTCAATATATTTTCTGATCTTAACAAAAGATTTGAAAATTTGGTTAAAATAGAAATAGGTTCCAGTATAAGTTGTTAAGGAAATAGACATGTGTGAGAAAAGTCATGTATTTCCTGTTACTAACCACATGAAGTTTGAGGTTCATGGAACCTTGCTCATGTGTTTTCTACAATAGCTCCAGAGGTGACTTAAGTCTTGAGAGTGGAATTGGTTGATCAAAACTGAAAGAAGACCATTATGTATATATGTATCTACTTGATATATTTGTGTGTGTGTGTGTGTGTGTGTGTGTGTGTGTGTGTGTGTGTGTGTGTGTGAATTATTTTCTCCTTGGCTTGGCTTCACATGGTAGCTGTAAACAAGTGCCACCATCATGCAAGCATTATCTTTCATTTCTGACCTTTTGTGGTACCATGTCTTGGCATGAGGAAATATTAACTGTTTTGGAAACAGGTGAGGTTTGAAGTCAGGAAGGGCATCTGGTCTTAGAAAATCCATCTCAATTAATTCCATCCGACTCATGCAAGTATGGGAAAGTGGATACTGAAATGATGGTGAATTAGCTGATAATACACATGCATACACTTACAGAAATATATAAATATATATATTTACCATAGGCTTCTTTCAGTTTCCATTTGCAAATGTCACCCACAAGGCTTTAGTTAGGATATAACAGAAGACACTTGCCCAAGATGCCACATTATAGGAACTGAATCTGAAACCATGTGGTTGGGAAGAAAACTTCTTAGCTACACAGTCATACAGAAGTTCATCAAGTGTTACCTAAAATCTTTGGAAAATGAAAAAACCAAATTGAAAATGAGGAATTTGTGTTTCTGTCTGTATAAAAATAACGAATAAATTTCAACCAAAATTAAAAGCATGCTAAGTGGAATCAAGCATGCAATACTAGATACACCAGGGGGTAACTTGATCTGTATATATATATATATAATGTTGAATACTGAAATCCATATTTTACATAATTATTGTGTGATCAAATGAACCCCATCATTTTTGATGGGTACTCTGCTAGGCATCTAATAAGAATTGGTTATAACAAGTGAAGGAACAAAAGAAATGTCTTACTGCTGCAGAAGCAAGGCAAGAAAAAGACAGAACAGACTCGAAGAAGCTTGAGATTACCAAAGTAATAAAGCAGGGTAGGGTGTGCAGTGTTAGAGAGTGGTGATCATAGGCACTGTACTGTTTCAATGGGCATTAAATCAGTAATGGTAATGAATACACTAATGATATTGTTAAAAGCGTTGTATATTCATCACATCAAACATTTCCAGTTCTGTTATTGCTCCCGTTACATTACCGTGACTCAATCAGAGAAAAACAATTATCTATGTAAAAAGTCATTAATTCTGCAAAAACCATTAGTCTCGTAGAGGTTCCAACATCTTACATCTTGATAACATTCCTAGAACTTTCAAGTCGTAAAGATGCACTTTCACTGATTCTGTCTCAATGTCTTTAACTAATGGCATCATGATGTTAAACTCTAGAACAAAATCAACAGACTGAATATGAAGTATCAAAATTGTAAATGAACGCACAATAAATGAACTGTGTTAGTAAAGCGCTCATTCCCCCACCAATCCACTAGAGTTCAAATGATAAGTGACCTTGTTTGAAGGAAATCAAGAATCGCTATAATAAATTTATCCCTTAAAATTAAAATTAGAATATAAAAGCATTTTATCATAGTTCATTTAAAGTTTTTATCCTGTTTCAAGTATTAGTTAATTTGCAAACTAAATCTTCTAAACTCCGTCTTTTGAAGTGTAATTCTTATCTGGAAATAAATTACTTTGATTCTGAAATTAACCACTAGTCCAGAAAAAAATTTCTGCTATAGGTTAGTAGTTTAATTATTTTACTTAACTTTTATAATTTGATTTCGTTCTCCATATCATCGTAATCATCATCATCATTGTAGTCAACTGTCAATGATAATGTATACTTTAATGTGCTGAAATTATTGTTGGTGGGTCTGCAATCCAATATATTTTGAACTCGGAAGTCTTTAATATTGCATTCTGCAAGTGGAACAATAATATTATAAGGCTTAAGCTAATTGTCAAATCTCAGGTGTTACTTCCTTAGCTATCCACCCCACCTAAATAAACAACCCACGTTTCTTGTACTACTCTCTACACAGTCAAAGCACTTTCTACCCAACATACAAAATCAATTTTACATTAAATTTTTACAGCAACACAGCTGTTTCCTGGAATATATCTACTGATGTTTTCAATACTCAGGTGCACATTGCCACTTAATTTGTATCTGAAGTTCATATTACACACCTACTGTCTTATATTTATCCCTCGATGCACATTATAGTATGCATATGCATGTGCAAATTATATATATATATATATATATATATATATATATTATATATATATATATATATATTATATATATATGTGTGTATATATATATGTATGTATATATATGTATGTATATATATATATGTATATATATATATACATATATATATGCACACATATATGCATACATATATGCATACATACATTCATACATACATACATACATACATACATGCATGCATACATACATACATACATACATACATACATATCGAGTTTACTTATGGGTGGATGCATTGCTCTGTTAATGAATGTGCATTTGTCTGTTTGTTTTACATTCATTTCTCTATACTAAAGGGGTTTAGATGAATGTATTAGTCAAGCATTGTTTTATGACTTGATACCCTTCCTGATCCTAAACCTTACCAGTTTCTCAAGTATGGAATTACTCAATCTATGGTGTTGGACATGGCTATATGGTGGAGATGTTTGCTTCACAGCACATTGTTTAAGGTTCAATCCCCCAGTTTGGTACCTTGGGCAAGTGATTTCTATTACAGACCCAGGCTAACCAAAGACTTGAGAATGGATTTGGTAGACTATTTATTAAAATGCAAAGTTATGAGTTTTTATGTGATGTCAATGTAAAAATAGTCACAGAAAAACCTATACAACTATAAAATACATACATACACACATATACGTGCACAATGTTTTTCAATCAAATTTCACTCACAAGGCATTGGTCAGCTCAAGGCTGAAGTAGAAAACCCTTGCCCTAGATACCAGACAATTTTTTTTAATTGAAACTGTACTGAGATTTTGTTTTGCAACTCTAGTTTCATGCCACTGTGATCTTCAGGCAAGAACTCAAGAAGTATTACAGCTTGGTCTTAGTGGTGTATGTACACGGTGCAGTGGGTAAATTGTCACCATTCAATATTCCAGAATTCGTGCATGTGCATTGTTTGTCAACTACACAGTATAGTAGGCTCAGTTGGGCACCTTCTGTGAGAAAAAACAGCACATTAATGCCAATTCACTCTGCCAGAAATTTGGAAACTACATGCTGTACTCTTGGCAATATGACCATTTCAGACTGTTTGGGTGTCAGTCTCAGGACATATATCGAGAATGATAAAAAGCAGACATCCTGTCAACATCATGGTGTTTGGAGTGATCACTAGTGATGGTGACGTTATGCCTCCATTCATCTTCCTACATGGCCTCACACTCAACACAGAGGCCTACATTAAGTGCCTGGAGGTGGTAGTGCTGCACTGGGTCAAGAGGGTGGCTGCTGAAGGGCCCCCATGTCTGGCAAAAGGACTCTACCCCATGCCACACAAGCAGGAGAACACAGTCATGGCTGTCAGATAATTTCTGTGACCACATCACCCCTAACATCTGACTACCTAACTCTCCAGATTTCAACCATCTTGATTATTATGCATGGCACACAGTTGAGTTAGAGACTAACAAAACTCCTTGTAGCACCAAAGATGAACTGAAGGCAAGGATTATGGCAGCATTCACCAACTTAAACAAGGAGACCATCCAGAAGAGTTGCAGCAGATTCCGAAGTCATCTGGAGGCTGTGGTTGAAGCCAATTGTGATTTTATTGAATAGATTTACTCTTTAGTATTTCAAGATATTTTTATGTAATTTTAGTAAATATGTCTGTTAAAATGAGATGTCAGTGTTATTTTCATTTTTTGCATAATTTAGACAACAAATTATTCACCCCACCCTATATATATTTTGGTTTGTAGTCTAGTACTTGTGTTTGTTCATTGGATTACTAATTTTTTTTCTGATTGGATGGTGTTTTTTCTGGCCTCTTCATTAGTTGCTTCTGTTAATTTTTGTGATGTGGTGTTGGAATTTCCTGCAATTGTTGGCAGGGTGTGTGTGTTATTAGTTTGTTTAGAACTTCTTAGCTGGCTGACTGGGTGGCTGGCTGGCGGGTGAAGGGTCTTCTTTTGTTGTGGTTGAGTTATGCTTTGCTCTCTATTTATTTTCTTACCTAAAGATTACAGTGATACGAAACAGAAGTCAGAAAACAAATTCTCAGCTTCAATAAAATCAATCCCTATATATATATATATATATATATATATATATATATGCAGGAGTGGCTATGTAGTAAGTAGCTTGCTTACCAACCACATGGTTCTGAGTTCAGTCCCACTGTGTGGTACCTTGGGCAAGCGTAACTTACGGGTTCAGCAAAAAGAAACCAATAGATTAATTACTAGACTTACAAAGAATAAATCCTGGGGTTGATTTGTTTGACTAAAGGCGTTGCTCCAGCATGGCTGCAGTCAAATGCCTGAAACAAGTAAAAGAGTAAAGAAGAGAGTATATATATACACACACACACTATATAAGCACTAGAATAAAGTATCTCTACAAGGAATATAATTAAAGTTGAAATTTCACTAGCACTACTCTGAGTTTCACTTTTTGATCTTGTAGTACAGATTTAATAATGGAAATATATTTATATACGTATGGTACCAGCACAATGTCACAAAATATCTGCAAAGAAACTCGTAACATGATTGGTTGTTGGCATCCTATAAAGCCATCACTGATATAAAATGCAGTTATAAATGAAAAATGGAAAATTATAAATTTGATGAGTTGAAAGAAATAAAGATAGAGAATAGGGCAAAATAGAAAAGATTAAAGAGTTTTGAAGCAATCATATATTATATTGAATTAAATCTATCCATGTGTGCGTGTGGGCATGTGTATGTGTGTGTGTATAATGGATGGATATATGATATATGCATGTGTGCTTGTATGTAGTTATGTATGTATGTATGTGTATGCAAGTATGTTGATATGTATGAATGTATGATATTTTTAAAGAAAAATAACAATGCTATTTCAATGGTGTATGGGCTGAAAAGATAAAAAAATGAGAAGAAAAATATGAAGGAGAAAATAAAGACGTAGAGGAAAAGAGAAGAGAATGGTGCTATTATATAATATGTTGCTTTAAAGAATAACTTATATAATGTTATATTTAAAAGTGAGTGAAGAATTGAGAGGAAGTAAGGAAAGGAGGAAAAGGAAAAGACGAAAGGGAAAAAAGTTTTCGGATGCTCAAATATCTTGATACAGAAAAGCAATGTAAACAATAATTGTAAAGTGTGAAATCTAAAAACATAAAATTAATTATGAATAATCAGTGGTGCATAAATGTCGATATGTAAATGTTTGATGAATGCAACAAGGGAAGTAACTCTATTGGCTCTATTGGATTTCCAAACAAATTTGAATTGGATTTTAAAGCACGTTTCAATTGGATTACAGGTGGTGGTTGATATTAGACAGAAATTCAACAAAGCTTTAGGCAATAGAATAGCTGACTTTTATATTATGGCTGTTAAATATCCATTGCTATTTGTGATATTTATGGATATGGTGATGTAAAATGTTTAAGAAATTTCTGCCTATACAAGTGCTTACTTCAAGATTATATGTGGGTTTTGTCATAAGAAATTGCATTTTATATTTTCTTTTTGAGTTATAATAATAATAATAATAATAATAGTTATTATTATTATTATTATTTATTTTTTTTTAAACATTTAACCTGAATGTTTGTTACAGTCACTTGCTGAGACACACCCAGTGTCCTGGGGTGAGTGAAGGATAAGAGATGCTACTGTATGACTAAAATCTTGGAGAGCTAGTGAAATATTTTCATGTAACACAACACAAACATTTAAATGGATAGGGTTTTTCTAAACATATGGACAGTACTTGTCAGCACAATCTCTTGGATTCCTCTGAGACATGGTTCTCCTGGGATTTTTTTCTAGATGTTTCTGACATCCCTTTCTTATCATACCTTGGGTACATTTTATTCGTTTTTATTTTTTATTCCTTTCTTCTTTTCCTTTTTCTCCTTTACTTAGTTCCTCTCAGTTCTTCACTCACTTTTATCATAACTATTATTATTATTATTATTATTATTATTATTATTATTATTATTATTATTATTATTATTATTTAAGGTTGTGAGATGGTAGAATTGTTAGATTGCCAGAAAAAATGCTTTATAGCATTTCTTCACTTCTGTACTTTTTGAGTTCAAATGCTCTTGAATTTGATATGGCCTTCCATCCTTTTGGTGTCAATGTAATTCGACTTCTTCCTCCCCTCAAAATTCTGGATTTCTTTCTGACCTTTTTATATTCAGAGTTCTTATCTCACTGAGTCAAGTTTGCTTTCCATCCTTTCTGTATTGATAAAATAAAGCGCTTGTCAAATACGGAGGATTGGTATAATCAACTTCTCCATTCAAAATTACTAGCTTTGTACCAAAATTATAATAATAATAATAATGATAATGATAATAATAATAATAATAATAATAATAATAATAATAATAATTATTATTATTATTATATTATATTATTATTATATTATTATTATTATTATTATTATTATTATTAACTTGGTGAAATGCACATGAATTAGCACATCGGGTGAAATGCTTAGCAGTATTTCATTTGCTGCTACGTTGTGAGTTCAAATTCTGCCAAAGTCAACTTTGCCTTTCATCCTTCCAGGGTCGATAAAATAGGTGCCAGTTGAACACTGGCGGTGATGTAATTGACTCATTCCCACCTCCCTCAAGCTACCCTTGAGGAAAAAAATTTGAAATAATAATAATAATAATTAATAATAATAATAATAATAATAATAATTATTATTATTATTATTATTATCATTATTATTTTTATTTCTCATATACTTAATCTTATCTTTAAAATGACTCCATAATAAACATTGATTTACCTGTCAAGCATCTTATGAGATGCTAGATAGTAATACTTAGAGGTAATTTTAAAAAAATCAACCTGTCATTGGTTCAAATTCCTGTTTATATATTGTATTATGACTACATTAGATTTTTATTGTTATTTCCATGTATTTATATTTAAAGTGCTGTCAAAAATATAGGTTATGTTACAATTAACTGTATTTCCTAAGTTCAAATATTTGCATAGACTTGCATAGATTAATGATATTTTTCCTGAATTTGCAAAATTCCTCTTTATAAGTCACACTTAGTCTACACTGAATTCATCTTTTTTCTTTTGTTTTTGAATGGTGGGCTTTACAGCTATGATAGCCTTTTAATCCAGTGTAACCTGCACAGCCAACACACTCATACATTTAAAAGAAAGTTTAATCAATTCTTTCAGACAGATAGAACACTCATGAATAAAATTATAAACAGACTAATTGCTGAGATTTTTCAATGTAAAGTACTATTAGACATTATCAGATCTGATTTGAGAGAGAAAAGAGAAACACAGCTTGTCTTTGACAACAGAGAAAGAAAAATATATATGTAAATCTTGTGATGCGGGTGATTCTTCAATTTAAGTGTTTTCTAGAATTTTTTTTTAATTCTTAGTTTTTATTTATTTATTTATTTATTAAATGATTAGCAATCAATTGCTATTTCTTAAATGGTAGCTTTTGGCTAGCAAAAATTTTATCAGAGCAGCAGGCCAAAGAAGAAGCCCATGCATGATCACCTACATACCAAAACAATATCATCCAATTGTCCCTCATATTAATTGATCATAAAACACTAGTAGCAGGCTTAAGAAGGATTATATAATTGCCTGCTTACTAGAAATAGTAGCCAACTGTCCCTGAAATCAACTGATTATAGAACACTTGTAGCAGATCAAAACAGGAGACTTTACATGACTGCCCACATGATCTAGAAGATCTGCCCACCACAGCAGAATTGTTATATTAAACCACTTTGGTTAATGCTCCCCTCCTAACTGAAGAGGTTTTCTTTTGTCTTACACATTACTTGGTGGGCCTGTTGGTGCTCGTACCATATAAAAAACATCTATGCTGGTTCCACATAAAATGCACCTGTACCAGATCCACATAAAATGCACCTGTGCCAGAGCCACATAAAATGCACCTGTACCAGAGCCACATAAAAAGCACTTGTGCTGGTGCCATTTAAAATGTGCCCAATACACTCTGTAAAATGGTTGGCATTTGGCAGGGTATCCAGTCATAGAAACCAAGCCGAAATACATGAATGGAACTTGGTGCTGCTCTCCAGCTTGCCAGCTCTAGCCAAACCATCCAACCAATGCCAGCATGGAAAACAGATGTTAAATGATGTTGATGATGATGTCCCTCAAATCACACTTCACTGCTTTAATATGGAAACACACATTAGATATTGCAGTTCTAGATTAACCTCCTAAAATGACAGTCTCTCCTCAACTGCAGTGTCTTTAATCCTGGGTTTACTTGACATAGCGCAAAACAATGATAAGAGCATTACAAAATGTTAGTCTATGTTAGAGTTCTGACAATTTGTCAGTATTACTATGTATTTTTTTTTGTTTTTTTCTTTACAGTTTTGCCTTGTGTAAATGTTTTAAAAAATCTGGAAAGTATATGTCAAGTTTTTTTAATAAAAATATACGTGATTAGAAATTAGAAAAATCGATGTTCTGGTTAATTACTCATGATCATTACTATCATGAAAATACTTAGCCTAGTGGTTAGATTCAAGATAAAGTGTAGCAATCTCAGTAATTAAAATATCATAGAAACTGGTTGAACTCTGGCCTTATAAATTCTAGGTGTCGTCACAGACCTTAATTGTTACTATCAAAAATGTTGACCTGTCAGCTCATAAGTAATAGTAAAATTTACTGGACATTGTGGAGTAATGTGTTTTGCTTAATTTGTTTTTAGGTTGTGTTGGTTATTTAGCTCTCTTACAAGGCAGTTAGCTGGCAGAAACGTTAGCGCACTGGGCGAAATGCTTAGCACTATTTTGTCTGTCATTACATTCTGAGTTCAAATTCCGCCGAGGTCAACTTTGCTTTTCATCCTTTTGGGGTCGATAAATGAAGTACCAGTTTCGCACTGGGGTCGATGTAATCAACTTAATCCCTCTGTCTGTCCTTGTTTGTCCCCTCTATTTTTAGTCCCTTGTGGGTAGTAAAGAAATATATTTAGCTCTTTGATGGCAACATAGCCTCTGTTATTCAGGATATGCTCACAGCATGTTGCTTTATTTTATTTTATTAAATTTGTCATAAAAGATAGTACAAAGATTAGGTAGCTTTGCAGGCTGGACAAGACATTAATGAAATGAATGATAAGGATGGAAGAAGACAGAAAGTGCCCGCCGACCCTCTGCTTCTCTGTAACATTGTTCTTTCACAAACATACATTGAGGTATTGAACCTCTTACATTTTTCAATATTTCAACATATGAGGTATTAACCCTCTTACAATTTTTCGATATTTAACATATACATTAAGGTATTAAACCTCATTACAATTTTTCAACACATACAGCTTATTTGGATTAAAAAGTCCATTTCAAATTTAACACATACGTGAGGCAATAAACCTCTTATACTAATCCCCACTTAACTCTCTTGCAGGGATTAAGCATGTTACTTAATAGATTTTATATGTTGCCTGGTTTAAAACCACTTCATACTTTTTGCAGGGACCACTTTTGGAAGTTGGTCTTCAATCTGGGTGTAACTGCTGACCTATATCCCAGCAATTTCAGAGGTCTTGAATTAAAAACAAAGAAACTCTTGGATGCTGCTTTTTTTTCCTCTCTTAAACAAGTCTCTGATATCCAAGAGGTTAAAAAGTGTCATTTGAAGGGCACCCAGGAATCATGACCCTGCTGTGGCCTGGCCCCCTTTGAGTGTGAGAAGTTAAGGACTGAAACACTTGCCTGAGAGGAGTTTCTTTTTTGAAGAACTTCTGCAGCTCAACTCGAGAGTTTCTTACCACTAAATTAAAATAATTAAAACTAAAATATGTATACATATTCATTTGAGTAGCGCATACTAATGAAGGTATGTCATACATTTTTCAATCCAGGCAAAGACCTAGTAAAAATACATTCATGTATGAAAGAGCTTCAACAAGGCAGCGCTCACCTGCTAGAAATAGCAGCCAACTCACTCTCTGTTATCTTCAAATAGGTAGGGGACATTGGATAATCTAGTCTTCGATACATGATACTTGAACAATAAGAAGAGATAGTCACAGCTGGATTGCCTATTAATACAAGTTTTTCTATTCATCCATTTCTTTGTACAAAAAGCTGCTACCTTTTAAAATGTCTTTCCCTTCTATTTCGTACACAAAGTAAATTAAATTTCATAATACTTGTACCAGTTTAACTCACTAATATACTCAACTACTTCCTGTCAGTTTACAAGTGATTTTTTTGGACAATACCTCTTCTACTCAGATGTAATCGTGTAAAAAGAAAAGTGTTCTTTTCCATGAATTAATGCAAATATCTGAATTTGCAAAAATACCTAATTCACTTTAGTAGTCTTTCAAGTGGATTTGTTCTTGGCTTTTTAAGCTACAAAACTTCTTGTTATTTTGTTACCATTTCTTCTTTTCCTCTTCTCTGTCTCGGTTTTCTAATGGCATTGTGCAAGGTGAATGCATACAGCTCTTATATAACATACAAACATATAAATTTATTGGTTTACACACTGATTGGCTGGCAGTCTGGCGGTGAGCTGGCAGAAACATTAGCACGCCGGGCAAAATGCTGAGCAATATTTCGTCTGGCGTTATGTTCTAAGTTCAAATTCTGCCGAGGTCGACTTTGCCTTTCTTCTTTTCGGGGTCAATTAAATAAGTACCAGTTACGCACTGGGGTCGATATAATCGGCTTAATCCATTTGTCTGTCCTTGTTTGTCCCCTCTGTGTATATCCCCTTGTGAGCAGTAAAGAAATAAGTATAAGAGATATAAGTTGAGCTGGTAGAGTCATTAGCACAGTGGATGAAGTGCTTACCTGTATTCCTTTTGGCTCTTTATGTTCTGTGTTCAAAACCCAGTTAGTCAACTTCATTTTCATTCCTTCAGGGTCAATAAGATAAAGTGCGTGGCAAGAACCCGGGATGATGTAATCGATTTCTCCCCTCCCCTGTAATGGATCAGCATCTGATTCAGGGATGGTTCCAGGTTCAGTCTCACTACAAGGCACCTTGGGCAAGTGTTGTCTACTATAGCCTCAGGCCAACCAAAGCCTAGTGAATGAATTTGGTTGACAGAAACTGAAAAAAACCTGTCATATGTATAAGTGTGCATGTGTGTCTTTGTGTTTGTCCTTCACCACTGTTTGGCAACTACTGTTGGTTTGTTTATGTCCCTGTAACTTGGCAGTTTTGCAAAAGGTACTGATAAAATAAGTAACAGGCTTTAAAAAGAAAAAGTTCTAGGGTTGATTCATTCAACTAAATATTTTTCAAGGCTGTGCTCCAGCATGGCCACAGTCTAATGACTGAAACAAATAAAAAATAAAGAAAATATATATATGTGTATGCATAAGTGTATATTTTTATAAACCACCAATCTTTAGAAGCATAGAAGACTAGGTGTAAAACTTTAAAACTATACAAGATGTCTAACTCTTTTTTGTTATATGTTTTAATTTTTTTTAGGGTTTCAAAATGTTTATTTTATGTACTTTGTACAAATGAAATTGAATTTTGGCAGAGAATGTAAAAATTAAGACTAGTTTGCATATAACATACACACATCAAGTATTCCATTCAGTGTTTATAGATTTTCCAAGCTATTTGTGGTGGTCTTGGTTTTTTTTTTTTATGATTTTCTTTATGTTAATTTGGTTAATTATAAATATTAATTCTAACAGTCAAATATGTTTTACGCTGTGAGGGAGAAGGGAAGTCTAATGTTTCAAGTGCTTGTCTTTTTTAAGAGAGAGAGAATAAAGGTCTTATCACTAAGCTGCAAAATTGCAAATGAGATTAAAGCAAAAAAAAATAATGTGAAGAGTGTGATGCAATAAAGTAGAAGTAGTGAGAGAGTAGGTAAAAAAGAGAAGTTAGTGTGTAATGGTGTGAACAAGGAGGCGGGGTGATGTACTTAGTGTGGGAGTTATACATTGTGGAAAGTAGTAAAAGAGGTGGGAAAGAGAGGGTATGATTGAGATCCTTGATATTAATTCTTCAAGTGGATTTGTTCTTGGTTTTTAAAAAACTAAACAACTACTCATTATTTTCTAGTCTCCATTCTTCTTTTCTCTCTTTCTCTATGTGTATGTGTGTATATGTGTGTGTGTGTGTGTGTGTTTATGCATGTATATATATGCACTTTCAGTTCTCGTACATAGTGCACCTGCTCATTGATTTGTTACTGCACCTCCTACCCTCTGCTTCTTCCCTCCTCTCTATAAACTGCCTCAATTCTCTGCCTTAGTTCTCGTGGTTCCTCACATCACAGTTCCTCACAGCCTTTCAAATTTTTAAATTTATTTCTCCCTTATGAATTTTTATTAATCTGTTGTTCTCACTACTCCTGCCAGCTTATTCCCACTCTGCCCCTTTTCCTCCCCTGTTGTGTTTATACATGTGGCTAAGATCAGCTATCACCCAGGTGCAATTCTTGTGCCCAGGTGTTGTATAGTGCAGCAGGCATACACTCAACTTTACTCTTGTTTCAAGGTCATTCTTTGATGTATTCCATCCACAAACATCTTTGGCATCCTCTTGATCCTTCTTCCACATGCCAGGATGATCTTGGACACTGACCTGTGTTGGCCACACTGTATGTGTGGCCATACTAATGCATACACATCCCTTTATGCCTTGATTCTTTGGTCAGCCTTCTGCTTTATCTCTTAACTCATCCACCTTGCCATCACCATTTCAATTGATATGTGTGGCCATGTTTCCCCTCATCTTTTCACTGTCTTCCTCATTACTCAACCTCTACACAACTCATACCCTACCCCATACTATTCACACCACTTCATACACTTCATATACTTTCTCCTCAACTTCCCACACATCACTTGAAATCTCTTCACTACATACCTTTTTTCACCCAGCTTCCATTTCTTTCTGCTTCCTCTGCAGAAAGACAAACATCCAAAATGTTAGATCTTATCATCTTCCTCATGATATAAAGTACCAAATACACTCTATAAATTGGTTGGCATTAGGAAGGGCATCCAGCTATAGAACCCATGCCAGAACAGACTATGGAACCTGCTGTGGCACCTGGGCTTGCCAGTTCCTGCCAAACCATCCAACCCATGCCAGCATGGAAAACAGATGTTAAATGATGAGGATGATGATGATGATGAGCAGTTATTACTTTTTACCAATACAGAACATCACTAGTTTCTTCAGTTCTGTTTTACTATAAACACTGTAGCTTCTCTTGAGAGGGCATTTAAATTCATTAATTTATAAATATAGTTATTTATTTACTGACAGAGATGTAATGTTTTGATCAGATGAAAGTATAGATTAGGCTATATCACTTCTTCAATCACTAATTTCTTTTGAAATAGTAATATCCCTTGTGTGTCTTATTGCATTTACTTCTCTATGAAAACTCTAAAGAGTGGATAAAAAATCATTAGTCATAATTCTTAAACACTACAACTATTATGGTTAAGTTAATAAAATTAATATTGTTAATAAAAGAACCATTAAAGAACTAATTAAAAATAACTGCAGTAACAAAAAATTTCAAATTATAAAGAAAAAATTAGTCAATGACTAACACTATTTTCATTTTTTCCAGCAAGTACAGGAAATATCATAGGACATGTTTCAGTCATATTGTGACCTCATCAGCATAATATATATTATATTTACAACTGCCAAACGGCTGTTACAACTCCATCACTTTACAGTATCATGTTTCTATTAATACAAAATACCAATTCAGTCAATGATTTTACTTTAGCCATATTGTTCTTTCTCTGTGTTAATTTTAACAGCAAATATTCATCTTGATGTTGTAATGTGTAACATTTTCCAGAAATTTGTCTGCAAAGATGATTTTTTTTTATTGAATTTAATATTTTTTCATTTATTTTCCAGCTGTTTATGATATCGGTGCTGTTGCGCCAGATACGTACTGTGGCTATACAATACGAGGTGAAACCAAGCCTACTGGGTACATAGTATCACCAACATACCCTGGCATTTATCCAGACAACTTATTTTGCTACTATAAGCTACAAGGGAAACCAAAACAACGGATTAGATTAAAATTTGAAGATTTCTCACTATTTCACGGTGGAGAGTAGTGAGTATATAAAACTTTTTAATTCGTTATCTGAATATGATGTAGAAACCTGTGTGTTTAATTGGTGAAATCTTATTGTTTTTGGGGTTTTTCTCTTGTCTTTGATTAACAATACATTATAAAAATATGAAAGGTGAAATACAGATTTTATGTAGCCCCTCTACAGCAAGAAACCTGTTCTGCTCTGACCCCTTCTCTTATATACTCTTTTACTCTTTTACTTGTTTCAGTCATGTGACTGTGGCCATGCTGGGGGGGGGGGAATCAAACACAGACACACAAACATATACACACACACACACATACATATATATATATATATATATATATATATACATATATATAACTATATATATATAATATATATATATATATTATATATATATATATATACACATATATGACAGGCTTCTTTCAGTTTCCGTTGGACCAAATCCACTCACAAGGCTTTGTTTGGCCTGAGGCTATAGTAGAAGACACTTGCCCAAGGTGCCATGTAGTGGGACTGAACCCGGAACCATGTGGTTCATAAGCAAGCTACTTACAACACAGCCACTCCTACGCCTATAAGACAGAAATTAGAATGTAATAAATTGTTTTAAAAGAAATTTAAAGTGCCTATGTGATAACTGTAAACCTACTTTTGGGCCACCTTGTACATCATTACACTATGTTTCATAATTTGCTCTTTGTTTATTTTCATATGCTTGGTGAAGGTGCATGGCATAGTGGTTAGGATATTTGGCGCATGATAATAAGGTCAGGAGTTTGAATCCTGGCAGTGTTTTGTGTCCTTGGGCCGGACACTTTATTTCACATTGCTCCAGTCAACATAGTTGGCAAAAATGGGTTGTACCTGTAGTTCAAAAGGCCAGCCTTGTCACATTTTCTATCACACTTTATCTTTATCTCTCTGACAACTACATGACAATTACTCATGTCTGTGGAGTGCTGAGCAGCTTACACATTCATTTCACGAGCAGACTGTTCTGTTGATCAGATCAACTGGAACCCTTTCCATTGTGACTCCAAAAAGTCCCATTTTATTATTATTATTTTTATATGCTTGAAAACACAGACACACTTTTGTTCTTTTATTACATACACATACATGTATGTGTACACACACACACACATGCATATACACAAGATGGGTAAGATGGATAATGTTGGGAGTATACTTTTGTAACTGTGGGTAATGTTATTCAATGTTACATTAAGACGTACAATACAATGTCTGAAATAGAAAGTGTCTCTGTACACATTGAGTGTGTGTGTGCACATGAGAACACATGTGTGTTTGAGAGAGAGAGAGCATGTGTTTGTATATGCGTGCATATATATATGTGTGGATGTGTGAGTGTGCATTTGAAGGCATACATACATACATATGTGTGTATATATATATATGTGCATGTATGAAAGATGCTTATGTCAACAGATTTGCATTTTCCTGATTCTGAAATTGAAGCCAATCTCTGCAAAGTAATCCTTCAGATTGAATTATTGTAAAGTAGATTTAGTTCTTGATCCAGCTGGGATTTTATATGTAAACTCATCTTCACGCACATGCACAACACGTTCTCATATGTGCTCATGCAAACATACCTTCACACACTACTACTACATGCATACATACATGCATGCATATTACGCAAAGACATGCACACAAAGAGGGAAATACTTTCCAAACTTTTTGAATGTGACTGCTGATAAATGAACCTGTAATGTTCAGATCCAGAGGTTGATGTTGATACTGTATTCACTTACAAAACTGCTAGTTTATCTCTTTAGTGTAGCACAACCTGCTAGAAATAGCAGATAAAATCTTTTAAATCACATCCAATCGCTTAATACAAGAAAGACACATTTTAAGTAACTCCAGATGTGTGAAATATAAAAAAAAAAAAGGAATTTCTTTGATAGTATGACTGTTCGAATATTAATATAACAATATTAATGTAACATGATAATCTTTGTGTTCTAGACTTCTCGAGAATATTCTGTGTTTAAATCCATTTTCATGGTGTTAACTTTTTGTTACCATAATACTAAATCACTAATGCATTAACTGTGATGCAATCATATTTTTAAATAATGAAAAATTGAACAAAATAACATTATCATCATTAAGCTGGTGTCTGGAACAAATTAACCCTTTGCGTGGTCTAACCAGTCAGATCACACATACCCTGCAGTGCTGTTCTAAAAATTACCATCACCTCATCAAAATTTTGAAGCTACAAAACTATGCATGTTTAATTAAAAACAATTTGAATGAACAAGCATCACATGTGTCAGAATAATCTGAATACTCAAGGGTCAATCTATTGCTCTCACCATCCCTTCTAGCTCATTCCCACTCTGTCCTCTTACTGGCCTGCCATGTTATGTAGTCATCATAAGCTATTAATCAGGTGCCTTCTTGTATCCAGGGATTGGCTTGTCATAGACAAGCCATTCCTATATTATTGTATATTAATCACGAAACAATAAAATTGATGTTTTCTGCTTCAGCAATATCTTTCCATTACCACCTCTAGGTACAGTTTTCATATCCACTGCTAAGATTATTTCATTCTTGCTCCTTAGATGAAATATGTGAAAAAAATTAAGAGAATCTAGAAAATTATCTTTTGCAAAAAGTGACACTGGAAATGTTTCAGCTTCTCTCTGCATAAGGAGGGAGATTTTTTTAAAAATCTTTGTATAAAACATCTTTCTGCAGTTAATGGTAATAAAATTTTCAGAAGATATATCCGCTTTCTACGTTCAAAGGGTTAACATAAAATTTTGAGGGAAGATTTTAGCTTAGACCACTTTAACCTTTTTGTTACCGTATTTCTTTTAGGATGCTCTGTGTTTCTTTTAATTAATTTTAAATATAACAAAGAATTTAGTAAAATAACTCAGTTATCATTAAGCTAGTGTTAGGAACATGAATTGTGACTAAGGTTTGGTGGAAGATTTTAATTCAAAACTTACGAAATAAGACATTTGTTTCAGAGCCAGAGGGGGTTTCAGGCAGGTTGGTATCAAAAGGGTTAAAACGGTATTTGTATCACAGAACGAGGAGTGGTCTCAGGTGGATTAGTATCAAAAGGGTTAAACAAGTGAAATATAACCAATCCATCTGTGGATGTTTCCAGAAGCACTTATGCTTACATTGGGTATATGTAGTTGAACTGAGACATAGCAAATTAAAACTGTTGTCCAAATACCCAATAAAATATCTTCGGTTGTTGTGAGCTGATATTCCATTAACACATCCACTTGGCCAACAGTAATCTGTGCATACATACTAACGTACCTTCACAGAGACCCCTGCATAAACACATTAATGCACAAAGACATATACACTCATGTGCATACAACATACATGCGCATGATACAAACATTTAATCCTCTAGCATTTAAACAGGCCCATATCTGGCCCAAATTTTGATCCTGGTCCCTCACACCTACCCTACAATATTATGCTAAAAGTAAACAATCACATCATCGTAGTTTCAAAGTTACATGATAATGCATGATAAATTCATAACAATGTGAATAAAAAGGCATATATTTAACAGAGTAATCTGAATACGAAAGGGTTAATTACACAAGCCAGTGAAGGGGTCACTACATTGTTCCTCAATCTTATTTATTCTTCAGTCTAGTACTTACTCTGTCTCTATCTTTTGCTGAACCACTAAGTTATGGGAATGGAAACAAATCAACACCGGTTCTCAAACAGTGAAGGAATAAACACAACTACACATGCACACACCAACACACATATATAGATATAGCAGGCTTCCCACAGTTTCTTTCTACTAAATATGATTTGAGGGGGGTGTGTGACGTCACACATACCCCTCAAATTATATACTACTATCTTTAAAAAATGGAGTATACACTGTTTATTGTAGTCCTGGATAAAAAGTCTGAAAATAATATCCTTTTTAACTTGTTTCTACTTGTTTCAGTTATTGGACCGTGGCCATGCTGGGGCACCACTTTGAACAAATCTTTTTTAAGTGTGGTGCATTTTCTTTCAGTCTCTTTTCAGCAAACCACTAAGTTACAGGGACATAACCAAACCAACACTGGTTATCAAGCTGTGATTGGGGATGAATGCAAAGACACACACCTAGACACATACATATTTGTTTGTGTGTATGTGTGCATGTGTGCATGTATGTGTGTGTACGCATGTGTGCACATGTGTGTGTGCGTGCGTGTTTGTGTGTGTGCGTGTGTGTGTATGCGTGTGTATGTGCGTACATGTGTGTGTATGTGTGTGTACAATGTGCATCTTTCAGTTTCTGTCCACCAAATCTACTTACAAGGCTTTGATCAGCCTGGGGCAATAGTTGAAGCCACTTGCCAAAGATACTGTGCTGTAGTACTGAACTCAGAACCATGCGATTGGAAAGCAAATTTTTTACTGTTCAGTTATGCCTGTAAACACTAACCTGAAACTCTACACAAACGAAGTTCCCGCCATGACCATTTTAACTTTTTGTATATCAAGGACCACATCATCCATTCTATCCTTCTTAGTTTAAGACAATAGCATGTAATTTGAGGGAGATTCACCTTCTATTTCTAGCATGTTGAAAAAATTTGTAAAGATTTTTTGATGTCACAATATTAAGTCGATTGGTTGTAAAAAGCATATACTTTTTGTTCATAACATAGAACATCATATAACATTGGTTACATATTCTGAGAGGAACAAATTATTCCAGAAACTAAGTTTTTACCCTACAAGGCATATAACTCCAGTTAAATGCCGACGTGAGCAGAATTAACAGATACATATTTACAGGCGCATGATGACATACTCAAATCTAAAAACCATTTCTTTGGTGACACTGCAATAGTCTTCATAATAATAATAACCAATATAAATTGCCTGACAGTTTCATATTACACCATTTAGCTACAACATACCATAATTCAAATTCTTATCAGTTAGATTATGGATATGCCAAGAATTCTAAATTTTCAGATTTCTTCTTGATTTGCTGTATATTCACTATCCAATAAGAATATCTATTATATTTATCTACCATTGAGAATTGTAAATATGGCCGCCAGAGAATAGAAACACGCACACACAAAAAAAAATGCACTCATACAAAATAAAAATTCCATTAGTATAGATCATTTTTTTTGGACCATTAAATTTTTTCATTTTTTTTTATATTTGCTTACATTGAACATGACATTTTGAATAATTATCTTCAGGTGACCCAGAATATACTACAGTTGGGTTTGAATTCAGAACTCTGTTTTTAATGTAAAGTTTCAAGTAGGTACAGGCATGACTGTGTGCTTAAGAAATTCACTTTACAAATCACATGGTTTTGGGTTCAGTTCCACTGCATGGCACTTCAGGCAAGTGTCTTCCACTATAGCTCTGATGAACCAACCAATCTCTTGTGAGTCTTGTGTGTGAATTTGGTAGAGAGAAACTGCGTGAAGCCTACTATGTCTATATACGTGTGTTAGTGTGTGTATGTGTAGTTGTGTTTATTCCTCCACTGTTTGAGAACCGGTGTTGGTTTGTTTCCATTCCCATAACTTAGTGGTTCAGCAAAAGATAGAGACAGAATAAGTACTAGACTTAAGAATAAATACTGGTGTCAGTTTGCTCAACTAAACCCTTCAAGGTGGTACTCCAGCATGGCCACACTCCAATGATTTATATGGTGATAAAAATATAACAGATGTAGCTAGTATTCTAGAAGACCTGGGCAAGCATAGCAATTGTGTCTGAATTGCAAGGATACACACACGATTGCTACTCAACTCTACATTGAGCTGTTCTGAATAAATAAAACACACACCTTTCTTTTGACAAGATGTAACTCTACTGCCTGTAGTTTTACCAGTTCCACAGTGTTGCCGTTGTTCTTGTTGATGGTGGTGTTTTCGTGGCAAAACATCCTTTACTAAGCAGTTCTAGGACCATTATCATTCTAGTTAGAAGCATGTCTTTTTTTGTCTTATTTTCAATATGATAGGATATGATTTGTGAGGATTTGGTTGGTATTTCTAGCAGATTTAGTGAACCCATACTTTTTGTTAGCTTGCTATGAAACCATTAGGATTTCGCTGAGATTTCATCATAGATAACTAATTAATCGCCAAACTGTAAGAACCAAATATTCTTTTTCTAAAAAGGAGAAAAAAAAACCATGAAAATGCTAGCTATATTTCCTGTTTCACATAACGGTAAACAGTTGCCAAGGAACTAAATCTTTATCTATAAACTAACCTTAAGATTATTGTTTTTGTTCTGTTCAACAGCATCTATATTCTTTATATATTCTGTAGATCTTTGATTTATAAAAGATAAGAAAGCTAGACACTTTTTATCAATACTCACTTTGTATAGTGCTTGAAGCTTAAGTTTTCTTAAGAAAATCATTCTGTTTAGAATTAAACTTAATACAAGATCTTCTGTGATGTTGAATTCCTTTATAGAAACGAAGGTGCAAAATAACATGTTATGGCATTTGCGGTTGTATTGTGGCTATCTGTGGGTGTAGATTTACTGAAATCAATATCTGGGAATTAATACTTAACCATGGCGTTGACTTGTGTAGGTGTAATCACTGCTCTCATGGTTACTTATTTAGCTAAGCTCTTCACTCCCTATGGAGCAAAGGTCATCAACAACTTTCCTTTTCTGTTCTCGACTCTGAACTGTCATTTTCTCTCTCAGGCCTTCTTTATTTTGAGTTATCATCAATGGTTCTGTAACTTTGTGTTTTTATTATCAGAATAATCTCTCTCTAAGTACAGCAATATATCTTTCAACACGTGATTTCGTATGAAGAATCTTGTGAAACAAATACAAATATGAAATAATATATGCTTCAACCAAGTTAGCAATAAACTGAGAAATACATTATCTCTTCATAAAGGACTGCATCTTCAATCTATACACGAATTCTATCAATTCAACAGGACAACTCTACCTCTCAAATTACCATGTTAAAAATGTACAAGGATCTTTACCTTTTGACGTACAGATTTAAAAATTAATTTTTTTGTAACTAAACACTTTCCAATTTCAGACGCTGGTAGAATGTGTCATATAAAGCATGTTTTATTCTTAACATTTTTGAGAAGAACTTATATTTATGAAGTAATTTCACGTTAAAGTAGGCCTATTTCGATAATTTCTGCCAATCAATGACATGTATTCAGCTGAATAAAATTACTGCCATTGTTTGTCAACAAGAACTTCCAGCAGTGTATTTTTTTGTTTGTCACTGTTATTCATGACAACCCTAACCCTAAACCTAACACCCTAAAACCTAACCCTTGTGGTAGACTGCTCTGTTGGTGCTACTCCATATTTAGAATATGATGGTGGCCAATACTATAAGTATTTCTGTTTCTCTGTTTGATAAAGACTTTGGTGTTTCTAAGTTCAAAACCAGTGAATATCAAGGAAGCCCCATTCATACTGATTCAGTCAGTAAAGTATGTATCAGTAATATTTTCTATGCAAAATATGAGGCAGGAATAACACTTGATACTGCCAGAATTACATTGCAAACCAAGTCAATGGGGAAGCCTGTATGTAGTTACCATGCTAGAAATAGCAGCCAAATCTCTCTCAAAACCAATTGTAATAACTTAAAACAGGTGGTAAGGTGGTGAGCTGGCAGTATCATTAGCATGCCAGGCAAAATGTTTAATGACATTTCATCCATCTTTATGTTCTGAGGTTCTGAGTTCAAATTCCACCAAGGTCAACTTTGCCTTTCATCCTTTCAGGGTCAATGAGATAGGTACTAGTTGAACACTAGGATCAATTTTAATAGACTTATCCCCTTTCCTGAAACTGCAAGCCTTCTGCCAAAATTTGAAACCAATATCTTGAAACAGGCAGGATAGGTTGAATAAACTACTCTTCCATACACAATATCTAGAAATAATATAAAATGAAAAATAAAAGGAAAGAAAAAGGGGATGTTCATGACTTTAACAATAAGATCTGCTGTTTATATCTGACTTGGAGGCTAAACAATGACAAAAAAAAAAAGCATTTCTATAATTCCTATTATGCGTTCTTATTGTTTAAAGTAATTTAAACTTTATAACAAAGCCTAATGACCTAATATATATCTCTTAATGTAATTAAATATAACAAAATGTACAGCATCATCACAACAATGACCACAGCTCGGATGTTGCAGATTTAAACAAATATATTTGTCAATATATACATATGTGTGAGTGTCTGAATGTGTGAATGTATGTATAATATATATGTGTGAGTGTGTGAATGTGTGTATAATATATATGTGTGCCAGTGCGTGTAACATATATATATGCATGTGTGAGTGCATGCAATGTATGTATAGCTGTGTATGCATCAGTGTGTGTTATGTATGTGTATGTGTGTATAATGTTTATTTTACTGCAAAATCTGGTATACTGGGAAACTGTTTGAATAACCAATGAAGTTAATCTATGATCTGTTTCACTTTATTTTCATATATCTATTTAGTATTATATTTTTTTATAAGCTTATTCTATATTTCTCTAAAAGTAACACATTTTTATCTAAAATTTGTGCAAACCCAATCAGTAAAATGGCTAGTTTTTATCAATATTTGGCTACGTACCAAATGTGATAAGAGATTCCACTAAGAATTGTATTGTTTTGGCAGGTGCTGTATAAAAGACATACATAGGCATTACTAGCCCCTTAATTAGTCTCAGGAGATTATTTGCCATATATTTTCAGAAATGGGTAGCCTAGTTTTCAAAAATAAGTAGCCTAATTTGTTTGTTTCCATTGCTTAAAATAGAAGCTCATAATCGATCCGCTCGGCTTTGTCTTACCATTTCCCTTTTGGCGTTTAATAGAAATAATGAGTAAAAGATTATATCATATTTTTGATTTTGATATAAATTAGTCAGAGGAGAAAAATCATGGCCTTTTTTACAGGCCTCCAAGATTAGTGAGAGGAATGGGAGGGTGAGTAGTAAGTGGTTATTAGTTGTACTAAAAAAAACAGAACACTAAGATATCCAATTAGTCTTTGACTGTAAACCTGGTCATAATGTTTGCTACACGATAGATATGGCTACAAGCTCCTATCATTCGGGTGGTAGTGTTAACCCTCTTTAATTTTATCTTTAATTTTTATCTTTTGCTAATTTCTGTCATTAGGTTGCGGGCCATGTTGGGGTACTATCTTGAAAATGTTGTAGTCAAATTGATCGGCTCCAGTACTTATTTTTTCGTCAAGCCTGGAACTTATTTTTTTGGTGTCACTTGCTGAATTGTTAAGTTACAGGCATGTAATCACACATACACTGGTTGTCAAGCCATGGTGGTGGGACAAACACAGACACACACATATACATATATATTTATATATATATATATATATTTATGTATATGTGTATATATGTATGTATATGTGTATATATGTATGTGTATGTGTATATATGTATATATATATATATATATATATATATTTATGTATATATATGAATGTATATATTTATGTATATGTATGTATATATTTTTGTATATATATATATGTATATATTTATGTGTATATATATGTATGTATATATTTATGTATATATATGTATGTATATATATATATATATGTATATACATGTATGTATATGTGTATATATATATATGTGTGTATATATATTTATGTATATATATATGTATGTATATATATGTTTATATACAAAGGGCTTCTTTCAGTTTCCATCAGCGAAATCCATTCCCAAAGGTTTGGTTGGCTCGACACTATAGTAGAAGACACTTCCACAAGGTGCCACACAGTGAGATTGAATCCAGAATCACGTGGTTGGAAGCAAGCTTCTTACCACTCAGCCAGATCTGCAAAATTAAATTTCATGTTTATTTCAGAATATAAAACTTTTACTTTCTGCAAATCTTGATGCCTCAAGAAACTTGACATATCTCAACAAAAAATTGTTTCATAATGTCACACATTAATAAAAGACAGGTATATGAAATTGTTTTCCACATTTAAGGGTAATTAAATTTAGAGCAGCTATTTCTGATTTCTGCAGAAAAAGGGTTACAGAAAGGGACAAATTAAATCTACCTCTGCTAATTTATATTTAAAGGCTGCCATTTTATTATAATAGAAGCTTTTATGTGAATTGATTCTTGCTTCATATTAATTCATTATTTTGCTGTACAAGTGTGATCATTGACAGAGCAGCTAACCGGCTTCCATGCCAGTGACACATAAAAGGCAGCATTCAAGTGTGATCGTTACCAGCGTCGCCTTACTGGCACTTGTACCCCGTGCTAGTAGAGTGCTAAGAGCACCATCTGAACATGATCGTTGCCAGAGTGGCTAACTGGCTTCCATGCCAATGGCACATTAACGGTACCATTCGAGCGTGATTGTTACCAGCGTTGCCTTACTGGCACTTGTGCCGGTGACATATGTAAAAACATTCGCCTGACTGGCCCCCCCGTGCCCACTACACTCTTGGAGTGGTTGGCATTAGGAAGGGCATCGCCAGATCAAGATTGGAGCCTGGTGCAGCCATCTGGTTCGCCAGCCCTCAGTCAAATCGTCCAATCCATGCTAGCATGGAAAGCAGAAGATAAACGATGATGTTGATGATGGTTGAGATAAAAAGGATAGAGCAGTATTTAGTTTTGTCCATCTAAGTTGTGAGATCAAATCTTAACTTTTGCTTGATGGGTTTTACCCCCTTGTCAGTCACAATTTTACACTTACCTGTTTGCCCATAAATAAAAAAAACAAGATTTAACCATCTATCCATATAATGCACACATATATCCACACACACATACACACACACACATACATACTTGTAGTGAAGTGACTAGATCAAACTGTAGACCTGTCTGCTAAGGAGTTGTATATTTAAACAAGTTGCAGGCATTTTATTGAACATCTCTGCATGCTGGCTCTGTTTACATAATAGTGAGAAATAGGCACCAATATTTTTATGAAAGTAGACTTCAGTTTTGAGACAGCTATGGTAAATCAATCTCCTATGCTGGACAATTTACAATCCAATAAGTTTAGTTGTTGGTCTGCAGCAGTGAAAGCAATCCATACTTGCTCAATAACGCATATAACATTCTCTTCTCTTACGTTTTTATTTTCCCCACTTCTCTATCTTCACAAAGAGCTTCTTGCTTGAAATATTGATAACTCTTCCTGTTTCTCACAAAGTAATTCATTGACTTTGTTTATGTTGCTTTTTTTTTTTTTTCATATATATTCTTTTATCACAAACTTGCCTAATATATCAATATATCTCTTCTGGAATATTATTATGAAGATGCTTTATATGTATCACAGCTAGGTGTTGCTTTTGACGTGCTGGCTTCAAAACTTGCCAATGCATATAGCAATACCTAAAACAACACATGACAGAGAAAAGCACCTGAATCTGTATATGTCTATATGTTACTAACGTTTCTGCTACTTTCTTTTTGTTTTTGTTGTAATACGACTATTGGCAGAAATAAGCATTATAGTGATGTTGTTGTCACTGATCTTCAGTCTTGATTCAATCCTGATTAATTAGACTTACTGTCAAGATATTCCAAGTGTAAACATCATGTATTTTATATTAAGGATTACATCATCTGAAATTTTTAAAGATTTTTTTAAAGAGATTAATCCATTATATGAGAGGAATTTGACTGCCATTTCTGGTAACTTTATTACCACAAATTGGTTCAGTTCATAGCTTGTTTTTTTAATAATATTTTTAGCTAATAAAAACTGATCTGCCATTGCTCTGTTATTTTTCTTCTAGTTGATCTAACATAGTGCTAACATCTTATATCAAGGATGCTTACAGATAACCTAAAAAAAACCCTGTAGAAAGCCTGACTATAAATATTAAAAAAAAAGTCAGATATAATTACTTTTCAATAGCCTCCCCCCCACCTCCATCTCTAACAGTTGCCAAAGAACACGAAGTATAGATTAAAAGATGCTAAATTTAGCTATAATTACTCATTCTTCTTTTTCTTGAATGAGAGTGAAGAGAGTTTCTTTTGTCGCTGGTTTATAATATAATATGATCAGTCGTATTATGTAAATAACAAACAAAGAAAATAACTAAATAAAAAAATGAGAGAAAAATGATATTTATATGTTATTTGTTGCTAGCTGTTTAGCATAGACCTTCATTCGCTGGATTTCCTGTTCAAAAGCTATAACAATAGAACATTGCATAAAATATTTTATGCACTCATAAATGCATTTATGCTTTTTACCCATTTGTTTTTAGAAACCAATGAAAAAATGGGAATGCAAATGGCATTTTCTTCTAGGCAAATACAGTCACATAAAGAATGCATGAATTTTTCAGCTTGTTGTCACAAAAATTATTATGATTATTATTATTATCATCATCATCATCATCATCATCGTCATTATTATTTGTTGTTGTTGTAGTTATTATTATGAAGGCAAGAAAATGCTTCGCGGTGGTATTTAGTTACAAATGTTTGTATTCTGAGTTCAAATCCCATTGGGTTTGTCTTTGTTTTCCATTCCTCAGGAGGTTGAGGAAATAATTTAGCAGTCAAATAGTTATGTTGAATCAATTGTTTCTGCTCCTCCCTTTAAATTTGTAATTTTGTGCCAAATTAATGTTGGCACAAACCTAGAAATTTAAGAGGAGGAGTAGAATCCATTATTCATTATTATTATTATTATTATTATTATTATTATTACAGTTGTTAATGTCATTGTTGTTATTACACTGGTGAACAGGCAAAATCATTAGAACATTGGATGAAATATTTTTGCAGTATTTTTTCTTAACATTCTGAGTTCAAATCCTGCCAAGGTCACCTTTGCTTTCCTTCCCTACAGAGTTGATAAAATAAAGTAGTAACTAAGCAATAGAATTGATGGTATCGACTAAACCCCATCTCACAAAATTCCTTGTTTTTTCCCCCTAAATTATCAACAGTTGTTGTTGTTGTTGTTGGTAGTAGTAGTAGTAGTAGTAGTAGTGTAGTAGTAGTAGTAGTAGTAGTAGTAGTAGTAGTAGTAGTAGCAGTAAGGTCAGGGTGATGGAGGGTTAACAGAACTGGTTGGACATGGGAAAATAATGTCATATGGCCTTTAGTTTGCCCCTTTATATTTTGAGTTAAAAAAAAAAAAAACTGCTGAACTTTGCCCTTTTATCTTTTCGGGATTGATAGAATAAGTACCAGTCAAGCATTGGGGTTGAAATAATCAAATAGCTCCTCCAACCCCACAAAATTTCAGGCCTTGTACCAAGAGTAGAAAGAGTTATTATTACGATCTATTATTATTATTATTATTATTATTATTATTATTCAACATTTGGTAGTTTCAGGCAAATTTTTACTGCATCACCTGCACCTCCATGTTGCTGACATGTGTGCAGTATTGAGTTCTTTCTTGTTGTTGGGAGCAAGCAAACTCTTTCTGGTATTGTATTGCATCAGTTTTTTGTTTTTTTTTCTGGGGTATGGTGAAGTCTTTTGTTGTATTAATGTTTATATTGTGTGTTGTGAGTATAATGCGTTGAGTAAGGGGCCTGCTGGTAGTTGTTAATTTTATTGGATATTTGCTATATAGCGTGTGTCATGCATTTGTGGATTGTTTTTTTTCAGTGGGGGTTGTATTATTGAATTGATAGTGACTTGTGTAAGATGTGTGCTGTTTCTAGCAGGGCTATTTTTTAAAAACCTGTGGTGTTGGAGATCCAGGTATAACTTCTACGTTTTTGTTCATATATTTTTTATCATGCCTAATGCTCCAATCATTACTGGTATTGTTTTCACCTTGATGCCCCACATCTTCAATCCTTCAATTTCAAGGTCTTTGTACTTTGACAATACCTCCACTTAATTTGGACAATATTTTGGTGAGAAGAGACTGCAAAGTCTATATGTAAGCAAGTGTTTTTTTTTTTTCTTTCCAATCCTTGATTATGTCTGTGTCAGTTTCTTGGTTAGTTTGAACAGACATATCTCAGTTGATTGTTGGTGTTCAGATAAATGCTATCGATTATTGTACATCACCAGATCAATCCTTATGCAGCAGACCTGTGATCAAAAATATTTTGTCATAATTCCATATATACTCTTTACTCTTTTACTTGTTTCAGTCATTTGACTGTGGCCATTCTGAAGCACCGCCTTTAGTCGAGCAAATCGACCCCAGGACTTATTCTTTGTAAACCTAGTACTTATTCTATTGGTCTCTTTTGCCAAACCACTAAGTTACGGGGATGTAAAACGCACCAGCATCAGTTGTCAAGCAATGTTGCGGGGACAATCACAGACACACAAACACACACACGTATATACGATGGGCTTCTTTCATTTTCCGCCTACCAAATCCACTCACAAGGCCTTGGTCCGCCCGAGATTATAGCAGAAGACACTTGCCCAAGGTGCCACGCAGTGGGACTGAACCCGGAACCATGTGGTTGGTAAGCAAGCTACTTACCACACAGCCAATCCTGCGCCTATAATGTAAATATATATATATATTACGTGTACATTAATAGTAATGGTAAGACAACAAAAGAATGAATGAAATCTCGATATTATGTAAATAGAGGAATTACATGTATATATTTATATATATATTACATTTATATAATATTTATATAATGAATATGCATTTTATATACATATATATATATGAAGTGTGTGTGTGAATGTGTATCTGATTTCGTCTGTGTGTATGTTCTTTTGCTAATGCATGCTAGCAGAAGATAATAAAAGCTGCAAACAGGTAAAGAAGACGAGAAATTAACAGTGGCACTCCCTTATTATAATCATTGTCAGAAATGTTGTGAATCAGGGTTTGGCCTGCTAGGAACCTGCATCCAAATCATTCTACACACACACACACATATGTATACATATACACATACACATTTTTTTTGATAGATAGATAGAGAGAGAGAGAGAGAGAGAGATAGACAGACAGATAGATAGACAGATAATATATATGCATATTTATATATATATATATATACACACACACACACAAAGAATGAGAGAGAGAGAGATAGATATAGATACATACATATATAGATACATATATACATACATATATATATATTTCTTTACTACCCACAAGGGGCTAAACACAGAGGGGACAAACAAGGACATACATATATAGATACATATATATACATATATACTTATAAATATATAGATATATACATATATATATATATATATATATCTTTTACTTGTTTCAGTCATTTGACTGTGGCCATGCTGGAGCACCACCTTTAATCGAGCAAATCGACCCCGGGACTTATTCTTTGTAAGCCCAGTACTTATTCTATCGCTCTCTTTTAGCTGAACCGCTAAGTGACGGGGACATAAACACACTAGCATCGGTTGTCAAGCAATGCTAGGGGGACAAACACACACATATATATATATATACGACGGGCTTCTTTCAGTTTCCATCTACCAAATCCACTCACAAGGCTTTGGTCGGCCCGAGGCTATAGTAGAAGACACTTGCCCAAGGTGCCATGCAGTGGGACTGAACCCGGAACCATGTGGTTCGTAAACAAGCTACTTACCACACAGCCACTCCTACGCCTATATATATATATATATATATATATAGAGAGAGAGAGATAGATTGATAGATAGATAGATATAGATACATACTTATTGATACATACATATATACATAAATAGATAGATAGGCACTCACACACACATTAAAAAATAGATTACACTTTTTCTCGCTTAGAAATATTAACTTTGTGTTAATATTCTGCTAACAGTAATCTTTCTCATATTCTCACAGCTATTATTATTTATTTTGTTAATAACAGCTTACATATCCTAAAAGAAAATTTATTGCTTCATTCTTTACCATTATTTAATGTGGAAAAAAAGTTGTGCTGTTGACACAAATTGCTATCTTGTTTAAATTTGAATTGTAACTAATATTCCCTAATTATCACACTAGGTGGTCGCCACAGCTGTTGTTTTTGTTTTTTATTTTTCATTTTTTAATTATATAAAGTATGGTTCATAAAAGAATAATTCTAATTATGAATATATATTCGTTTTCTTCTCGTTATTTTAGTGTTATCTTTTGATGAAATCATTGCATCAGCAAATTATGTTAAGTGATTTTTTTTCTTTGAAAATAAAGAATATTTGATATTAAGCTGTTCTAAAAACATCTAATATTCATATTTTGTGAACGCAAACTCATCAAGAGTAAGTAAGTACAGACATAATGCATATTTCTGTATTGGCAAACAACAAATATGAAATTTTTATGTCAGGTGAAATGTATTTCCAAAAATCTTTGAACTTTTTCGGAAGCTAAGTTTAACGATTTCATCTTATTATCACAAAATTAATAGTGAAGCAATAAACATAAATGAAAGTTAAACTAATGATTCTATGTTGCAAATGGTTTTATTTCTCCTTTGGGTATCAGGTTTAATATTTATAGAGGTTTGTAAATAAGTGGTTAAATTGATGTTTTTCTTGAAGTTAATAGTGATTTAAATGAAGCTAAGCAGCACATCCATTGAGATTCAAAAAACCAGGCTTTGGAAATAAATTTGAAATAATAATAATAATAATAATAATAATAATAATAAAACATTGTGTACAGTGCTCAGGTGCACTACAACTCATCTAAAGTGTATGTATAGTACATAGGGTAATGTACAAGCGTCAGGAAAAGAACAGTGCATGAGTCATGACATACACGTATGTGTATGAGTATGGAAGGTGTAGTTTTGGCAGATTTTGGAAAGCATGAGGGCCTTAAAGGATGCAGTGTCATGGCAGTCAACAACTGACGCAGGCAGTTTGTTCCATACTTCATCATCATCACCATCAGTTAACGTCTGTTGTGCATGCTTGTATGGGTTGGCCGGTTTGACTGTGGACTGGCAAGCCAGGAGGCTGCACCGGGTCCCAATCTGATCTGGCAAGGTTTCTACAGCTTGATGCCTTTCCTGGTGCCAACCACTCTGAGAATGTAATGGGTGCTTTTACATAGCACTGAACAAGTACTTTATGTGACTCTGGCAGAGGTGCTTTTTACGTGGCACTGGCACAGGGATCTTGCTGGCCAATCCTCTTCACCAGGGAGAGAAACCTTAACACTTCTGCTGTGGAGCACAGGTCTCCTTGAGTACAGCAAAGCACCAGGTATCTCAGAATAACAAAAATCAGTAGAGTACCAGGTATCTCAGAATAACAGGTATCTCAGAATAACCAGGTAACTCAGAATAACAAAAATCAGATAGAATAACAAAATCAGTAGAGTACTTGCCAATATGCCATGTGGCATATTCATCTACTGTTACAGTCTGAGTTCAAATTCTACCGAGGTCAACTTTGCCTTTCATCCTTTCAGGGTCAATGAAATAAATACCAGTTATGCACTGGGGTCGATGAAATCGACTTAATCCCTTTGTCTGTCCTTGTTTGTCCTCTCTATGTTTACCCCCCCCCCCCCGCTGTGGGCAATAAAGAGATAAATATGCCTTGTGGTATTTAGTTGTATCCTTTTACATTCTGATTTCACTCTCTTATTGAGGTCAGTTTTAGCTTTCATAAAATAGAGCACTGGTCAATTACTGGGTTGATTTAGTCTGCAGCACCTCTCAAAATTTCAGGGCTTTGTGACTATGATAGAAATCTGTGTGTACCTGTTTATCCATCTATCCACTCATTCTTCTGTCCATCCATTTGCCCGTTTGTCTGTCTCTCTGTCCTTTTGTCTGTTGAAAACAATGACAGTGATACTGATAATGATGATGATGATGATTACACAAGAGCAGGAACGAAATAATTTACTAAGTGGGTACAAACTCAGTTTTTCAGGAGGATTTTCAAAGCATTTTCATTGCCCCCACCCGAAGCAACTTTAGGGTATGCACTTGCGCATTCTGCACACTCCGTTCCTGTGTCTGTGGATGGTTCTGGCTGCGATGACAATGATGATGATGAGGATGATGATTGCTTACTATAATGAAAATGCTTTCATTGCTTTTGTAAGGCTGCTTAGCAGATACATTTATTACTTAAAATGAAAGAAAATGTTCCCATGAAAAAAATCTTGCTTAATCTGTATATTGAACCAAACCTCTCTCTCCCTAGATGATAATACTGCATCAATATTGACCTTTTCGTTAAGAATAATGTTACAAGTGTAGTGAGGGTCATTCCTTTTCTCTCATTTTCTTTCCATTTTTAAATTACATAATTTAAAGGTTATCTGCTTATCTCTATCATCGTTTTTACTATCATCTTAAAAATGTATAGCTCTTAACCACTGACACTACGACCATTACCACCACCACCACCATAACCATCACAATCTCCAGTGTCACAGCCACCACCACCACCATCACCGACATTATCACTACAACCACCAATATTGCCAACACCACCACCACCATCACCATCATCACCAAAACAACCATCGCTGTAACCACCACCAGCTGCAACACACCACAACATTATTATTATTATTATTATTATTATTATTATTATTGATGATCTTTTTTTTTATTATTATCAAGGTTGATAAATATCTTGTGTATTCTCGTGCATCTTCATGACTACCAGCATTTGCTGAGCTTGTCAAAAAGATGCATGTGCACATATTGCAACTTTGTTGCATACTAATTTGGAATGCAATATCTCTCTCAGGATGTAAAAAAACCCCCAAAAAAACAAAACTTTCTCATGTTTGTACCTGTTGTAGCAATCTCATTCATTTAATGATGACATAACAGTTTAGTTTATACATATATGTGTGTATTCATGCACATATATATATGCACTATATACACATACATACATATTCACACACACACACATTGATATATGTACATAGGTATATGAATATATATATATATATCTGTGTGTATGAATGCATGTATATACTTATAGACACACACACGCATATACACTCACACACACACACACACATATATACACATACGTCATCATTTAACATCCTCTTTCCAAATATATATATATGTGTGTGGTGTGTGTGTGTGTGTATGTATATATATGTGTATATATATATGTGTGTGTGTGTGTGCGTGTATATATCTGTATGTGTATATATGTGTATATATATATGTGTGTATATATATGTGTGTGTGTGTATATATATGTATGTATGTATGTGTATGTATATGTATGTATGTATGTATGTATGTATATGTATGTATGTATGTATGTATGTATGTATGTATGTATATGTATATATTGTAATATAAAGAGAGGGAGAGAGGTGGGAGATACCTATATTCAATGCTATTAAGTGGTATTAATAGTTATGCGAAAAAGTTTCAATGTCTGTTACTAGTAAATATCATCAGAAGATACAAAGCAAAAACAAAAACCCTAATTACTCTTGCCGTTGTCTGCCAATGTAACTTTACAGATAACATTCTCAATGTTCATTCATTAAATATTTGTTACTCCAGAACAGTCAGTAGATAGGCAGAATCAGAAAAAGCAATGAATGAAATTCCTTGTGTTGTTTCATGAAAATTCCTTTTACTTTCTCACTCCAAATACCTCCATAGTAAACTTTACATTTCATGCTTGTAAAGTGATAAAATATTTAAATACTGGGTTGATCTAATTGACTGTGTCCTCCCCACCAAACTTGTGGCTGTTTCATTACGTCAAGAAAGAAAAAGAAAAAAAATGCTATGAATTATTTGCTGCTTTTCTCCTTTCTTTCTTTCTTTCTTTCTTTCATTTATTTTCTTTCTTTATTCCTTTTCTTTTTGTCTTCATTTCATTTCTGTCCTTTTATTTGTTTTTCTTTCGTCTTCTTGCTTTCTTCTTCCCCTCCTCTCCTCTTCCTCTGAAGTTTTTGTAATTATTTAGTAGTCATAATAATAATAATACCCACAGATATTCAGATTAATATAGACTAATTAATACTAATTATTACACTACACTACATCTTCCCATCCCCAAAGACACTGATTTCCCTAATGACAAACTAACTACTGAACTTTGCTTTATTGCATGCTTGTTCTAAACACTTTTCTAAAATGCCAGCATATATTTTTTTTTACGTTCATTATCATTCAAAGATATAATACTGTAAACCATTATATTTCATTATTAGAAAAACAACAACAACAACAACAACAAAAACAAACAACAAAAAAACGAGCAATTTATTCTTCTTTACCATATATATCTTAGTGCGGATGATACTTGCATACTATGCCACTATTTCACAGGAAAGGAATATATATAAATTTTTAAGGATGTATTGATCAGATTCAGTAAGAATAAAGATACTACCTCTCTTCTTCCTGTTCTCTCTCTGGTTTCTATACTTTTTCGGTTCCTTTTTTTCCTGTTAGGTTTCATGGTAGGACGAGAAAATAGAGACAAATACTAGAGAAGCTGAAGTATTTGTCTATTTACCAAACAAACACGAGTTGAAATTCTGCTCATCTGAATTTCATTATACTTTTAAATTAAAAGCACCTCACTATTTACAAAAACGAAGCAAATATCTATATTTTCAGAACCTTCCAAATCTCGCTAGATGAGAAAAGGAAAAAAAAAAAAAAAAAAGAAATTAAAGGTCATTTTTATCAGTGTTAATAAACTGCTTTTACTCAGATATTTTATTGATCCTTCTTAGAAATTGTTTATTAATTTTTGGTGATAACTTTATTGCAGTTTATCATGTTGGCAGTTTATTTGATGTCAACTCCAAATTTCTTTCTTTTATTATTTTTACTTCATTCTTTTCCAAATAATATAAAATCTTCTCTTTCTCTCTCTCCCTCTCTTTTACTACATGAGTATTGCCTTCTTATTGAAATCTTGTTATTTTCAAGTAATCAATTGGTTATATCTCTTTTTCATCTTTTTTATATACATATATATTTTTTTTTTTTATATCTTTACCTTTGGAGAAGTCTCATTACTAGTCTTGCTCTTATAATTAAAGAAAGAAATGCAATATCTGTTGGAATCCTTTTAGTTTCACCCTTTTGATACTAACCTCTTGTTCTTTGATAGAAAATTGCCACTTTTAATGTATCCATATTTAAATTAAAATCTTCTATCAAATTTTATGTAAAAAAATTCAAAACAAAAAACTTTTGTTTAGCTATCTTCAAAAAATCACTTCATAGAGAAATAAGCATTAATGTTAAGTATTTCACTAGATACAACCAATTCTTGATTAAGAGAGAAACACACAGATATTTTTCAGTAGAAATACAGTCATGAAATGGTTAACTACAAGTAGTATATTACCAAAGTGGCAATAAAAATGTAGTAAAACACATTCAGCCAACCATCACACACAAGTGAATAAGGGTTAGTAATCTTGTGTGCCATGTTTTAGCTAATTGTTTTAGATGCTTTTGTAGTTGCAAGCAGACATAAGCACCCTATCAGGCCCCTCACCCATGACCAGAACTGCCATAAAGACATAGTACATCATGTACACCCAGTCATCATGCTGAATGATTGGCAGTATGGGTTGGTGTCATGCACCCTGATTTCACTAATTGTTTTGACTGTCTAAGGGGTTACCAGTTAAAACAGACACTCCTATCAGCTACCTTAGGATGGTACACCATCAGAATCATTAGTTACTCTTTAATTTTTTTGTTGTTGTTTCAGTCACTTGACTGTGGCCATGCTGGAGCACTGCCTTTAGTCGAGCAAATCGACTCCAGGACTTATTCTTTGTAAGCCTAGTACTTATTCTATCGGTGTCTTTTGCCGAACCACTAAGTTACAGGGATGTAAACACACTGGCATCGGTTGTTAAGCGATGTGGGGGGGGGCAAACACAGACACACAAACATACACACACATACATACATATATATATATATATATATATATATATATATACACGACGGGCTTCTTTCAGTTTCCATCTACCAAATCCACTCACAAGGCTTTGGTCGGCCCGAAGCTATAGTAGAAGACACTTGCCCAAGGTGCCATGCAGTGGGACTGAACTCGGAACCATGTGGTTCGTAAGCAGGCTACTTACCACACAGCCACTCCTACACCTAACAGCCACATAAAATACTTAGCAGTATATCTTCTGGCTCTTTACATCCTGAGTTCAAATCCAGCCGAAGTTAACTGTGTTCTCCATCCCTTCAGGATTGATAGAATATAGCACCAGTTGAGTACTGGGTACTGGGTTTGAGGTAATTGACTTGTCCTCTCCTTCTCTTAGAATTACTGGCCTTGAAAACTACAGATGCTGGTATCCCATTCAGTGGGATATCTTGTAATCTCTTGTTGTCTTATACAGTATGGAAACTGAGTAACCGTCCTTATGTGTCTTAGGCTCAAAAGCTACCAACACATATGTAGTAGCTGTGTGGTAAGAAGCTTGTTTCCCAACCACATGGTTTTAGGTTCAGTCCCACTGCATGGTACCCTGGGAAGGTGTTTTCTAATATAGCTCCAGGCCGACCAAAGCCTTGTGAGTGGATTTGATAGAAGGAAACTGAAAGAAGCCTGTCATATATATATGTGTGTGTGTTTGTCCCTTCATCACAGTTGGACAATCAGTGTTGGTGTGTTTATGTCCCTATAACTTAGCAATTCGGCAAAAGAAACTAATAGGATAAGTACTAGACTTTAAAAAAATACAAGTCCTGAGGTCAATCTGTTCAACTAAAACCCTTCAAGGCAGTGCTCCAGCATGGTCTCAGTCAAATGACTGAAACAAGTAAAAGAATATATATATATATATATATATATATATATATGTTGTCATGTCATATAAGGGGTTACAGCTGGAAGGAGGACTGAACCTGGTTGGTACACATTACTGCTGAATAGACTGGTGCAATGTAGAATGCCTTGCATACAGATGCAATGTGCTGCCAAGTTCATGAATTGAACTGGAAACCCTATGATAACAAACCAAACTATCTAACCACTAAGCCATGTACCTTCACTAATGCAAAGCAAGAAAAAAAAAAGACCCAGATTTGGAGGTTTCTCAAAAATGTTAATTCTTGCTATTTGCATTTTGACTCTTTAACATATCTGTCATAATAATAAATGGTCCTCTCTTATCCGTTCTCCCCTCTTTTTTGACCTCTTCTATATTTCTATTTCACTAGTTCTCTCATTCTATCCTTTTCTCTCCCTCTCTTTAAACCAAAATTTTTTTACCATTTTTTGTGTGTAGATCTTCTGTTCTTCTCTCTCACCCTCTCTTGAAATTAATCATTCTGAAGTTTGTATGTCACAGTTGCAATACTCTTTTTTTTATGCATTAGAACGTGCAAACTTATAATGTGCATCTTACTCAGTGCACATCCATCTTATTAAGGATTCTCTCTGATGTTGCCATATCAATGTTGTTGACTGAATGTTATTTATCATATTCTTTGCCCTGGTCTAATTAGTTATTCTGCAGACACACAGACACACACACTATACAAATATAAGCCCTAAGCCACAGAGGGATCCTTTACATGGTTACTCATTCAGCTAAAAATAGCAGCAAAGTTGCCATCAAATTAGATCTTTTTTTCTTGGAAAGAGCAATGTAAAATTAAAATTGGTAATGCTGTCTGAAATACATTGTCTGAATAAAAGATGACTGTCATGGTTGGAATACCTTTCATCACTGGTTTGTTTGACCAGGACTGATTTAGTTCTAAATGGCAAATACTACAATACCCAAACAAATGTTCATCCTCACACATATCTACACAATGACATTTATTGTTACCTCTTTCAATTACTGCCCCTTTCCAGTAATGACTACATCTTCCTGCCTCTGTAGCTTCACACCTTTTATTTACTTACTTTAATTTTCCACTTACAATAGCTGACTTAATACACCACCTTGCTGGACACCATCATTGAGTGACTTTAATAGTTGCAAGCATTCAAGCCAGGTCTCTAGTCTTAGAGTAACTTCCTTCCTTCCTTCCTTCTCATAGGGATAATCTTCCTCTTATGTTGACTGTCTTGAGCTTATATACCCAATCATCATCATCATCATCGTTTAACGTCTGTTTTCCATGCTACCATGGGTTGGATGGTTCGACCGGTGTCTGGGAAGTCAGGAGGCTGCACCAGGCTCCAGTCTGATCTGGCAGTGTTTCTACAGCTGGATGCTCTTCCTAACGCCAACCACTCCGTGAGTGTAATCCAACCACTTATTTTGGTTTCCATGGATTTTAAGCTATTGCGGTACAAGACTGCATCCTCAGCCTGAGAATGAAATACCAATCTGTCACAGAGTTAAATCCTCCACCCCACCCTCAAATCAAATCTATCACTTAGTTCTGTCACAAGTCCAAGGATTCATAAAGCCTGAGATTAACCTGGTTTTCATGATACATAAGTGACTAAGATTACAACTCTCTCTCATGAACACAATGCCAGTGTGTCACATAATTAACTTCCTAAATATTTTTGGAACTCATTTTTAAAGTTGAGTGAAATAACGTGTTTTATTCGAGACCATGATCCACTGACTGGTTCAGAAATAATAATTTCAATAGTATTTGAAATTGTAAGATCAAGAGTGCAAGGCCTAACCACAAGGCTGTGCATCTTCACTCCAGCTATCAATGAGATTAATTTTTAGTAGAGTGGATTGAAGCAACAGGAAATGGAGTGCTTTGTTCAAGGACCCAACATACCACCCAGTCCAAGAATTGATCTTGCAACCTAATGGTTGTGACCTCAACACCTGAACTTCTGCATCACATACTCTCATGCTTCTCAACCATGAGAAAAAATATAGCTTCAACCTGCTTTAGTAATTGTCTGTCCATTAAAAAACAAAGAAAACAATTCATTTATGCTAATCTTCAATTGTTTCTCTTACTATATTGAGAAATTATTATCTATATTCAGAATATTTTCAATTAATTAAATTAATATATCTCTTCAGACCAACCCGATGTAAGAAAAGGAATGGAAGATTATAATTTTCATTACACTTTGCTTCATGTTCATTTAATCTTTTATTCTTTGTTGATCATTAAAATAAGTACCAATCATATAGCAAAGTGTGTTTATCCAACTGTCTCTCCTAAATTTAGTGACTTTATACTTGTATTCTTCCAGGGTCAATAAAGTAAACACCTGTCACATACAACAGTCTCCCTAAATTTTGTAACCTAAAGTTTATATCCATCTAGAATTAATAAAATAAATATCACGTAAATAGCACGTAAAAAGCACCCACTACACTCATGGAGTGGTTGGCATTAGGAAGGGCATCCAGCCGTAGAAACACTGCCAGATCAGACTGGGTCTGATGCAGCCTTCTGGCTTCACAGACCCCAGTTGAACCGTCCAACCCATGCTAGCATGGAAAGCGGACGCTAAATGATGATGATGATGATGATGATGATGATGATCAGTCATATAACAAGATGTGTTTAACCAACTGTCTCCCGTAAGTTTTGTGACATGATGCTTGTATCCTTCCAGGGTTAATAAAGAATAAATATAACCAACAAAACTCGTCCCCTCCTCAAAAATTGTAGCCATTAAACCTATGTTCATTATCCCTATCGTTTTACATTGGCTTTCAATGGGTTGAATTGGTTGTCATAGTTTGAGTTAATTACTATTTGGAGTTACTCCTCCTGGATGGATCAGAGGACAAAGTCATTTTATTTTTGACATGGTTTCTACAGCCGGATCCCTTTTCATAACACCATCCACTTTACTGAGTATATGAGATGATTTCAATTGTGACACCCACACTGTTATTCCACAGTAGGAGAAAAGCTTTCCTTGAGCATGCCTTGCTTTGTCTACCACATTCTGTAATGGGTGCATTTTATTGTAGCAGCAGCACAAGTAAGGTCTTATATTTTGATATCGTTATAATTATTTTGAAGTAATTCAACTTGTCTTAATTTATTGTGTAACATCTCTAACTCACACCTCATTTTTTTATATGACATTATTGTACAGGCGTAGGAGTGGCTGTGTGATAAGTAGCTTGCTTGCAAACCACATGGTTCTAGGTTCAGTCCCACTGTGTGGTAGCTTGGGCAAGTGTCTTCTACTATAGCCTCGGGCCGACCAAAGCCTTGTGAGTGGATTTGGTAGATGGAAACTGAAAGAAGCCCGTCGTATATATGTATATATATATATATATGTATGTGTGTGTATATATTTGTGTGTCTGTGTTTGTCCCTCCAACATCGCCTGACAACCAATGCTGGTGTGTTTATGTCCCCGTAACTTAGCGGTTCGGCAAAAGAGACTGATAGAATAAGTATTAGGCTTACAAAGAATCAGTCCTGGAGTTGATTTGCTCGATTGACTAAAGGCGGTGCTCCAGCATGGCCACAGTCAAATGACTGAAACAAGTAAAAGAGTAAAAGAGACCTGCATATTCTTGTATCTCATTTCTATTGTATGTATGAAAGAACTTTAAAACCATCCCCCAACCCAATTGCCATCATGATTATTCTATTGTTGTTGCTGTTGCTAAATCTTTTATGGTTGAGTTGTGTCTCAGCTCCAGCACAAACCCCAGAGGCATAACACCCTCCTCAGCATATGAGTCATTCCAATTACAACAGTCATTTGTAAGCTTCCTAATATATCTGGTATGCCTAAAATTTCAGATTCTTTGAAATTTTTCAGCGTACCAACAACAAAAAACACAATTTTGTCTGTTGCTTGATGTATTTCTCATACCTGGCTTGCCAAATCCTGATATTCTTGTCTACCTTCACTCTCTTGGAGATTTAAATTTTGGTCAGCAGGAACAGCAATGTCTGTCATGACCTATTCATGTGTGTCTTTGTGCACAATTGTGATATCAATGTGATTATGCTCTACATGCCTGTCTATAAAGATGGTTATTCCTTACCTGAGCTTCATTACTTTTGATAGTTACCTTATAAATACATTTGTGTGTGTATGTATGTGTGTATGTATGTCATTGTTCAGTTTTATTTCAAGATTTCTTGCCAATAGAGAAAGAGCTCGTTTCTAACCTAGATCCAAGGCTCCTTCATTGGAATTTCAACACCAACAACAGGGCACTTTTGTTTGTTTGTCTGTTTGTATGTATGTATGTATGTATGCATGTATGTATGTGTGCAGATTTGTATATTTTGCTTTAGGTATGTATTCTTATGGATATAGTCGCATATGTAAGTATGAATGTATATACATGTATGTGAATATATATGTGTGTGTGTTGTGTAGACATATATATGTGTATGTTTGTATTTTTATTTGAATGGTAATTTCATGAAGAAGTAGATACTTTGCGTTATTCAGCTTAATACCTCGCTCATCTGCTTTTATCTCTTAACAAGATCTGATTCATCTTTCATCATTCAAGTGTTGATAATATAAACTACAGTCAGATACTTAGAGATAATAAATTAAGTACTAATTGCACAAATTAGTCTTGTGTCTTCTCAAAAGTAATGATTCGTGTTTACAAGCTCTTTACAATTTGTTTACCTGACTGAATGACAGAGGAAGAAACACAGTATTTAAAGAGTCTTAAACAGTCTCAAAGACATGGGGAAGCTAGAGGGTTTGAGTTGTCTCACAGATGGTAGATTCAGTGGCCAGATGGTAACATTAATCCAGGCTGCAAATTAGTTTGCTTCAAAAAAGTCAGTTACATACAATTCGCCTGACTGTCTTCCTTAGAGTTTCTTATCTCGTTATTGCCCACAAGGGGCTAAACATAGAGGGGACAAAAAAGGACAGACAAAGGGATTAAGGCGATTACATCGACCCCAGTGCATAACTGGTACTTAATTTATCGACCCCAAAAGGATAAAAGGCAAAGTCGACCTCAGCAGAATTTGAACTCAGAACGTAATGGCAGACGAAATACTGCTAAGCATTTCGCCCAGTATGCTAACGTTTCTGACAGCTCGCTGCCTTACAGTTTCCTTACAGTTTCTTTTAACCTAATTACTCTCACAAGGCTTTGGTTGATGTAAGTTGATAACAATAGATACTTTTATACCACTCCACACAGTTTGTAGGATCGAAGTTAAAATTTGTGATTCTAAACCAATGTTTTCAGCTTCATAGCTTTTTCTGTATACATAATGTCTATATGCACAAGGACATCCAGTCAGAATCCATGCCAAAACAGACAGTAGAGTTTGGCATAGCCCTCTAGCTTGCCAGTTCCTGTCAAACTGTTCAAACCATGCCAGCATGGAAAGTAGATATTAAATAACGATAATGAAGATTTTGGGATAGGTTTGAAGAAAGGTTGGTGCCATGTTTTTCTAAAACCATTGAGTTCAATGCCATAAATTTTTCTCTTGTATGGATGCAAGCTGACAACTTCAGAAAAATATAAAGTTTGATACTTGGATAGTTCTATGAGTTGGTAGCTGAAGTATTTTATATATAATCATTAACATCACAGTCTTAATAGAGTTTACCTTTGATTAGACATACCGGCCATGCCTTTCCCATCTGTTTTTTCTGTTTTGTAATTGTATAACTGTAATGATATGCATAAGATCTGGTCATCAAATCTAACTTAAAATCTTCAAAGCCACAGTCGAACCAATTCTACTATATGGCTCAGAAATCTGGACGTTATCAAAGAAGCTTGAGAGGCAGTTGGCTGGAACATACACTCACCTCCTTATGAGAGCTCAAAATATCTCGTGGAAGTGTCATCCAATCAAAGTACAAATATATGGGAAATTACCACCTGTATCATCTGTTGTGAAAGGTAGAAGAGTCCAGTTTGCTGGACATTGTTGTAGAGCTGAAAACGAGGTAATTTCTACTCTTTTCCTCTTGAAACCATCTGCTCGCAATACAGAGGGTGCACACTCTCCTACCCTGATGTAATCTCCAGGGATACAGGCATCCAGCAACAGGACCTCTGTCATGCTTTGATGGACTGTGAGGTCTGGCATAACATAGTAAATTCAATTGTCTCGACTACAGTCGAACAATGTTGATGACATTGCCCAATGTGTCCTTTACCTTGCATCTGGGCTCCCAAGTGAAAAAGTAAATAGTTATCTAAACAGCTCAAGAGTAACGATTGCAGGCAAATTAATGGACAGAATCAGCTGCATCTTTCTTTTCTAGTTGTGTTGTTCATTACCGCTTTACTGGGAATTCAACAGAGATGACATTTAACCCTTTCATTACTGTATTTATCTTGAAATGCTCTGTGTTTCTCTCAATTAATTTTAAATGTTACAAAGAATTTAGTAAAATAACTTGGTTATCACTAAGCTAGTGTTAGGAACATAAATTGCGACTAAGGTTTGGTGGAAGATTTTAATTCAAACTTATGGAAACAAGACATTTGTACTCAGAGTCAGAGCCGGTTTCAGCTGGGTTGATAACAAAAGGGTTATCTAAGGCAGCAAGCTGGCAAAACCGTTAGCATGCCGGGTGAAATGCGTAGCCGTATTTTGTCTGCCGTTACATTCTGAGTTCAAATTCCGCCGAGGTCGACTTTGCCTTTCATCCTTTTGGGGTCGTACCAGTTACGCACTGGGGTCGATGTAATTGACTTAATCCATTTGTCTGTCCTTTTTTGTCCCCTTTATGTTTAGCCCCTTGTGGGTAATAAAGAAACACATTATGAAAGGGTTAAGCTACTCCTGCTAAAGTAGAATTATGGTGTGACATAGTTAAGGAAAAATTTGCTGCTAATTCTAGCAGGTCTGTTGACTTTGTAGAGGATTTTTCATTTGTTCAAGGCTAATAGCAGTTTCACACTGGCAAGAGTAATTGCAGCAGTGAATGCAATATACTTCACTATTATGACAATCTAGTTGAACTCACTTGTGTTTTAGGTTGTGATCTCAACATTGCCAATGAAAAGTTCTCCATCTGAAATAAATTTTAATGGTTTGCCACCTTTCTTCACACTGAGCAATCAATTTATCTGTGTTAGATTAATTTACTATGCTGTATAATAATAATTTTTGTGTCAGAACATCAATACTCTTTCCATGTTTAGAGCTTTCATTCATAAAGCATGCGCCTCTGCAAATTTCTTCTTATTTTCACATTTTAAACAAAAGCCATTTTAACATAAATACACAATTTGTTGGTTTCAATTGTTTTACAATTTGTCATATTTATATAACTTTGAGTATAAAATATAGCAACAACAAACATTAAAATAAAACAGTTTCTTTTGTTTCAATTAAGTGTATACCTAAGGGTAGAAATGGTATTTGTGTTTATATTGTATTTTTGTACATTAATTTATGTAGAGTTCCAAACAAACAAGGGGGAAAAAAATGATGAAAAAATTTCATGCTATGTTTTTAGTTGATACTTTAAACAAGTGTGCTCAAGGTGAGCTGTATTATATCAGTGTTGTTAAATAAGCGTCAATAATTTATGCGTCCATTTTAGTGTTTCTTGCTTTCTTTTTTTTTTAATTTGATTTTAGTGTTTAAAATGCGTTCACACTCAAAATATAAAAATAGAATAGATAATAATATGTTAAATAAAGCCATAAAATTACAAGTTGCTCTCTTTGTGTTATCCAAGACAATCAAGACAATATTCTTTTATTCTTTTACTTGTTTCAGTCATTTGACTGTGGCCATGCTGGAGCACCACCTTGAGGGGTTTTTAGTTGAACAAATCGACCCTAGGATTTATTCTTTGTAAGCCTAGTACTTATTCTTACTTCTTTATTGCCCACAAGGGGCTAAACATAGAGGGGACAAACAAGGACAGACAAAGTGATTGAGTTGATTACATCGACCCCAGTGTGTAACTGGCACTTAAATTATCATCCCCGAAAGGATGAAAGGCAAAGTCGACCCCGGGGGAATTTGAATTCAGAACGTAACAGGAGACTTCGTCTGGCATGCTAATGTCTCTGCCAGCTCACCGCCTTTAAGCCTAGTACTTATTCTATCGGTCTCTTTTGCTAAACCACTAAGTTACGGGGACATAAATACACCAACACCACTTGTCAAATGATTTTGGGTGGGTGAGGAGACAAACACAGACACAAACATACAAATATATACATATATATATATATAATATATATATATATATATATATATATTATAGACAAAATAATTGATATTTATATGAATTTAGCTACTTAAGTTGAGGCACCAAAAATTAGTGTGGAATTATCTGTACAGTTTCAAATAAGGTGAATAAAATCAAAATAAGCAACAGGATATCCAGAGGTGACACAGTGCAATTGTTTCAAGTGACTCCATTTAATTGAATAATGCAATCATTACATCTATTTAAATTCAGCTGCATAAATAAATAAATAAAGAAATATATAAATGAATAAATAGAATTTATTTAATCAATTGGATACATTTGTATAATTTTACCTAAATCTTCTCAGAGGGTAAGAAGACAAAGTCCATGCTGTATTCACTTCAGCTTAGAAGCTACTAAGACTTCAGGAAAAAAAAAACTTGCTAGAGTTTTAGCTTGTCACTGATTTTTGTGTCAGTTTTCATTTATAGTCTTGTTTATCAAATCTTTGTATATCAAAATCTAAGACCAATGAGCATTGTCTGTTAGGAAAGGGCCTGAGGGATTTGACAGAATCATAGTGGGCATTGTCATAAAACTTGTCAAGATTAGTTTGAAGCAGTAATAAAGTAACTGTCTATAATGAGGCATGGTAAAGGAAGAACTTAAATCAGGATATTAGTTATCAGTTAAAGGGGCAAGACTCTAATAAAACCAATGATGATAATACAGGGGAAATTTTCTCATGGGGTACTATAGTTGAATGATTTAAACAATATTGTTATATTGTATAAAGATAAAATTTAGGGTTATCAAGAAAATATTAAGAATATCATAACCAAAAGGATAAATCTTTGAATTCTTTTGGGTATATAGCAAAATTTACACTTGTTTAAAGTATATGTATATCATAAAAACAAAAGCAAAGATCACATATTTTATTGGTGCCTTCTCTTCTCAGAGAATCAAGCTTTATATTTTTCTGAAGTTGTCAACTTGCATCCATACAAGAGAAAAATTAATGGCATTGAACTCAATGGTTTTAGAAAAACATGGCATCAACCTTTCTTCAAACCTGTACCAAAATCTTCATTATCATTATTTAAAATCTACTTTCCATGCTGGCATGGGTTGAACAGTTTGACAAGAACTGGCAAACTAGAGGGCTATGCCGAGCTCTACTGTCTGTTTTGGCATGGTTTCTCTGGTTGGATGTCCTGCCTAACACCAACCACTTTACAGAGTATGCTGGGGTACCTTTTGTGTGGTACCTGCTCCAGCTGGATCATCAAGCACCTTGCAAGTTAGGACAAAGTCCCCTCAATTGGGGACTAATATTGAGGGAGGTGGTCTTGAGCCAGGTAACGAGATGTTAAAAGAATAATTGAGAGTTAGAGATAGGTGTCTTACTGTAGAAGGGATACAAGGGTATCTCAATTGGATAAAAAGCAAGAGAAGAAAATTTAAAGAGAAAGGTAGTAGATGGTGATAGAGGAAGAGGGGGGGTGGATATGACAGGACATACCCTCGGAGCAACACAAACATACACACACATACATGAACATGCATATATATAATTTCCTTCTTCTGTTCTTGCCATATCTAACTTATAAGTTAGCTTCTGTTTATATATTTCTGTAGTTCCCAAAAGGCAAAAATGTTTTTAAAAATTATATATTGTTAAAGTAACAATTATAGATTAGATATGTGTGTTTGTCTATGTGAGTGTGTGAGTGTGTGTCTGTGTGCGTGCGTGTGTGTGTGTTTGTGTGTGTAATATCAGGGATGAGGTGCCTATAATATAATCAAACACAAGGTATATATAGTCACTGAAGATGCTACATATATAACTAAGGAAGAGATGTTTATATATATATATATATATATATATATATATGTAACCACCTGTGTATCGTTGGCGATTTTCTTTCTCTATCTTCCCTTCCTTGGACCTTTTCTTTTTCTATGTTTCTGACGAAAAGCTTCGCTCAAAATGTTAAATCCTCCTTCTTTCTTTCCTTTCCTGAGTGTCCAATAACATTATACTTGTTCCACGTCCTCGCATTGTTGCATTTTCTCTTTGTGTTTTCATGTTTGGATTAACTATATATATATATATATATATATATATATATATATATATATATAGAGAGAGAGAGAGAGAGAGAGAGAGATATGATGCTGATGATGTGCGTGTGTGTGTCTTGTGTTGAAGAGAATTTACCCTCAGTATATTGGTATTACTCATCTTAGTAAAACATTTGCCAAAGTCAATTTTGGTGGCATTGGAATTTTAGAAGTGGTACCAAACTATAAGCAAGTCTCTTAGACTGGTCACCTCCACTATTCACTTTTCATGTAATATTAAATATATAATTAAGTGCGCTGCTCTCAAAAATTACAATTTTCTCAATAGTTTTTAGCCTCAAGCTATTTTACAGACGCTTATTTTCATGTTTCATATACTTGTTTAATTCAGTGTAATATTGATTTACTTCAATATAAACCAGTGTTTTTCATTTTGGATAGTGTAACATATAACATAATATGATTGATATAACATCAACAAAGCTAATGATAGAAATTTGTTGCAATTACGTGTTTAATATTTTCATATATCATATATCTACCTTTAGGCTTATTTAAGTAACAATAAACTTAGGAAACTTTATAACAATAACTTTTTATATGTTTACAGGCAGAAGTCAACTACATATAATTTACTTTTCCAAAGGATATTCCAATATATTTTTGTAATATTCTATGTGTATTTCTTCAGCAGTCTTATAACCATCGTGGCATTTGGTCTATTTTGGGAGGATCAGTCTTATGCGTATTTATTCTTGTCTTTTACAAAACTAACATAAAATGCTTTTCCAAAAACAGAATCTAATAAGGAAAAATATTAATAAAAAAATATATCACATTCTTGAAGGGAGAATTTTGTTTCTAGTTAGAATTTACTGGAAAATAAACCAACCTTCCAGAAGATTCCAGTGCATTATCAATGTCAAAATAATGTAAGTCAATAAGATTTTCCTAAATCTTTATGATTTTTACACTTCAATTCAAATTCTGTTCCAAATGCTAAAAAAGCCATTCCATTTCTGTTCATGGCATGCTATGAAATTATCTAAGTGTAAGGAATGAATTCCTGTTGCCTTCTCCAATTAGATCTGCATTCTAGGATTTCTAGGGAAGAGAGGTAAATGGACATTAGAAATATAATGGAAATCAAAATTGTTTCTTCAAACAGAACTCAAAACCGGGTTAACTCAGTTTTTCCAGGCACAGGAAAAGATTTCAGCTTAAAAGGAATCCTAACATATATGGTTTGAATGTGTATGAATCTATTTGCCCGAAAATTCTATATTAGATTTTCATATTCACATTTTGGTTTTGTTGAGTACTAGCCCCGTGGGTAAACTCAAACTTGTTCAACCATTCAGAATTCAATATTACCAAACAAAAAAATATATATTGCAAATAAACAAATGCATCCATTCTGTTCATTGTTCACTACAATAATATAGAATTAATCCCTGTGACAATATACTAAATAGTGTTAAAGGGGTTCCATTGAAGCAGTGGTTTTTCATGTAGGTCCACATTCTGAATGAAATGCAGGTTGCTCAACCAAACTCCATTCACAGTGTAGTCCTCATGGTCAAATTCTCTCCTAAAGTTTCAAATCTCAATTTAGTTTGAGCCATAGCTATTCTACTAATTAAGCTCAAACTGTTGCATGGAAATTATTTGTGGCAACCAAATCATAACATTGTAGGAAAAACTGCTAACTTACCCTCTCCTATCAGCTGCTCTTTAATTCCCTCCGTTTCTTTCTTTTTCTTCGTTTCCTTGGTGAGGGAGTTATGGGGCTTTCTTCAATGATTTGACCTTTTATACATTTAATGTTTTTTTTTGTTTCTTCCTGTAAAACTGTGTTTTATAAATTGAAAGTTTTGTGCAGTTGAAATAATATCAAATAAAGTTGTGGCTCTACATTCTATAAAAAAAAAGAATTAATCCAATGATGCTTACTTCTGGGAGGTTGCTATGTCACTGTGAACTTTCATCCACTTGTCAGAAGTGTTGTCTTACCTTTCAAGTTTCAAGCTGATTATTATCCTCCAGTCCTCACCCTCCCCACCGAATTCAGCATCTTTGGAACTCGTTATGTATGAGCTCTCTTCAACAAGTAAAACTATGGAAATTTATATTAAATATCAATCAACAACCGTAGCTTCATACAGTCATACTGATATCCATGTTCAAGAGGGTTTATTTGCAAAAAGGTCACTGATGCTTCACCTCCTCTTCAGATTAACAAATGAAGTGTATGTGTGAGAAGTAGAGAGGGGAAATCTATATGTGCACATATGACAGTGTGAGACTGACACACATGCACACAAGACTACTTATTCATACTTCTAAATGAAAGAGGATGCACGCACTTCAGTTTCTCCCAGTTAATGTTTAAGATGAATTCAGTTTCAAAGAATTTATGGTAAGATATATAATAAACACTAATTTTTTTTCTGCTTCTATGCAAAAAAAAAAAAAAAAAATTCAATTGCCTTTCTTTTCAATTATATTGTTGAAAATTTTACTTGGGCATTTCTTGGAAGTTTATACTGGCTTATTTTTCAGTAAAATAATTAGTAAATGAAGAGGAGGTAAAAAAAGTAAATTTGAAACATTATTTTCAAAGCTTGCGCTGTTAAGTTAGCAGATCTTTTGAAGCCAGAGCATATCAATTAATTTTAAAGTATTTCCCCATAAAAAAAAAGACTTTGGCATGATTTATAGAACTGCCAAGTTGTCAAGTCATTTATTGTTTTGCAGCAAGATTTATAGTTACATGAAATTTCATGTTGGTAATAAACATAAGAAGAATGAATTGTGTCATGGCTAACCAGTGATGAGAAGAAACAAAAATAGAAAAAAAATAACAATAATAATAATAATAGTAAAAACAATGGTATTCATTCTCTTTCTTTCTAAATGGGCACATATTTTTTTGCAACATTGTATGATATGGTGAACTGCTACATCAAGTGAGTGTTGTGATCTAGATGAAACTGTTATTATTTGTTTCACTTTGTGAATGCAGTGATTATATCTGTTTATGCTTTGAGTTCAGATCTTATCATGATTGAATTTACCTTTCCTTCTTTTGAGCTCATTAAAATAACTATCATATTATTCAAGTACTTGGTCACTTTAATGGATTGTACTCTTTCTCACAACTCTTAGACTTGTATCAAGTTAGACTTTATCATCGTTATTGATATCATTGACACTAATATTTCATATTATTGTATGTATACATACATCAGTAAATCATAAATCCAAAAGAGAAACACACTCTAAGATATGGAGAGGCCATAACTATCATTATTTACACACATACCAGTCTCTCATAGGATTAACTTCCCAGTTATTGTTGGAACTGTGGAGTGGCAATGGCCCAATGGTTAGGGCAGCAGACACACGGTCGGAGGATCATGGTTTCGATTCCCAGACCAGGTGTTGTGTGTGTTTATTGAGAAAAAACACCTAAAAGCTCTACAAGGCTCCGGCAGGGCGTAATGGCGATTCCTGTTGTACTCTTTCGCCATGACTTTCTCTCACTCTCTCTTCCTGCTTCTTGAGTAACGCTGCGATGGACTGACATCCCATCCAGCTGAGGGGAACACATATGCCACAGAAACTGGGAAATCAGGCCCATGAGCCTGGCTAGGCTTGAAAAGGACGACAATGAAGAAATTGTTGGGACTGATTTACACCTGAGTGGACTGAAATAGTTTAAAGATGAGGTATTTTTGCTCAAGAACACAATGCACTGCTAGGTCTAGGCATTGAAACTGCAATTTTATGGTCATGAATGTAACATCCCAACCACATGGCCATGTGCATTAGACAGAATCATTAGTGTCAGAAAAAATGCTATTAATATTTCTTCTGGTTTTTTACATCCTGTGTTCAAATTTCACTTAAGTTAACTTTGCCTTCCATCCCACAGGAGTTGATAAAATAAGGTATATTCAAAGTTACTGAATGAATGTTTTGAAAGGCATCAAATGCCTTCTATGCAAGCATTTAGAAACCAGTTCAGAATTCTTGTCTGAGGAAAAATCATGAGAAAATAAAATTGATATACTTCTGAGGTACATAAAATACAATTTTTTTTCTAGACTTCTTACATGATGATTTTGTATTGTTTGGTTGTTGTTTTTTTTTTTACAACCATGTTACCTTATACTCTGAGTATAAGTATGTGTTTAGACCAACTTCACCTTATATCTTTCCAGAGAAGGCAAAATAGGTACCTGACATTTTTTGTGACTTAATCTCATGCCTGTGTAAGATACTACTACTACTACTACTACTACTACTACTACTACTACTAATAATAATAATAATAATAATAATAATAATACTCCGATTAACAGTTTGTGAAGATTTTTTTTCTGCTTTAATAAAATAGTATATTACTCTGCCTTTGAAGTTAAAGGTAAAGTTACTTTCTCGAGTCATACAGATTCATAAGGACCAGCTTCCTGGTTTCCATGGCATATAAATTCCTCACCTGGATGGGACACCAGTCCATCACAGGATTACTCATTTTTGCCAGCTGAGTGAACTGAAGCAACATGAAATGAAGTGTTTTGCTCAAGATCATAACATATCACTCAATCCAGGAATTGAAACCACAATCTTAACGATCATGAGTCCAACACCCTAACCACTAAACCACATGCATCCACAGACTCTGCCTTTGGTATTCAAGTATCATTTTTCCTCACCTTGTTTTGCACCTTTGTACTTACTTGTGCATATGTGTGTGTGTGTGTTTATGGGGGTGAGTTCAGGTTTTCTTGTCTCGATATCTTTTGATGGTTGCAAATGAGTCTCACCATTATGCAAGCGGCGTGCTTCACTTCTAAATGTCTGTGTAAACATGTGCATCCATGGGGAAATATTTATTTCTTTGTCGCCCACTGGGGGGCTAAACTTAGAGGGGACAAACAAGGACAGACAAAGGGATTAAGTCGATTACATAAACCCCAGTGTGTAACTGGTACCTATTTAATTGACCCCGAAAGGATGAAAGGCAAAGTCGACCTTACTTGGAAACAGTTGAGAGTTGGTGACAGGATGAGCATCCAGCCATAAAAAAATATGCCTCAACAAAGTCCGACCAACCCATGCAAGCATGGTAAAGTGAACATTAAAAACGATGGTGTATGCATGTGTACTAAGGATACTAGGTGAAGAAGCGGCATAATCATTAGAGCATTAGAAATATCTGCTATGTCGTATTTACTCTTTTTATTTGTTTCAGTCATTTGACTGTGGCCATGCTGGAGCACAACCTTTAGTCGAACGAATTGACCCCAAGACTTATTCTTTGTAAGCTGAGTACTTGTTCTATCGGTCTCTTTTGCCAAACTGCTAAGTGACAGGGACGTAAACACACCACCATCGGTTGTCAAGTGATGTTGGGAGGACAAACATACACACACAAATATATACACACACACATACACACACACACACACACACACACATATATATATATATACACATATATACGATGGGCTTCTTTCAGTTTCCATCTACTGAATCCACTCACAAGGCTTTGGTTAGCCAGAGGCTATAGTAGAAGATACTTGCCAATGGTGACATGCAGTGGGACTGAACCCGGGACCATATGGTTTGTCAGCAAGCTACTTACCACACAGTTACTCCTACACCTATTTGTTCTCAGTCTTTATGTTCTGAGTTCAAATCCTGCCTAGTTCAAATCTTTGCCATCAATCCTTTTAGGAGCTGATATAATAATGTAATAAAGTTCCAGTCAAATGCTGAGATCAATGGTAATTTCTTTGAAATTACTGGTCTTGTGCCTAAATTAGAAACCTTTATTTTTTTCTAAGAAAAAAAAACAACAACACAAAGCATGGTTTGTTAGACATTTGACAAGCCACTTGTCATAATATATATGAATTGCTTCAGAAAAAATAAAACACTGACAGCAGAACATGTGCCAGCTGGGTTGCACACACTTCAAAATGCCAGGTAAATGAATAATAAGTTAATATTAATCAGTAGAGTGTCAGAGAAAACACCTTATGGTTTTTAAAACACATTGTTATAGGGTCAAAAACGTAAGTGCCAGTCAAGAAATGCAGGCCAATTTTAAATCAAGTGTTTATGTTGCTGCAATTTGTGCTTAGGCTAAAAGACAATTTCACGATCATTTTTGTCATTGTGTTGTGA
>NC_043005.1:72245552-72285552 GCF_006345805.1 Octopus sinensis
CCATCAGTATATACATACATACAAGCATGCATGTATGCATACTTTCACTAATATCCCCTGGAATTGATTGTCAAATATCCTTAGTTTTATATTATTACTGAAGTCCAGTAACTCCTTTTTGAATTTCTCCATTGGTGAGTTAAGGATCAGGATTTTTGTAGGTGTACACATCATACAAATTTCTCTTCTTCTCTACAATTATGTTTAAATACAAAATTTCCCTGCTCTAAATTGCTACGAATCACTGTTCATTCTTTCTTTCTACTGTACACACACACATACATAATACATACAAATATACATACATACATATTTTATTTGTTTGTTCCCATCTGGGCTATGAAAGGTCTTTTTACATTTTTGTTGGTCATAATTATTCTACCAGTAGGTAATTCTGATTTTTATTTCAAGAAGAATTTTTTTGTTTTTTGTCTTTGGAATTAGACTCCAAAACAATTTGTAGAATTTATATTGGATCCATACCAACCTGGATTATGAATTAGAGATCATCTGCATCTACAATTTTTTCCTTTCCTTATATTTTATTTATATATATATACATATTGCTGGACTGGCTCTTGTGCAGGTGGCACATAAAAACACCATTTGAGCGTAGCCGTTGCCAGTACCACCTGACTGACCCTCGTGCTGGTTGCATGTAAAAGCACCCACTACACTAGCAGAGTGGTTGGTGTTAGGAAGGGCATCCAGCTGTAGAAACTCTGCCAGATCAGATTGGAGCCTGGTGCAGCCATCTGGTTCACCAGACCTCAGTCAAATTGTCCAACCCATGCTAGCATGAAAAGTGGGCGTTAAACGACGATGATGATGATGATGATATATATATATATATAATATGAAAATGGGACAAAAATGCAAAACATTCAGATAGTTAGGTGATACAAAAACAGGACAACAAAACATCCAGATAGATGATACAAAGGAAACAAGGATGGGTCATTTGGAGCTTTCTTTTCTCAGTCAAGTTCCAGATTATCTTTACAATTTCAGCTGGTTATATATATATATACATGCATATATACATACAACAGGCTTTTTTCCAGTTTCATTTACCATTTTTTATTCATCAGATATTGATCAACTCACAAGCTCATAGTTATAGGATAGAATGCCAGCCAGCAGCTTTCATACATTGGAACTGAACCCATAATCATATTTTTCAGAAGCAGAATTCCTACACAGTCGCACGTATCTATGTGTATATGCATTTATGTATGGCATTATAGTTAAGTGCTTTGAATCTCTGTATTAGAAATTGAAATATATAGGAATAGCGCAGCTGAAGACAATCATTGACCAAACCAATAAAAACATTAGGCAGAACTTCAAAACAGCAGACATTAATAAATCACCTTATGGCTGCATATAGGAACTGAACACTGTCTTATGTTTAATTCAACATTTATCTTCAGTTTCCACTCTCTAACATCCTAAAACCTATTTAAATTTTATTGAATTTATGAGCTTCTGCAAATCTTTGTGTATAAAGTATGTATGAAATAAATTGTGATATTGTATTTGCATATCTGTTTATAATACTGTTTGTAGTAGTACTTAGCAAATGTTTGTATATGTGAATCACTTTTTTTGTCTTTCATAGAGATTATAACAAATTATTTTAGTGTTCTGTTTTAAGTATATTTCTGAAGATTAGAATTATTTTAAAACATGCTATTTCATCTCCTAGAGGATAGCATTCAAAAGCATGTAGATGCACATCTTGATCACTTGATCAGAATAAACAGAAGCTGTTTATAACGTCTGAAAATCCATGAAGATAAATCTGTATTTGGTTACAGTTGGTAAAAAATAAAAGAATATAAGAAATATGTGTGATAAGAAATATGTGTGATAAGAAGCTTGCTTTATAATGGTATGAATTCAGGTTCAGTCCCACTGCATGACACCTTGGGCAAGTGACCTCTACTATAGCTCTAGAAGCCTTGTGAGTAGATTTGGTAGATGGAAACTAAAAGAATCCCATCATACATACATACACATCATCATCATCATCATCGTTTAACGTCTGCTTTCCATGCTAGCATGGGTTGGGCGGTTTGACTGTGGGCTGGTGAACCAAATGGTTGCACCAGGCTCCAGTCTTGATTTTGCAGTGTTTCTACAGCTGGATGCCCTTCCTAACGCCAACCACTTCGAAAGTGTAGTGGGTGCTTTTATACACACACACACACACACACACAAATATATATATATATATATGTTTGTGTGTATGTGTGTGTGTGTGTGTGTGTGTGTGTGTGTTGTGTGTGTGTTTGTGTGTGTGTATCTATATGTGTGTGACCCTGTGTTTGTGTTTATCCCTCACTGCTTAACAGCAGTTGTTGATTTCTTTACATCTTTGTAACTTAACAGTTTGGCAAAGAGAGACCAATAGAATAAATATCAGGTGTGAAAATAACTTGTTTCAGTAAACCCTTTGAGGTGATGCCCCAGCTTGGCCGCAATCCAATGATAGAAACAACAGACAAAAGTTAGTTATATGATGCTCATTGTTGTTGACTTAATGCAAAGCTACATTTGTTAGGCAGAAACAGTAAAAGCTAATGAAATTAGTTGTGCTGTATTACTGGTATCTGTTTGTCAAACTAAAAAAATGTAAGGGAAAGATGTTGGAAGGTTACAAATAATTATGCCTTGTGTTTTGAAAAAGAAGCCACCAATACTCTGTTACAAATTAGCAAGCAGCGTAGATAAAGCAGTTACTGTTTTATTCTTTAACATTTTTCCTCTCCATCAAGATATTCACAGTTTTCATTGACGATAATTACTTTAAAAAACATAATCTCATCAACTGATATCCAGCATCCCAACTAATGTTATTAGTAATTTATTATTATTATTTTTTAATTTACTTATTTGAATAAAGTTTTGAAACAATAAGACTAATTAACTCATTCGTTATTCCATAGTTTTAAGCTGAGGTATTGAAATAAATCAATATTCTGCTTTTCAATTTGCTAATCTTGTCTTCGTAAATTTTGTTTTTCTCTTCTGTTCTGTTCAGTATCCATTGAATAGAAAATTGGCCTTATATAAATAAACAGAGAAATGAAATGTGTTTTCAGAATTAGTGGCAAAGGTGTTTTTATTTAGATCCACCACCCCCTCATTTTATATTACATGCATAATAACAATCTACACTTTTTTAGACGTGGATGCTAGTTTCATTTTAGTGCTTTGAGCTTTAATCCTATAACAAACTCATTAAGTTAATTTTAAAGCTAGACTTTATGGAATCTAACTATTTCTCTCACCAATTGCATTTGATTGCAGATTCTGTGCTTCAGAATTGAGCATCTTTGAAGCTGGTCTTTATTGACAACATAAAGATAGCTCTTTGGAGATTTAAATATTGATCGGCCTACTCTATGTTGTATGTTCATAAACAATTAGCAATGATTAGTAGCATATAAGTTTGTGTGGCATTGTTTTAAATAGACCTTCTTTAAAAAGCTTTATTGAATTACACCATTGAAGAATTTCCTAGTGATAGAGTTCAGATAACCATTTTTGAAACATGTTTAGTATTATATTCACTTCTGTTTTACTCTCTGATAGTATTATATACGATAAGGTGTCACAAAATGTTCAGCTGCATTTATTAAATTGTTGTAGCTGACTATGATAAAGAGACGTTTTAACTGATCCATTTAACAATGTTTTCTTGTTATTAACATAAACAGAAGAATGATGAGGCTTTGCAAGGACTCTTTTAAACAGCATTTATTAAATTGTTGTAAAACAAATATGCTAAGTAGAAGTTTTAGGTAATCTATTTAGATTCATATCAAATTGCATATATGTTGTTAAAATGAGCCAAAAATGGATGAGATCCTTAAGACAAGCACTTAGAAAAACAAAAATAATTTATATAAATTTTTGTTGAATGTTTCAAATTTATGTATGTTTACATTTGTACAAGACAGATAGAAACGAACCTACAGCTGTTATTGTGTTAAGTTAACGAAAGAGATAAACAAATGATGTTTAAACTTCAATTAAACTTGTAACAACTTGAGAATGAATATGTACACTCCACAGCATGTAGGGCTGTATTTAATATCTCCGTGTGAGAGAGAGAGAGAGAGAGAGAGAAAAGTTAGTGTATGTGCTTGTCGTCGCTATATGATTGGAACTACATGGATATATTTAATGTATTTATGTTCTTTTATATATACATTTTTATGTCCACATGTATTTGCATATTTGCAAATACGCCTTATGTTAATGTATTAGATGTTTCCCTTTTCTTTCTATATAGATATACATAGATTACAGACAGATAAATAGGTAGATAGATAGTTGGATGGATGGATCGATCGAAGGATAGATCAATTGATCAGTGCCAAAATATGATGTTGTTATCTTAGAATAAGTTATAAAATAACCTTGGAAATTGACTGTTCGGAGAACTCAATACTACAAATAGTGTAAAAAAATCTGTTGTAAAGTTTGTGTTAGTTACGGCTTTATGCTTCATCTCACAACTTATTTGACCAGTGAAGAATGTTGTGCTTCAAGGATTTATATGGGAAAATAGAGAAAAGTCACATAAAAAGATAAAAGTGAGGAGGTAGGTTACATTTGTTGTAATAATTACAAAGGAATTTTTAATTTTATGGCTGGCAAAAATCTGGTTAAATGCTTAAAGTTCATGCATGAAAGTTAGAAATGAAGCTTTCCTTCATACCTTGGGAATGAGAACTCATGTTCGAAATTTCCCCAAGACACCTGATGAAGGCTGGAGGGTATATCAGCCGAAACGTTGTGTTAACAACAAACAACATGAAGACAAATATCCGTCAAATGTAAATAGTGTAAATAATAGACTTATAGGTTTGCTATTGCAATATATACCACCTTAAAATCTGAGAATTTAAAATGCTCAGGTTGTGTAGAGTCTTGGGCATCTTAATTCTGTTGGAACTAATCTCTCCTTCGGTATAAACATAGCAGATTTCTTCAGAGAGAGGCGGAGAGAGAGAGAGAGAGAGAGAGAGTGAGAGAGAGAGAGAGAGAGAGAGAGAGAGAGAGAGAGAGGAAAAGAAGAATCCCTTTCAGGACTTTTATATCTATCGTATTGATCTCAAAATGATGGAAAGCAAAGCTGACCTTGAAGGAATTGGTACTTGCAGGGCAGGGAGCCAGAACGACTACTGCAACATATTTTTATCCAACACTCTAATGAATCTGTGAATCAAGCAGGACAAACCCCTCTCACACACTCACAAATACATACATGCACACATACACATATACACACACAAATACATACATGCACTCATACACACACACACACACTGAGGCATTGACATAGGTTTAGATGTGTAGCTGAAAAGCTTACTTTCTAACCATGTGATTTTATGTTCACTTCCACAACTCAGCACCTTGAGCAAGTGACTTCTACTATAGCCCAAGGTTGATCAATCCTTGCGCCTGGATGTAGTAGACTGAAAATGAAAGAAGTCAACTGTGTGTGTGTGTGGTGTGTGTGTGTGTGTGTGTGTCTATGTGTGAAGACACGTTTTTACAATCATCATATAAGTGATATTGTTTGGGGAAAAACATTTGGATTTAGCAAAATAATACATTATTTCTAAACAGGCCAGGCTGGCAACAAAAAAAAACCGTGGGGGGGCTTCCTACCATAAAAAATCTACCCAATGAATTCTGCTTGACCTATGGAAGTTTGGAAAATTGGATGTTAAAGCGCTGATGGTGATATATGATACAAACAGATAACAGAGTGATAGATGTGTATGTATACATCTGCTTATGTGTGTGTGTATTTCAACCATTTACACAGCAGCCAGCATTCCTTTTAATTTCTCCTATCTCTAATGTGCTTCCTTCTTTCTCCAGCATCTCTGTACTTCTCCTTTATCTGCCATTTCCTCTCCTTCTTCTTCTCTCATTAATCCCAGTTTATATGTCCATCAACACTAGTTGACATTTCTTCTCTCTCTCCAAGGAAGTGGTTTGTCCTAATCATTAGACATTTCTTCTTCCTTGAGGTGTAAAACTTATTCCAGTGTTTGAATTATTCAAATCAGTTGTTGCATTTAGGAAAAATTACACATGCATAGAGAAGACTTTTAGCATTTAGGCTCATTAATATTTGTAAATTCTTTGTATCCTGGCCATGTAAAATGCATGATCAATTTTACAAAAACAGAAGCCATTCTTAATGACACAATCATTGGAAGTTTTAGACTTTATTTATAGTAAAACAGTACCTGGCTGAATGAAACTGCTGACTTGAATTGTTTGCTGTTGTAATTATATTTGCATCTAGAATACATGTTAAAAATACGATTCAACCATTATACTTGACTGGTATTCTATTTTACTGACCTCAGGAAGACAAAATGCAAAGTTCATTTTGGTGGAATTTGAAGCCAAAACATGACAGTTTATCTTAATTGCAATCCCAAAATATAATCCAGTTTTATTCAAGTCATTTCTTAGTTTTTTTTTGTGTGTTATACCTAATTCAAAAACAACTTATGTCTTGTAATTTACCATTTGGCCAAACAGAGAATGCTAAAATAAATGCCAGATTTAAAAATAAGTAGTACTAAACTCTTTAAGACAATGTTATAATCCAATGACTGAAACCAATAATGACAAGAGCACTTAGAGAGTGCAAACCTCCACCAAGACAACACTAACGTCAACTTAATGATTAGCCAAAGATGATTTTTAAAATGAGAATATCTGACATTATTTATATTATTTACAATTGACGGATATTTGTCCTCATCTTGTTTGTTGTTAACACAACGTTTCAGCTGATAGACCCTCCAGCCTTCATCAGGTGTCTTGGGGAAATCTGAAATAAACTTGACTGCTCCCACAAACGAGAATACTAAAAGTGAACCTGCCCACTCTCAAAAATTAAGTAAAAAAAAACAGGAAAAATAATCTAGAATCCTTGTCCAGGACTGGATCAATCCAAAAATATAATCAGTTCATGCCAGTTATGAGGCCAAACATCTCTAAAAGTTTCATCCGAATCCATCCAGCGGTTCTTGAGATATCTTGTCCATGAATAAACAAGCAAAAAACATGGCTGCAAACAATACCTCCATCTTGGAGATGATAAACATCATCATCATCATCATCATCATCATCATCATTTAACGTCTGTTTTCCGCGCTAGCAAGGGTTGGACAGTTCGACCGGGGTCTGGGAACCCAGGGGCTGCACCAGGCTCCAGTCTGATCTGGCAGTGTTTCTACAGCTGGATGACCTTCCTAACGCCAACCACTCCGCGAGTGTAGTGGGTGCTTTTTACGTGCCACCAGCACGACTAAACGACTATATTTAAAAGCAGGTTTTGAATCTTTTGAGCTCCCATTTTTCGAATATTGGGAAAATTACTGGGGCAGTGTTAATTGTTATATTAATTTCGAATTTTAGCAGAAGGCGAGAAAAATTTGCTGGGTTGGGTAAGTCAATTACATCATCCCCAGTAGTAGTTATTTTATGAACTCCAGAAGGATGAAAGAGAAAGCTGTCTTTGGTAGAATTTGAACTCAGCACATAAAGATGGATGCAATTTCTCTGAGCGTATTTGCTCAGCATTGTAACAATTCTTTATATTGGCATGTCAAGTAGGGTAACTCCATTACAGGCTCAGCAACAAATTATTTTGATTCAATACAAAGGATACTTGGTTTTGTTATCAAGTTTGTGTGAAGCCTCCAGAGAGTGAATGTAATTTCCACTCAGAATTGATTTGATTTAATTAACAAAAACATTAACAAAACAACATTTAATTTTCTTTTTCAAATTTAAAACTTTCTCTACCAGTATCAAAGCATTTCATAGCAAAAGAAAAAAAAACCCCAAAAAACAGAACCCAAACTTGTTGCAAAAAATATTTTCTTGCAGCATTTTAACATATCTAGTCTGATTAAAAGACTTCATGATATTAACTTGTGCTGATTAAATTTTTGTGTACCAAAGACGGATCAGTTCTCACAACCTATTTCTATTGGCTAGTAAAATTAAAATCTATCTACTATGTCATATAAAACCTGGGGAATTCTGGAAAGTACTCTACTGTCAAAAATTAGCCAACTTGATTCCCATGTCTCAAATGCACATACACAGAATTGGGCATACTTGATTCCTATACAATAAGGATTAATATAAAGATTCTTCACCTTCAGTAATTAAGTTTGTAATAAATCAAAAGTTTGAGTGAGTGTATGCAGAAAATATATTGTAATATTGGTTTCAAATTTTGGCACAAGGCCAGCAGTTTTAGGGGAGGGGCTAAGTTGATTAAAGTGAGCCCCATACTCAACTTGTACTTATTTTATTGACCCCCAAAAGTATGGAAAGCTGTGACCTTCGTAGGATTTGAACTCCAAATGCAGCTAAGCATTTTACCCAGCCTGCTAATGATTCTGCCAGCTCACCACCTTAGAATATATAGTAATATTTAGGAAATTTCCTTATATGTCCCTGATCTACTTTTAAAGAGAGAGTCATGTGAGCACAATTTCTTCTATGTATTAAGAATGTCAAAATGAGTATTTGCTAATACTGCCAAATAGTTTTATAAAAGCTAATTTACATTCAAGCTTAGAGATATTCTGAATAAATTTAACTGTTTCAGAACACTTTGCTTGTTAACTATATCCGATCCGAAATGACAAAAGACAAACAAACAAGTACGATGCTTTATTTCCTCATTGCATTCATATATATATATATATATAATATATATATATATTACGCATACACACACATTATGTCCCCAAATCAGAAAATTATGTATTAAATAGCTTTGTGATTGTTTTCCGTTTTTTTCTTTCTGTCTATTGTTTATTCTTTTGTATTTTCAAATTCTATGTTTTATCTCTGGTTGACATTAAATTCTCTTGACTTCTTTATTTAATCAGCTCAATTCTGATTCAACCTCTTTGTAGAATGTCAGTTATTGAGAATATATTATCAAGGAAGAAAATAGGCTTGAGCAAAGAGATTCCTATTAATTTTCAGGTTATTGCTTTTCAGATATAAAATGGAATAAAGCTGAAATCTAGAGTTTCTAAGAGAATCTGTTCACAGCAATAGCTTTTCATAATGTATGAACATTGCTTCCTCAGATTTATTATATAGCTATTTCATTTTTATTATAGCGAGGCATATCTTTTCTACTATTTTTCTATACTCCAAATGAGATCGAGATATTATTGCTCAAATATCATTTAAGTAATGCTAACTTAAATGCTATTTTTTGTATTTTAAAATTTTCTCTTCTAAAGCAAAGTAATAAACTAGATAAATAAAATTGATGTGAAACCTAAATTCTATTGTGCCATATTCTGCAATAAGAGAAAACAATCATTATCTCGGTTTAATTCTGTCTTTGGGGTTTTGTTCAGTGGTGATAATGAGGTGCAATGATAAAATTTTTCTAAGCAACGATGACATTAAGAATTTTGAAGTCTGCCTAATAAAAACTGATTTTGGCTACCACCTTTAGATATTATCGCTTTTATTGTGAGCTGTTATTGTTAACTAATGCCATTTTTGTATTACTACTCTGCACATTTGGTCATCTTGTTGTAAGGTGCTTGGGTTGTAGTTTGACAAACACGGTGGGTTTTATCATATTCTATATTAATTTCTATTTTCAGACAGAGTTTGTTGTTATTACTTATTTAGCCCCAGGTTAGTTCTTATGCAAAATTATAGTCAAAAGCATTATAGTACTGAATGGTTGATCTTTTTCAGGACACTTGGGTCACTATTTTGAGCATGTATCTAATCCAAAAGTTACGCTACCAATTAAGTACTGGGGTCAATTTAATTGACCAAACATCAGTAACTGAAGACTCGGAAGATCAGATGCTGCTGTTAGTTTTGTTCTTCAATAGCCCATGGAAAGTAGGCATTAAAAACACTTTCTTCACAAAAAACAGAAAATATAGGGAGCTGGCTGAACTTTTTGAAAACAATGAATGGGTGGGAATATGCCTTCTGTAGAGATAGGTGTTAGAGGATTTGGTTGAACCAGGGTTCAATCAATACTCAGGTGTCTTGAACTAGCTGCAATGGAGACAAAAGATGTTGCCAGAAAATTGTCAGAAGCCACTGAGAAAACAAGCTATTTTATCTGGCTCAAGAGAGAGGATGAGTGGTGCAGCAGGAACATTGAGGATGGTGGGAAAAAAGCAACTCAGAGTTGCAACATCTGACTCAACCAAGTTCCTGCTGTTGTATGGAAGCTTTGTTACCTAAATTTGTGAGTAGCCCTAGGCAGCTCTGCTGTTGTCATGGAAAGGCCCAAAACACCTTCAGAACTGCTTCACCACCTTATGAGACATCAGTTCCTACACTTAGAGATGGAACACAGCAACACCCTCAGTGCCCTAGTATTTACCTTAAATGACAATTCCTGTAATGACAATGGTACTAAGTGGGATTGAACCCGGAATCGTGTAGTTCGTAAGTAAGCAACTTACCACACAACCACTCCTGCTCCTATAACAAATCTTGCCATAATGCTTACAAGAGAATCTTGTAAATTTAGGACAATGACCTCTGAGATCATCAGAGGAGATGGATGAAAAAGAGATGTAACAAAGTGAAGTAGCTATATCAGATAAAAATCAAAGAAATCTAGAATTTTGTTCCTCTTCTGTTGTACATTTATGTTCAATAATTCTTAAAAGCCTGCATTGTTAAATGTAAATAATGTTACAGATCAAAATTACAGTGTAGGAAAATGTGGCAAAACAAAACCATTCAATTCGTGATGAACAATGTATTGGGGTTTTTTTTTCAGATTAAGAGTTTAAAATTTGCATCTAGTTGTTATTGTTGTTGTTGTTACTTAGTGCTAAGTCAGTCCTGTTTGATCAGTTTTATGATCAAAGACATCTCACCTTTCATTTCGGTTTCTTTTCCAATTGGCAGAGAACCCAGAACCACATTAACAATTGTGTTCTTTTTTTAAAAAACTATTTGTTATGAGTTGAGGTAAATTGAGCTGCTATTTCTTGTGTGTTGAGATACCATATAAAGCTCTCTCATTGACTTTCTTGTTTATAGTTTTTAAATGGCTAACATGAGTTTTCTATTATGTAGATGTTTTAGTTTTAACCTATTCACTTAAGTCAGGTCACTTAATAATGATGTACAACTCTGAAACACATATATACGTTATTTATTCCTGAAAATTGATATCTTAAGATGAATTAATTCCTCATAAACCTTTCTATGAAAACCCATCTTCAGGAATTTGGTACACTAAATACTTCACTTTTGGAATTTGATCAGGACTTTTAGGTACCTCCTTAAGTTTAATAATTCGAACAGAACTAGGACAACCAGGATCTCTTCTAAATGACGATCAACTATATAATGTAATTGTTATAGCTCACGCAAGTTGTTACTGAAGTGAAGGCGCATGGCTCAGAGGTTAGAGCATCGAGCTTATGATCGTGAGGTTGTGAGCTCGAATCCCGGACCGGGCTGCGTGTTGTGTTCTTGAGCAAAGCACTTTATTTCACGTTGCTCCAGTTCACTCAGCTGTATGAATGAGTTGCGACGTCACTGGTGCCAAGCTGTAGCGACCTGTCTTTCCCTTGGATAACACTGATGGCGTGGAGAGGGGAGGCCGGTATGCATGGGCAACTGCTGGTCTTCTATAAACAACCTTGCCCGGACTTGTGTCTAGGAGGGTAACTTTCTAGGTGCAATCCCATGGTCATTCATGACCGAAGGGGGTCTTTACCCTTTACAGCTCACGCATTTGTTATAATTTTTTTTTCTTGTTATACCAGTTATAATTGGAAGATTTGGAAATTGGCTAGCCCCTTTAATACTAGGAGCACCAGATATAGCATTCCCACAAATAAATAACATAAGTTTTTGACTCTTACCTCCTTCTCTTACTCTTCTCCTTTCATCTGCAGCAGTCGAAAGAGGTGTAGGTACTGGATGAACCGTTTATCCACCTCCCTGTCTCTTCATATATTCATATGTGTTTATGTGTAGGTATCACAAGATTGTGGGTTCAATTCCCAGACTGAGCAGTGTGTTGAGTTGTTGTGCAAAACATTTAATTTTATGTTGATCTGTGATTCCTTTGACACCTGACATGTTGTGCATCAAGCACCTGTTCAGGTAAAATCGATTTTATAAAGGGTGTGAGCTAATGTACAGTACAAACATTTGATCACTATAAACAGATCATTTGTGCAGGTTGTTCACTAGAAATTGCAGAACTGTCTTATTTGAACTCAAGAGACTAACGTTATTTTCATCATTTAATATATGTATGTACACACATACAAAATACATGCATACACACATATTTATGTATACTTAGTACATGCATGGCTGTGTGATACGAAGCTTGCTTCCCAACCACATGGGTCTGGGTTCAGTCTCACTGTGTGGTACTTCGGTCAAATGTCTTCTACCATAGCCCCGGGCTGGCAAAAACCTTGCGAGTGTATTTAGTAGAAAGCAATTGAAAGAAGCCAATTGTACATATATATATATATATATATATATATTGATGTATTTATACATGTGTGTGTCTGTATTTGTCTCCACACTATCATTTGACAACCAGTGTTGGTGTGTTTATGTCCACATATCGTAGCGGTTTGGTAAAAGAAACCAATAAAATAAGTACTAAACATACAAAGAATAAGTCCTGATTTCTTTGACTAAAACCCTTTAAAGTGGTGCTCCTGCATGACCACCATCAAATGACTGAAACAAGTACAAGACTGAAAGAATACCTATATATATATATATACGTACACATACACATGCAAGCCAAACATTGCTGTAACACAGAAATACACTTCATAATATATATATAAATAAATATATATATATATGGAACAGTAGTCTTTTGAATACATTTAAAAAAGTTCTAGTTTGTTCATTTCTAAAGTTTGAAAATAGAAAATTTAAACATTACTTCTTAAAATTAACTTAATTAAATCCATGTAATCATTTTGTTTTAATTTTCTCTCTTTCAGCTGTCCGTTTGACTACGTCAAAATATATGACGGGTACAGTAAAGAGGATCCTGTCATTGGAGTATTCTGTGGACATTACAAGAACTTGACATTATTCTCTTCAAAGGAAGCACTTTATATTGAATTTAAAACTAGAAGTGGACGAGTCAGTTTTGACCACCATGCATTTGATGCAAATGCTGATTTTAAGTTTGAACGAAGAGGTTTCAATATCACTTATGAATTTAGTAAACGTTTCGTAAATCTAAGTAAGTAAACCTTTTATTTTCAACTTATTTGCTTGTCTTTCTTTCAGATCTTCTTTACTTATCTCTTTCATCATTTTTCTTCAATGTATTGGGTTGTCCGGAAAGTTCATGCTAATTTTTAAAGGAAAGAAAAAGGTCAATAAATACTTCCCATTAAATTTTTGATCAACCAAATATGAACCATTTTGTAGCACAATGTGTCTCCATCTTTCCTTTAACTTGAAAATACCCTCTTCCCAGAATTGAGGTGGTTTTGTGGCAAAGAATACATCAAGGTATCTTTTTACGTTATCCAAGGAATTGAAATTCTTACCATTAAGACTATTCTGCAGAGACCTGAATAAGTGGAAATCTAAAGGAGCAATATCTAGTGAATATGGAGGGTGGGGTAACACATCCCAGCTGAACTGCAGCAATTTTAGTCTGATTCCCAAAGCATCAAGTGCTGAAAATGAACTTTCTTATCTTCTATTTTAAAGTGTTACAGAATTAACACAGGTTATAGGAACATAAACCTTTTCCCACGAAAAGATAGCTTAAACTGTGCTCTAAATGATGGTGTAGTCAAATCTTATTTTATGGACTCAAGCATAAGTCGAAAGGTAAGCTACTATAAATCTGCACAAACTTTCCAGACAACCCAATATTTTGTAAACAACAATTTTATTCATAATATTGCATCAGATGTACTGTAGCTTTGAGTTGACCAATGCCTTGTGAGTGACTTTGGTGAAGAAAAACTAGAGAGTGGTTTACTTTTTACTAAGAACTACTTCTATATTTCTTGCTACACTTTTGTACTCGTTTTGAAAGAATCTTGACATGAATTCATGTCTTGAAACAAATTTTGTCGTGCCTTGTTGCGATGAAAGGATTGTGACTACAAACAAACAAGTGATCAATTGTTTAACCATCATATTAATCAAGCAATTAATTAATTAATTAGTTAGATATTTAACCTATTTACTAACAATAAAGAAGTAAACCTGAACCTGTGCATATGTTACTCCTGTATTTGTCTCACTGAAAGATGACATCAGTATTACTCCATCCAAGGACACACGTTCGCTGTTACTTTGGTTAATTTTCCTCCTAATTAACAATATTATAGCATTTCCTGTTACATTCCATAGTTGCTGATTATTTTCATTTTCACTATTTACTCATAGGATGGATTTGCATTGACTAACACATTCAAAGGTCTTTTCATTTTCTGATTCAGCTATTTTCTTATACCCATAATTTAGAATTTGTTCATAAACTCTATTAACAAGCAGCACTGCCTTCCTTTAAGACATAATGAATTCTATTGTAGCCTGAAACTATTTATCTTTAGTATCATTTTGTGGTTCATTTTATCCAGTTAATACTGACCAGTCCATGCTTGATCTGTTATTTATATCTGTTATGTATAGAATGTTGTTAGTTTCCTCTAATGGAAGTTTTTGCTATCATAGTCTTTCCGTCAGTATCTGAACAATGAATACATCACAGATAACATTCATCTTTAGAAGGTAATGGTTTTGTCTCATGTCACACATGATTGTCTTTAGGCCATGTAAGTATCACATATCCTCAGTTTTACTAAAACGAAGATCGTCTTTATTTCATGGAAATATCTGACAACAAATCAATCATATTTCTTTTGTGTGTAATGGAAATATATATATATATATAATATGTCAGACATTATAATCTTACAAAATGATGGTGTAGAGTATCACTGACATTTTCATCTGCAGACATCAAGTACAAAAAAAGCAATTGTTAACTTTGCATTGTTCGGTTGATATTCTGTATACGTAGAGTACAAAACTTCTAATGGTCATACCAGGTAAAATTCTATTTTTCAAAAGATAATGCTCTTTTCAACTACTTCCAAACAATCCAAACACTTGCTGTTATAATGTTATCCTAAGTTTCACCTTAAAGTATTCTTCTGTACTAAATCATTATTTTGTGTTAATAACACTAAATTACCTTTACAAAAATGGAAATGTCCTTTTACTTATCAGGAAATTCATCCAATTTATATTCTTTCTTTTTATTAAATAAAATGAGTTTCTTTGTCATTATGCATGTGTATGTGTGTGTGCATATCATAGATGTATATATGTATGTACGTAAGTATGTATGTCATTGTTCTGTTTTATTTCAAGATTTCTTGCCAATAGAGAAAGAGAGAGTTTCTAACCTAGATTGAAGGCTCCTTCATTGGAATTTTAACATCAATAACAGGGTATTTTTGTTTGTATGTATCTATATCTGCAGATTTTTATGCATTGCTTTATGTATGTATTTTCATGCATATAGTTGCATATCTAGACATACTCATATATATTTAAATGATAAACTTCTGGAATGTTTTACAGATTTTTACAGTTCCAGTTCGAATCAGCTTTCTCCTTTCTGGTTTTGAGAAGCCTACTTTCTCAAGATTGGTATTTAGGCAATGTGTTACATATCCCAGGACCCCAATAATTACAGGTATAAACCTGATCATATTATCTGGATAGACTAACTTCAGATTTCTCAATAGTTCAGCATAGGTGTTCCCTTTTTCACTGATCTTCAGCTTTATGTTAACATCTGCTGGGTAGATAATTTTCACAACTATGCATAGTTCCTCTTCTCCATCCCAAATCATTATATCAGATCTGTTGGGTTTATATTTTATTGAGATCTTCACTAGGACATTCCACCAGTACTCCTTGTTATTATGAGTGGCTATGGCTTCTACCAAACTGTGGTTCTTATTTCTTTGTCCTCAGGGTTATCCCTCCGACAGATTTCATTATAGAGTGTTCTAGCTACAACATAATGTTTGCCACTTTGGTAGATAATACTGCAATGACATTTTTCAGACAACTGCTTATGATGTGGGTGATATCTTCCTGTGAACTCCACAAAGTCTTCATCAGTTGTCACATTTTACTGCTTTTCCTGTATCTCTATCCCTTTTGTACATCAAACACCATGTATGTATGTATCTATGTGTGTATGTAAGTATGTATGTATGAATGTACATAGTGTACATATGTATGTATCTATGTATGTATGAATGCATTTGCCAGAAGATTTCAAATGCTAGATTTTAGAATGTGATTCTTCATGCGTGGGTTTTACAACTGATTTATGAGAATTTCTTAGAAACCATATTACAAAATATGTTTTCTTAAAACAGTCTCACCAGTTCTTTTATCCGTTGTTCATTGTCAGTACATGTGCACTTAATATTTCTTTGAATTTTAAAATTCTTAAAATGCATGTTTGTTGATTTATGAAAGAAATATTTGAGGCAGTCAGCCATTAAAACTTTCGGCATTTAAATTAACCATATCCAGCCCAAATATTATACCTGCTTCATGTCCAAACTGGCCATATCCAGCATCTGGCACCCACCCTACAATGTAATTCTGAAAATATACAGTCACATCACTGAAATCTCAAAACTACAAGATAATGCATAACTAATTCAAAATAATGTGAGGCTTCCCAACCACATGGTTTTGGGTTCAGTCCCACTGCGTGGCACTTTGGGCAAGTGTCTTCTATTATATTCTCAGGCCAACCAAACCTTGTGAGTGGATTTAGTAGACAGAAACTGAAAGAAGCCTCATGTGTACAGACACACACATACACACACACACACACAACTACACATACACACACATATATATATTTATATGTTTGTATGTCTTTGTCTCTGGGTTTTCCCTGTAACTTAGCCTTTTGGCAAAATAGACCAAAAGAATAAGTTCTAGGCTTATGAAGAATAAGTCCAAGTCCTAGGATCAATTTCTCTGACCAAAACCCTTTAAGACAGTGTTCCAGCATAGTTGCAGTCAAACAACTGAAATGTGTAAAAGAATAAAAGAAGAAATAGATATTACATTTGAGCAAGTAATCTGAATGCCAAACAGTTAAACTGTAAAGTTGAATTTCATGGTAATTCTAGTAATGATACTAAATATCTTGCAAAAAACAGAATTGGTTATTTTCTGCAAATCACTTTGCTTCAATAAACTTGACATGCCTCAAGAAAAAATAGTCCCAAACAGGACATTCCTCTACAAAAGATAGATTGGTATATAAAACTACTTTCCACAGTTAAGGGTAATGAATTTTTAAGTGGCTATTTCTGATTTGCACAGTAATAGAGTTAAGACCACACAATTTGAGGAGGGGAGATAATTGCCTGAATCAAGAATTCTATTACACTCGCATGCCATTAAACATTAATTTAAACTGGCCATGTTCAGCCCAAATGTTCTTGTTTTATGTTCAAACTATCCAGGTATGACCTGTTGCATTTACCCTATAACATCATTCTAGAAATAAGCAATTACATCATCAAAATCTCAAAGCTATGAAATAATGTGAGATTAATTCAAAACAATGTGAATAAGTATCACAATAACCAGAGTGATCTGAATGGCAAATGGTTAAGAAAAATGAAAGGCTTAGTGATTTGAATCAGTTTTTATGTGAATGTGATTTGAACTTATGAGACAATTAGTGTTCCAGTTGGCCTACTTTTGATTCTTGATTAGCACCAATCCAACTAAAGTTCCTGAGAAAAGAATAAAGACTGCTTAATATTATTTCCCTTATCTTATAAATTTGTCACATTATGCCTAAGTAAGAAATCAATATTGATTTAAAATCACCTCCATGTCAAGGATATTCATTAGATATTAGTGTAATTTCCAGAATCTGCTACAGTAATTTTTTTTTTTTTTCTATTTTTCAAATATTTTATCTTCTTTTTGTTTTGGGGTAGTACTTTATTTTATGAACTATTTCTATTGTTAAATTGAAAAATTATTTAGATTTGTCTGTTTCTGTTATATTTTGTATGATTTTCTATGGTAAGTTTCTCTTTCTCATACCTATTCTGTATATTTGTCTTTGCCTTCCTGAAATAAAAAGCTAGTTTGAGGTTTAGCATTGTAATAAATTTGTTTTTTAATTTTAGACAAATTCCATAGTTTATTGAGATGCAATTCTCTGTAGAGAACTATCTCTCTTTGAGGAGATTTCATTAGCAGTATTTATTAATTGAGTAATCATTGTATGAATTCTAAATAAATAGATTTCATGTTCTTTAACATGTCATTGACTACACATTTTCAACTGAGAATTTTTGCTTTTATTTGAATAACACCAAAGCACTAACAATAGGTGTAAAACACTCAGAAATATAAAGATGAAATAATCATCTTTAAAACTGAAGTTAATTAAAACTTCTCTAGTAATAATCTGAATTAACTACAAAAGTGACTTGGCACTTCTTTTGTCAACTTCCAAATTAGTTAGCAGCACTGATATAATCATCTACGTTTCCAGTTATTCTTATTTTCTAACTCAAGCTCTTTTACATTATATTATGAACTATATAAGATTTCTATCAGTGGATTATAATAGAAAACAAAAAAATATATGGATCATTTTACTTCTCTGTCTTCTGTCAGTGTTATTGAGATGTTCTGAGAAAAATGAGAACCTAATAAATTATGTAAGTAATTATATAGAAGAAAAAAAATCTACTTCAATTTATTTGCTTTATTGAAGTAACTGGTTGTCCCAACCATAGGGTCATAGGGTCGATCATACTAGCATGTCAGTAGCTGGGAAAATTATATCTTACATTAAATTTGAACTATTGAAGGACAGTATTAGATGACTAGAAATATGCGAACATAGGCACAGGAGTAGCTGTGTGGTAAGTACTTTGCTTACCAACCACATGGTTCCGGGTTCAGTCCCACTATGTGGCACCTTGGGCAAGTGTCTTCTATTATAGCCTTGGGCCGACCAAAGCCTTGTGAGACTGAAAGAAGCCCGTCGTATATATGTATATGTATATATATGTGTGTTTGTGTGTGTGTTTGTCCCCCAACATTGCTTGATAACTGATGCTGGTGTGTTTAGTCCCCGTAACTTAGTGGTTTGGCAAAAGTGACTGATAGAATAAGTACTAGGCTTACAAAGAATAAATTCTGGGGTTGATTTGTTCGACTAAAGGCAGTGCTCCAGCATGGCCACAGTCATATGACTGAAGCAAGCAAAAGAGTAAATGAAATAAAGACCAAATTTCAAACAAGCACCTTCTCAGGATTTGTCACCACCATGAGTGTTTTAACATCCACTTTTCCATTCTTGTATGGGCCAAATGGAACTTGATGAGCGCATTGTCTATGGTTGAATGCCCTTTCTGTCACCAAGTCTTACCTGCTTCTAAATAAGGTAATACTTCCCATAATCAGATATATTTTCATGGGAGATTGGAAATGATGGACATTGCTCAAATTGCAATATAGTGGGATGGAAATTCACCACAGTCTATATATTCAGCTGTAACACTAGTGATGCAACCACATATATGTATATATGTGTATATATTACTCTTTTTCTCTTTTACTTGTTTCAGTCATTTGACTGCGGCCATGCTGGAGCACCGCCTTTAGTCGAGCAAATTGACCCCGGGACTTATTCTTTGTAAGCCCAGTACTTATTCTATCGGTCTCTTTTGCTGAACCGCTAAGTGACAGGAAAGTAAACACACCAGCATCGGTTGTCAAGCAATGCTAGGGGGACAAACACAGACACACAAACACATACATATATATATATACATATATACGACAGGCTTCTTTCAGTTTCCGTCTACCAAATCCACTCACAAGGCATTGGTCGGCCCGGGGCTATAGCAGAAGACACTTGCCCAAGATGCCACACAGTGGGACTGAACCCGGAACTGTGGATGGTTAGCAAGCTACTTACCACACAGCCACTCCTGCACCTATATATATACACATATATATATATATATATTTTTTTTTTTCATAATGTAACTGTATGTGAATCGTTGGTGATCTTTTTCCTCCATCTTCCTCTTCTCCAGGACTTTGCTCTATCTCCTGTTTCTGCAGAAGAGCTTTGCTCAAAATGCAAAACTAAATTTCTTTCCTTCCCTGGGTGTCTGTTAATACTTTGCATGTACCACGTCCTCACATTGTTGCTTTTTTCTTGTAGTGTCTTTTCTTCATTTTTGGGGGATTAATTATATATATATATGTGTGTGTGTATATATATATATATGTATACATGCATATAGATATACATATATATATTTATATATATACACGCACACACTCTCTCTTTCTCTCACACACATACATGTGTATATATATATGTGTTTATGAGTGTGCATAGTGTCCTAGCTTTATCAAGCAAAATTTAATAAGTTGTAAATGAAACATCTGCATGCTGGTCATAAATACATTTGTTAGCATTTAACATCATCTTCAGCTTTTATTCACCACTGGGTTCTCATTAACACATAACCTTTAATATACATGCATATATATATATATATATATATATATATATATATATATATATTTATACACACATATACACTAACATATATGAACACACCCACCCACACACATACACACATATATATGTGTGTGTATATATATATATATATATTTTTTTTTTATATATATATTTATATATTTATATATATATATATATATATATATATATATATATATAGCCCAACTAATTAGAGAGAGAGTTAGTTTAGATGAGATGCAGTTTGGGTTTGTCCCAGGGAAAAGCACCACTGATGCTATATTCCTGGTAAGGCAGCTGCAGGAGAAATACCTAGCCAAAGATAAGCCCCTGTACCTGGCTTTCGTTGACATGGAGAAAGCCTTTGATAGGGTCCCCCGATCCCTCATCTGGTGGTCAATGAGGAAACTAGGGATAGATGAATGGCTGGTGAGGGCTGTGCAAGCCATGTACAGAGATGCCGTAAGTAAGGTTAGAGTTGGCAGCATGTACACAGAAGAATTCAAGGTAGAGGTTGGGGTCCACCAGGGTTCAGTACTCAGCCCCCTCCTATTTATCATAGTCCTCCAGGCAATTGTGGAGGAATTCAAGACAGGTTGCCCCTGGGAGCTCCTCTATGCTGACGACCTCGCTCTAATCGCTGAGTCACTATCAGAACTGGAGAAGTTCCAGGTGTGGAAGGAGGGTTTAGAATCGAGGGGCCTTAGAGTCAACCTAGCTAAAACCAAAGTACTAATAAGTAGAAAGTTAGAAAATCCACAAATATCCTCAGGAAGATGGCCCTGCTCGATCTGTAGAAAAGGTGTAGGTAGAAACTCTATAAGATGTACCCAGTGTAAGCTATGGACACATAAGAGGTGCAGCAATATCAAAGGTAGGCTAACTGGGAAGATAGTTTTTGTATGTGGCAGATGCTCTGGAGCATTGACCTCCGAAAATCTGCAGAAAACAACTTCCGTCACTTTCCGGGGGGAAAAACTAGAAGTAGTTGATAGCCTCCGCTATCTAGGTGACCAAGTCAGTAGTGGGGGCGGGTGCGCTGAAAGTGTAACTGCTAGAATAAGAATAGCCTGGGCAAAGTTTAGGGAGCTCTTACCTCTGCTGGTGACTAAAGGCCTCTCGCTCAGAGTAAAAGGCAGACTGTATGATGCATGTGTACGAACAGCTATGCTACATGGCAGTGAAACATGGGCCGTGACTGCTGAGGACATGCGTAAGCTCGTGAGGAACGAAGCCAGTATGCTCCGATGGATGTGTAATGTCAGTGTACTTACTCGACAGAGCGTTAGTACCTTGAGAGAAATGTTGTACCTAAGAAGCATCAGTTGTTGTGTGCAAGAGAGACGATTGTGCTGGTATGGTCATGTGGCGAGAATGGATGAAGATAGGTGTGTGAGAAAGTGCCAATCCCTAGCAGTTGAGGGAACCCGTGGAAGAGGTAGACCCAGGAAAACCTGGGACGAAGTGGTGAAGCACGACCTTCGGACGTTAGGTCTCACCATGGAAATGACTAGAGACCGAGACCTTTGGAAGTATGCTGTGCGTGAGAAGACCCGGCAAGACTAGTGAAGCCATAATCCGTGGCCCCTACCTGGGACGTAGTCAGTCCACCTGTGCATACCTTCCTTCTTGTGACACTTGTGAAGACCTGTTGAGGCAAGTGAGAATCGAATCGAATCAAATCAAATCAAATCGAACCAAATCAAAATAGATGAACATCAATGGAATTTGTATCCTTGTGGTACCAGTGCCGGTGTCACATAAGAAAACCATCCGAACGTGACCGTAGCCAGTACCGCAACGACTGGCCTCCGTGCTGAGGGCACGTAACAAACACCATCCGAGCGTGGCCGTCCGCCAGCCCCGTCTGGCACCTGTGTCGGTGGCACATAAAAAACACCATCCGAGCATGGCCGTCTGCCAGCCTCGTCTGGCACCTGTGTCGGTGGCACATAAAATCACCCACTACACTCTCGGGGTGGTTGGCGTTAGGAAGGGCATCCAGCTGTAGAAACACTGCCAGATCTGACTGGCCTGGTGCAGCCTTCGGGCTTGCCAGACCCCAGTTGAACCGTCCAACCCATGCTAGCATGGAAAGCGGACGTTAAACGATGATGATGATGATGATGATATATATATATATATATATATATATATATATAATATGTATGTTTTTATATATTATATATATATATATATGTGTGTGTGTATGTGTGCGTGTGTGTTGGAAAGTGAAGTAAATGTCTTCATTAATATTAACCGAACATCTGGTAGGAATTGTTAGTTATAGAAAGGAAACAAAGAAAAATACCATTTTTTAAGAAAGAAAAGTAAGAAATGGAGCATTGTCTGATGGGAATTGATAGGGTAATGTTTAAGGTTAGAGGTGGTTGATAAAAGAAATGGTTTCATTAAAAGTGGAGTCAATATCTATGCAGGTGTATACATTGTGTATCAACAGTGAGATCTTTTAGTCCATTGTATTTAGCTTTAGGTGGCAATTTAGCAGAGTCATTAATAGATTGGATAGAATTCTTTCTCATATTTGTTATGACTCTCAAAGTTCTGAGTTCAAATCCCGCTGGAAACATCAACTTTGATTTCATCCTTTTTATACGAATAATAAAGAGTCAATCAAATGCCGTGGGTTGGCTAGACTATAAATATGTTCAAACAATATCTGCTCTCCAGTTTAACACCACTATCTGGCACCTCGAGTGCTTTTAGCAGAATGCCCTGTCAAAAACATCCCGACTTAGTCTCCACTTTGAGGATATCTTTATCTCACCTGTCTTGCAACCTCTGTAAATGGTCATGAGCATTGCTTGCTTGCTTCCTTTCAGGAGAGCATGTGCATATCATATTAAAAGAAAAGCTCTGTATTAGAATCAATGGGAGAGAGGAGTTTATGCAGCAGAGCAGTAGATTATTGAGCTTCACATTTAGTTTTATACCTCTGAATTTGAGTTTAAATTCCTCTGGGTGATTGTGCATCAGTAGAGTACATAAAACAATTACCAGTCGTACATCATAGTCGATTCTGTTGCCTGTTTTTTCCCTTCTTTGCTACAACTTTTGACCTAGTACTTAGCAAAGATAAATCAATATAAACAGCAAAATTCTTGGTTTTGGCTATGATTTTCCAAAGTTTGCAATCAGTAATGTGTCATGTATAAAAGAAGGTCACTAGCAGATTTGGCATTTTGGAATCCATATCAGAAATCACTGCAAAGTGGGTGATTCATGGCATTAAAGAAGATAATCGTTAATAATAATTTTCTTTACTGTAGAAATGTTGGAGGCAGAATGTGTCAGAATGGTCTCCTATCTTCTAGATTAATTATTCCTTGATTTTTATGATATTAAATTTCCTATTTTATAATAATGAGAGACCCCCAAGTATATCCTTGCCTGATATTTCTGATATAAATTGCCAATTTTATTGAATACCTTAAACCGTTTGCAGCAATATATAATGTTTGAAAGGAAACTATAAATGAATCATAAAGTTGTTTATGCTTGTGTCTTTATATGTGATTATAGTGAAAAGGAAACATCAGATTTAACAATTTCAATTCCATGGGGATTATTTGTTGTAAAATCGATATATTTATTACAGGTTATCAAGTGAAATGTCAGAAAATATCAATAGAAGCATTCTTTTAGTTTTACTTAATATAGTCTCAGCTATAATAAACAAAATAGTTATGATGAGCTTTCTTTTCATTTTTTTTTTCTCTCTCTCATGTTTATATGTAATTTTTAAAAATATCTGCTTCAGAAGAAGAAACATAAGGAACGTCTCAAATTTATGACCAAACAAAATCTAGCAAAGTTTGAAAATTATATAGTAACTGACATAAATTTTTTTTGTTTTTTTCCTTTTATTGTTACCGCAAAGATTTGTTTTTGCTTTTGTTTTTTGATAAATATATTTTTCAAACTCACATATAATAAGTGGTTTATAAATTGGCATTTTTAGTTGTATTTCACTGTTGTTGTTTATTAAAGTTTACAGATATCATATTCTGCTCCCATTATGTTGTAAATCCATTCCTCTGCTTTAGATATCTAGCAGTCTTTTATATTTCTGCTGTGATCAATGTGTAATAGAAAAGATAGAGAATAGATTGTGTTAGTTCCATCCAGATACAATATTAGAATTAGTATTGAAAATCATGCATGACATATTCAGCATTGGCAGAAATTCTGTGAACTGTAATGAAACTGTGAACTGAAGGATAGACCCATATTCATATTGGTAAAGAAGCTTCGATGCCATAATCTATGGTAAGCCTTCCGAATATCTCGGGGTCATAGACCATTTGCAATTGATATATAAGTAAAGGGCCACTGGAAAATAGTAAGGAAAGAGATTCTAGTTGTTTGACGAGGTTAATAATAGTTTCTATCTGCTTAGATATGTTTAAAATCAAAGAATTTGATAGCAAGATGGTGGGTGAAAGGTTATATTTTTCTGAAGGTAAACAGGTCACAGAGTTCTATTTTCCAACATTTCCGGAGAGATATTTGTGAACAGAGCAGCGAAAAATTAAAAGAGTTTGCAAATGGCTGGGAATAGGTCATAGATGTAATGTTTGATGGTTGTCTACCCGATTCCAAATGGATTAGCAGATTTATTAGTTTTGAAGAAGTTGGTTTTCTGAGCATTGTATTGAGAGTTTGGGCATAGTATCAGGATAGCAATTATAAAGATGATTTTATGGTTCTTTATGAGAAGTTAGACATAAAAATATTAGGTAACATCTGTAAGTTTGGTGTTTGCAGTATTTCTATTCAATTAGGATTGGAAGCACTACAAACTACCAAGCATTATAAGGTTATATTATTAGAAGAAAAGGATATTCACAGAAGTTATAAGAAATTAGATTTTACAACTGGATATTTGGACATCAGAATCCAAACGTGTATTATTGTTGTTGGAACATTACATCAGACAGTTTTTCCTTATCATTTTCTCTTCGCTAATATAACACTGAAGCATGGCATATTATTCCAATTAAGTTAGTTACATGTATAAAGCTTGAAAGATTTTTTTTATTATCTCTTAGAATATAAACTGATATTTATAACCTGGCAAGTTTTATGCTTATGTTTTCAGCTCTTTGAGTAGAAGAAAACAAGGTTTTCATTCTCTATAACGTTCCTACACTAATTAACTCTGTATTCGAAGAATTCTGATAATCAAATGTCAGTTTCTTTAGAATTAAAAAATCTGATATGTGATACAGTCTCTCAGCTGCAACATATTCTTCAATTATTCACGAATGCACACCATAATAATCCAAGTCCCTGAAGTTTAATTAAGCTATTCATCAATAGTTTTTATTCATATTCTGTTGCAAAATAACATCTAAATCCATGCAATGTTATTCATATATTAAGGGTAGAGAATTTGCAGCATCATTAAACCATCATCCAAAATACCTTGTGGTGTTAAAATCCTGCTCATGTTGACTTTACCATTCACTCTTCTGTTAAGAAAAGTACTTGTTAAATATTGGATGGTGGGGGTGTGATAGTATTACCTTTACCATCCTGCCAAACCCCTCTAATAACAAAAGAAGAGACATGGATTAGTGGTCAGGGTGTTGCACTCTTAAAAGCAAGGTCATGGTTTTTATATCCTTCTATGCAGATGTCATGAAGTGGGGATAGACACAACTGTCTTCACACAAGGTACTTCAAATTACTTCACTAAACATGATACTCCAATAAATACAAACTCCTAATGATCTCAATGGCTTTCTACAATTTCCCCGTCTCAACCAATATGCTACTCTTTATAAGAGTTCAGCTAGTCTATTCTTCTAATCCCACAGGTGTGTCAATGACTTTTGTCACAATATCTCCCTCTTTGAGATTTACTTCCTAGGAAAGTTTAATATTTCTTTCGTTTAGGCATGACTTCCAACCATTCTGTTTGTTTCCTCTTTCTTGTGCTGCTATGCCTAGGGTTAAATTCTTGTGACGTTGGAACATCAAAGGTATTGTAGAGCACTTCCATGGGTATCTCTTCTCTTTTTTCTGTATATTTATTTTTTAGCTGGTTTAAATGTCTTTTGTGTTCCCAATTTTCACCTCTTTTGCCTATTCATTTTTTTACTACCCCATCTTCCTAACCGTCTCTTCACTTTTATGTATTTTGAAAAATACCTTGACAACCAATATTAGAATATTTTGTCATATTTTTAGTGTTTTCTTACTAGTAACAGCTTGTCAAAAATTGACTTTATTTTTTGAGCAAGCATTAGTTCTGCAGGCGACGTGCCTGAACAAGTGTTTGGGTTTGGTGTTATTCAATAAATCTTCAAATTACTCTACTAAACATGTTACTTCTCTTAATACAAACTCTCAACGATTTCAACAACTTCCTACAGCTTCCTTGAACTCTCTACAACTCCAACGACTTCCCCTATCTCAACCAATATGTTACTCTTTATAAGAGTTTTAGTTCATTCTTCCAATCCCACAGGGGTGTCAATGACTCTTGCCACAACATGGTTTCAAGTCACAAACAAGGCAGTGCATTGTGTTCTTGTGCAAAATATTTCATTTCACATTGCTCCAGTCCACTCAACTGTAAATGTGTAAACGTGTGATAGACTGGTTCCTATTCAGAGGAAATATTGTGATATTGGTTACTTTTATGCCATGGAAACTGTGCAACCAGCCCTATGGGCCTGAGGACTGGTGACAGTAATGTCTAGGGGTTGTTGTTGATGATGATGACACTCTCCAATAATAAATGGCCTTGTGCCAATGGTAAGAATTAATTTGATTGCTACTTAGGTAATAGGCTTCGAATTTTATTAGGACAGCAAAATGGAATATTGTGATATATATATGTATATATATATATGTATATGTATGTGTATATATATAGCCCACCAAATATCCCAATGTTCCATTTATATTATTAAAAGTTTCTCTCTCTCCAAAGATATTAATGACTTAAGGGAAGTGAATTGGTTCCAACTGAAAATTGAAAATGACTCACAAACTTGTCTCTTTGAGAATTCACTCTTACATTAAGTTGCTTGTACAATTGCTACTTAATGTATGTAACATTATTGAAAACTACTTCTAGTGGTTTTGAGATAGCTTATTTTCACTGACCATAAGATTTCTTTTTCTATATATATATAACAGAAATAAAATTATGTGAAAATCTCTTAGATGATCAAATTTAAAATGTTCTATTCTAAGAGTTAAAGAAATTTCAATAATGCCAGTTTGCCATCAAAATAAAAGAGCTTTGAAGAAAATAGCAAAATCAAAGGAACAAAACAAAAACAAAATTTTAAAAAAAGCAGTCAATAATGAAATAGATATAGTAAAAGATTTATTAAAATCATTGCTAGGAGTGGCTGTGTGGTAAGTAGCTTGCTTACCAACCACATGGTTCTGCGTTCAGTCCCACTGCGTGGCACCTTGGGCGAGTGTCTTCTATTATAGCCTTGGGCCAACTAAAGTCTTGTGAGTGGGTTTGGTAGGCGGAAACTGGAAGAAGCCTGTCGTATATATGTATATATATATATATATTTATATATATATGTGTGTGTGTGTGTGTTTGTGTGTCTGTGTTTGTCCCCCACCAACATTGCTTGACAACCGATGCTGGTGTGTTTACATCCATGTAACTTAGTGGTTCAGCAAAAGAGAATAAGTCCTTACAAAGAATAAGTCTTACAAAGAATAAGTCCTGGGGTCGATTTGCTCAACTAAAGGTGGTGCTCCAGCATAACCACAGTCAAATGGCTGATACAAGTAAAAGAGTAAAAGAGACAGAGGTATGGATGTGAGGTTGAGATGTCTGCTTCCCAACCATGTGATCTCAGGTTCAAACCCATGGAGGGGTATCTTGAGCAAGTGTCCTCTCCTATGGCCTCTGGCTGAACAAAACCAGTGGGTGGATTTGGTAGACAGACGCATGTGTGTGTATGTGTCTTAACATTATATGCTGGTTGTAAACAAGGATCACAGTCATACAGGCAAGGTTGTTTCTTTCCAGTCTTCCTTGAAAAGTATGTTTGTCCATAGGATGATATAATATCATCTGGAAGCCAGAGAGGGTTGGCGATAAAAGGACCATTCCACTATAAAAAAAAAATCTGTCTCAATGAATTCCATGTTACCCATGCAAGCATGGAAAGGTGGATATTAAATAATGATGATGAATGAGAGGCTCTTGATGTAATTGTCCTATCTACCAGAAATAACAGCCAATCTTTCTAAAACCACACACTGCTGTCTTGGACAAAGTAGGGACACATTGGATGATGTAGTCCTCATTACAATGTTACCTCTGCCACAAAAGATGTATGGTGATGGGTAGACTGCTTTTGATCATATGTCTTCTTGCTCAGAAGTGGCCAGAGGATCTAAACAAAAGCAACGACACTAACATATCTAAGATGAATTTTTTATGTTGAATGATGAATTGTGTGTTGTGTAGGAGGTGATAAAGGGTTTTGATTCCTTTGAATAAATTTTTCATTAAAACCTTTGATTTAGGTTAAGTTCACACAGTATGGCACATTGGAGATGCTATAGGCAGGGATTGACCAATGCCTCATGAGTAAATTTGGTGGTTGGAAACTGTGGATAGCCTGTCATGTGTGTGTGTGTGTGTGTGTATGAGCGTGCCTTTGTGTCTGTGTTTGTCTCCCACCACCATTTGACAACCAGTGTTGGTGTGTTTATGTCCCTGGAACACAGCAGTTCAGTAACAGGGACCAGTTAAATAAGTACCAGGCTCAAAAACGAAATAGGCACTGGAGTCAATTCATTTGATCAAAATTCTTCAAGGTGTATCTCCGACATGGCTGAAGTCTAATCACTGAAACAAAATAAGAAGTTTGTTTCCCAGCCACATGTTTGATGATGATTTGTGCTGATATCTGCCAACTGATAATAAATCTTCATAAGTATAGTGAACTGTGAGAACCCAAGCGATGATTTGTGCTTAATATGTCCCAGCATACAGGAAAACTTGATCTCTGTTGGAATTACTCTGGTTTATAAATCTACTCACTCAGTGAACTCTGAGAAGCCAAGTGATGATTTGTGCTTACCGTAAATCCTCGAGTATAGTCTGCCCTTGAGTATAATATGCAGGGAATTTTTAGGGGGCTGTACCTCTGAAAAACCTAAACCTTGTGTATAATACGTACCCCTTCTCTAACTTGAGTCAAGGAGGTCTATATAACGTCCTTGGTTTGTAAAAATGTATATGGTAACGCCCTTTATTATTATTGTATATATAACATAATGCAAACGTGTAGCTTTTTTGTGCATTTTGTTTGCAGAAAATAAAGAAATAACAGTAATAACGTTTAATAAATGTTGCTTATTGCAAGTTATGGATGATTCTTTTATGACTTCATTGCTTTCAGGCTTACCTTAAGGTATTTTTGTACCCGACATTACAAAATGCGTCTGAATAAACATTGCCAGACAGCAAATAGAGACTCAGACATTGCTTAGAAAATAATTTTCACTTTTAACCTTGTATATAGTATGCACTAGGGATTTTGACCTTTAAATTTTGGGAAAAAAATGTGGAATATACTCGAGAATTTATGGTAAATGTTCCAGCTTTCAGGAATACTTGATCATTTTCAGAATTATTTTGGTTTATAAGTATACTCACCCAGTGAACAATGAATGGTGTGAATCCAAATGATGATTTGCGTTTAATATATCTTAGTATACAGAATTACTTGATCTTTATTGGAATTACTTTGGTATATAAATCTGCTCACTGAGAACAGACCAAGGGTTAAACAGTAATAGCGGTATAACTGTGTTATAAGTTCTAAAATATATCATTTGACATTTGCCACCAATTTTCTTTCTTTTTTTTTCTTTTTTTTGTTTTGGTTTTTATTCTCAATGTTGAGGAAGGATGTTTCTGCAATATAAAAAGCAAAATAAAACAAAATGTAACAAAATAAAAAAAAAAAACATGTCAGCTGTTCTAGTATAAAGCAGCCAATTCTATTAGTTAAATGGGTATCTATAGGAGAACCTCATAACTAAATTCCAGTCAGCTGTAACAAAAAGTGACTAGATTCTTGTCAGGTGCTGCAGTAATGTGAATTTGGGAGAGGGATTTACAGCCAAATTTCTTTGGATATTTTGCTATTTTTAAAAAACACAGTTGCTTATTGCTGGCTCTGTGGTTGTTATTGAATTCTTAAAATTTCTGTCATGGAAATGCAGGAGTTTAGTCCTCACTTTAATTGACTGTTTTCTTTTATTTTTTGTTGTCGTTGTTGTTTTTTTTTTTGTCCTTCTTTTACATTATATTTGTTTCTTATTTATGTTTTGTTTATTTATTTTACTTTTGGTAACCCAACAGGTATCAAATTTTATCAAATTTACTTTCTGATAATGAAAAAATTGAACTTGTGCATCCCAAAGGCATAAGAAAATGAGTGCTTATTTAATAAAGAAAATGTTCCAGTATTCATGTTTTGCAAAACCACCACTTTGAATTTCCAAAATTCTTAGAGCAGAAAACTAATCAAAAAACTTTTCTAATTTCCTTTCTGAAACTCCATATGAAAATTATTTCTTTAGGGAGAGACTAACAGAAGCCACTTACTTCTTATCTTATTTTCATCTCACAAAAGCCATATTTTATGCCTTGTAATCATTTTTTGAATATGTTGTTTGGTCTATGCTGATACCATGTAAGATACCTTGTAAAGTTTGTCATTCACCAGCATAAAGCAATGCAGAGAAAGGGAAATAGATTCAGAGTCTGTGTGAAGAGACTGGAACCGCCAAATTACTTTCTTTACATGTAGATCACAAGTAGCTAATAATCACTGTACGAATTCAAAATGAAAATCACAGCTTGGAACTTCTCTCTTTCACTTGAGTTCACAACTAGCTCAACTTTATGGGCTATTACACTTTGTTCCTAATTTATTTGTTGATACCCTTGTTTTTTTTTTATATAAGTTTATAAAGGAACAGAAGTCTCAGATTATAAGAAAGCATTGGGTATAGATATTGCAATTAATAATTCTATGAGGAGCAGTGGGGGTATGTGGCCTAGTGGTTAGAGCAGCGGACTCGCGGTCGAGGGATTGCGGGTTCGAATCTCGGACCGGGCAATGTGTGTGTTTATGAGCAAAACACCTAAGCTCCACGCGGCTCCGGCAGAAGGTAATGGCGAACTTCTGCTGACTCTTTTGCTACAACTTTCTCTCACTCTTTCCTCTTGCAGCTCACCTGCGATGGACCGGTGTCCCATCCAGGTGGGGAACCTATATGCCAAGGAAACCGGGAAACTGGCCCTTATGAGCCAGTCATGGCCCGAGAAGGAGAAGGAAAATGAGGAGCAGTAGAAAGTTCCTGATGGCCTAAATTTCTGCAGCTCAGATTTTCGGTTGTGATCATTCATTTCAGTTCTACAGTAAATGCCTGTTAGAAGAGGACATAAGCATTACAGGATTTTGCTTCCTTTCCTTCATAGATCTCCTGTTTATATATAAACAAATGCGTTTGAAGATTTAAAGTTAATATTTGCTCAGCTACATCAACAAAAATATAGCTTCAGACAAATGCAAGTTTAAGGATAAAAAGACAGGTTTGTGTTTCTGAAACAAACAATTGTAGCTGCATTTTTTTTCAGTTCTGCAAAGCGAATATATATCCTGACCCATTAGCTCTCTTGTAATGCATCATTTCTGTCATTTGTGTGCAATAGCTTAAGTATATCTCAAGTGGGAAGGTTATATTAAATTCCCGTTTTCATACTGACTGCTGCATGAAATCACTGTGTGTCAAAATAAAAATTGACAACTATGCATCTTATTCCAGCTACTTGTATGCTACACTAACCATATTTCTAGTTCTATAAATGCATATAATAATATAAACGATAATAATGTTTCTTTATTTTGCCTTTAAGTTTTTGAACAGAAAATATCCATCTAGAAATTTATGAATCAAAGTTTTTCTTTACTTTAAATATATTTTATATAAACATTCATCTGTAATTGCTGAGGTGATAAAGTTGGATGGTTCTGACTACCCTTCATATGACATAATCTGTAAAGCATCGTTTCGAAATTGTTACTATCTTGCCACAATTGCTATATATCATAATAGATCATGGCATTTCAGCAATATCCAGCTTAATTCTTACTTAAGCTGTAAGGGAATTAGAAAATTCCAATTCCTATCAAATATTGCATAGCTATATTTTACTTTTTCATAACTTCCAATGACCACTCTCACAAAACTTACAGTGACCACTCAGTCCATTATCAAATAGGTGGCTTCCATCTGTAAGAAATCAGATGGACTTAATGTGCTTCTCTGCAAGATTTTGATCAGAGATCTATGATATTTTTAAAGGCAGTGACAGATTTGCTTCCACTTGAATACATTGATCGCTCAAAGTATAACAGAAGAAATTCTGCTTGGAATTTCTCCAATACAATCATTTCCTATCGAAGGAAATATGATTAAAGATTTTAAATATTTCCTTAGTATTGGTATTGATAAATACTTTGGTCAATGCAGATTCACTTTACCGTAAATTGAGCACACTCTGAAAATTTATGATTGCACCAAAAGAAAATGGATTGCATATGGACTTAAGTAGATTGATTTTATAATTTGGAATGGGAGATTTAGATGCTTCCTATGAAAGGCTTTTGATTTCAGATACAACCAAAAGTGTGATTTACTTGAAAAGTGTAACCATTAAATGTTAATGAAATATTACTTCGGTATTCATCTAAAGAAATGAGGATGGAGGAGTGGAGTAAAACAATGTTTCAAATATAATTTTATCTTTATTGGTTAACGTGTGGCATGTAGAGTTGAAATAGCCATATAGGGAAGATATTAAATTACTAACTCTAATTATGTGAGATCATTTTCACTGAAATTATTTCACTGTACCTGTGGGTAAAATGCATCATCATATGAGATGCATTTCCTGTAATGTTAAGGAATAATTACCATGGATTTCTAGGAAATTAATTGGGTTTGCAAAAATGTTATATCCATCCAAGTGGTTATTTAACTTTTATCCATCTAATACTACTGAAGTGATAATTTACAATTGAAAATAAAAATTTTTATCCAACAAACTTCATATCATAAATGCCTCTTCTCTCTCCCTCCCTCACTATATCAAACATAAGTAAATTTATATACTTTTATTCTTTTACTGGCTTCAGTAATTGCGTTGCGACTTTAGTGGGAGATCAACTTCAAAGGATGTAGTTGATTATATCAACCTTATATTAGGATTAGCAATTAATGACATTTGTGGATCAATTAAGAAAGGCACAGTCGATGAGGCATGAAGAAAGTAACTCAGATAAAATACAAATGGTATTTTTTGCACTATAAACTGATTCTGTCATCCAACGTATTGCATATATATAGATGTGTGGTTAAGTAGTTCCTTTCACAACCACGAGGTTTCAGGTTCATCCCTACTGTGTGGCAATTTTGAAAAGTGTCTTCTACTATGACCTGTAGCAGATTTCATAGATGGACACAGTAAGACTGATCCTAACTTCTGATGAAATGGACATGTCTTGTGTGCCCATAAAGTTTTAAGTCACATGAAGCTGATTTAAACTGTTATAACACACATATACATTTTCTTTTACTTGTTCCAGTCATATGACTGGCCATGCTGGAGCACTGCCTTCAGTCGAATAAATCAACCCCAAGACTTATTCTTTGTAAGCCTAGTACTTATTCTATCAGTTTCTTTTGCCAAACTGGTAAGTTATGTGGGACAAACACAGACACACAAATACACACACACACACACACATGATGGGCTATTTTCAGTTTCTGTCTACAAAATCCACTCACAAGGCTTTGCTTGGCCTGAGTGTGGCCATGCTGGGGCACAGCCTTGAAGAATTTTAGTTAAATGAATCAACCTCAGTACTTTGTTTTTAAGTTCTGGTAATTATTCTATCAGTCACTTTTACTGAACCACTAGGTTACAGAGATGTAAAAAAAACCATGGGTGGCAAACAAAGACACACACACACACACACACACACATTCTTATATTCTTTTATTCTTTAACTTGGTCCATCATTTTACTGTGGCAATGCTAGAACACTGCTTTAAAGGGTTTTTAGTCATAGAAATTGATCCCAGGACTTATTTTTTGTAAGCCTAGTATGTATTCTATCAATCTCTTTTGCTGAACCACTAAGCTATGGGGATGTAAACAGACCAACATCAGTTGTCAAGTGATGATGGGGGACAAACACAGACACATACGCACGCACGCACACACACACACACACATATACGACAGGCTTCCAATCCACTCACAAAGCTTTGGTTGACCCAAGGTTCCACAAAGTTGTACTGAACCTGGAACCACGTGGTTGGGAAGCAAGCTTCTTACCACACAGCCTCATATATGTATATATATATATACACACACACACTTACAAACACTCAATTTGTATATAAGTGTGTATATGTATACATATATATGCATATCTATTTGTCCTTCAATATATATGTACTCATACACACACACATAGATATAGCCAAAATGCCTCAGCACATTTTGTCTCCCATACACACACACATACAGAAACACACACACATGCTTGAAATATTCAAATATGATTTTCAAGAATATATATTAGTTATAAAGTTATAAAATATTTTCATTTCATTTTACAATTGATGAAACACTACATACTATATTAATTAGTTTTTTGACAAGAAACTGCAAATGTATCTTTGGAGAATTTTCACTATTTCATTAAACTGGAAACTAATCTCAGAACATTCAAAGAATTGCACCAAGAAACAGAGTTGTGAGCATTTTTCTCAAAGCAAGTTTTATTTATTTTTGATAATTTAAAATCAGTTGAGAAATACCCGTACTGTAACACCTCACTTTACGAGACCCCCAGCTTTACAAGTTTTCTTTTTCAAGCACAAGACCCAAATTTTGAAGGAAGTGCTAAAGTTTCTACTACCATAACGGTTTGTGTGTGTTGCCGAGAAATTTATAGAGAGCGAAAAATAGCTTCTTCAAGCAAACTAACTCTAGACGTGGTTTTTAAAAAGAATTCTATGTGTCTGTCTGCGAGTGCTTGTGAATCAGTGATCACAAGTCTAATGTGAATGAAAGGGATTCAGAAAATTATTATTATAATTTTATTATAATTCATTACAATTTATTATAATTTTATTATAAATGATCTTGACATCATTTTTGCATTACATGAAGTATTCTTTACATTCTACTGTTGCCTTATTGTTATTTATTTATAAGTATTATAAATTTGATGGGAAAAATACATTTCTGGGAGTGAATCACAATTTATAACATTGCTACTATGGGAAATTATTGCTTAATGTGTTTTTGTTGAATGAACGATCTCTGGAAGCAAATGAGCTTGTATATTGAGGCATTACAGTATATCACTTTTGTCATTTATTATTTTTTCCTTATGTGTGTGTTATAGGAAATGGGAGTGAAGCAGAGCAGTTATGTGTTCCATTGTTTATATATGTATACACAAACATCATCATTGCCACAATTTTAATGTTTGCTTTTCCATGCTTGCATGAGACAGACGGAATTTGTTGAGGCAGGATTTTTATTGCTAGGTGCTCTTCCTGCTGCCAACCTTCACATACTTCTCCATGGCCTGATATGTTTTCAAAGAAGATTGAAAGTGAACAACACCACTTGTATGATAGCAATTCCCATTTTAAACTATTGCCTGATATAAAAACACAGAGACATAAGCATACATACACTCAGCCTATCTTTCCCATTACCCCTTAATGGATGTGTTCCAACATTTACTTCCATACTCCCTTGTAAAAATATACACAAAATAATCATTATGGAGGCGCAGTGGCCCAGTGGTTAAGGCAGTGGACTCGTGGTTGGAGGATCGCGGTTTCAATTCCCAGACTAGGTGTTGTGTGTTTATTGAGCGAAAACACCTAAAAGCTCCACGAGGCTCTGGTAGTGGGTGGTGGCCACCCCTGTTGTACACTTTCACCCCAACTTTCTCTCACTCTCCCTTCCTGTTTCTTGAGTAATGCTGCAATGGACTGGTGTCTCGTCCAGCTGGGGAGAACACATACGCCAGAGAAACCAAGAAACTGGGCCCATGAACCTGGCTAGGCTTGGAAAGAGAACATAAATAAATAAAATAATCATTATAAGTAAAAACTCATGTCATTATCAAAACTCTATCTTTAAGATAGCATGTTATCTTAGCTCTGTGTCTGTTTCTCTTATTAGATATATTTAGCCAAATGAACAAGTTATTCATAATTCTAAAAGGGACCAAATTCATTTAGAATATACTGTATAAATATTCTTTATTTTGAATAATATTTCATATTTTATAACCCATTTTCCTACTTGAAAGTAGTTAATCAGAGATGTGAGTATATAGGTACAATTTCATTGTTTAAATATTTAGAGAGAAGTAAGAAATATTAAGCAGAAACAATAGGCAAGACAGTTGCTGGAATGGGAAAAGAGTCATAGATAAATCTATAAAGGAGGAGAAAGCTTTCATTACAGGAACAATGTAAGCAAGAGAATGTAAAATAAATGAAAATAGCATTAATAGAGAAACAGGGCGGAAGGGAAGAAATCACAACGCAGCAGATGTTATCAAGATCTCTTTAAATATTTGGCAACTATAGTAGAGTTAAACCAGTAAAATTAATTTGAAATTTAAATTAATCAATGCAATTTGTAGCTAAGAGTCACATACAAAGGCTTTGTATAAAAGGGGATTTAAGGATAAAATCTATAGTATTAAATCAAATACAACTCAGTAAATAATAAGAATAGAAAAAGAGACATCTGTTGGTTGTTTAGAGGTAGTTATTAATACAAGAAAAATTTTTCTTTAAGTTACTAAAATGGTATTTCTCACTGCAGTATAGATATTGATGAATATTTAATGAAAATATTAAGATTTCCTATTTCGCTGCAGTTAATTTAACCCTAAATATAGTCCCTCCTAATCTGGTTTTGATTAAATTTGGATAAGTTAAGTGAAACTAGGACTGTCCTTACTTTTAACTACTGCATGCACTTTGTTTCACACATCCTAACTCTAACTATTTGACGAAAGTCATTGGGTATCAAAATGATAGAAACACTACTAATACCTCTAATTAAGAACCTTCCATAAAGATTTTCTCTTTGATAAGGACGTTATTGTGTTTATGATATACAACCTGTGAATCTCAACTTTCTGGGTGTATCTAAAGTAATCTGATTGCATACCAAGGAGATCAATATATATATATATATAGTTAATCCAAACATGAAAACACAGCAATGCAAGGACGTGGAACAAGTATAGTATTATTAGACGCTCAGGAAAGAAGGAAGGAGGGAGGGTTTAACGTTCTGAGCGGAGCTCTTCGTCAGAAACATGGGAAAAGGAAAGATCCAAACAAGGGAAAACGGAACAAAAAAATCGCCAACGGTACACATGCAGTCACATTTTGAATATATATATATATATGGGACCAGCAAAAGTTGCTTCGCCACATACCGAAATTTAGAAATAGCAGTCAAACTATGTGGTGAAGCAACTTTTGCTAATCCCTTAATTATGTTTATAATTATGAAAAATACTTTTTGTATAAGTTTTTACCGATAATGGGTTTTTTTTTTTCCATACCGAACTACTTGGTAAAATTATTAATTATTAAATTAATAATTCTTTACCCTATATTTATAATAAATATATATAGATATAGATACAAATATAAATAATATAAAATAAATATAAGAGAGTGGTCACTATATGGCTCACTCTAGCACCAGTTAATCCAAATAAAAAATAACAAAAATACAGATTATTTTGGGACAATTGTTTCGCTATTAATGAATTAAATGTAATTTTACTTACAAAAAAATCCACTTGTAGCTCGTCAGCCAAAACTATCTGGATGAAATCCACTCAATCACACGCCAATTTTACCATAACGATAATACGCGTGTGGTTCAATTGATTACATCCGACGTTATAATTCAAATGCCCCAACTAACAGCGCGCCAAACTTTCACGGAAAACAATACAGCATTTAGAAATAAATGCAGCATAATTATAATTAATTAATAAGGGTGAGAGAATTAGATGCTAATTTAATAGTATATCTATTCAACACCAAGTGGCCTAGTGCTCCGAGAAACCTGGATTATTATAATATTATATAATATATTATAATATTTTTACAAAATAAATATAAGAGAGTGGTCACTATATGGCTCACTCTAGCACCAGTTAATCCAAAAGGTTTCAACCACAAAATACATGTTTCCCATGAAAGTCAGTACGATTGTTAGCTCACAGGACAGGGCAAATAAAAAATAACAAAAATACAGATTATTTTGGGACAATTGTTTCGCTATTAATGAATTAAATGTAATTTTACTTACAAAAAAATCCACTTGTAGTTCGTCAGCCAAAACTATCTGGATGAAATCCACTCAATCACACGCCAGATTTTACCATAACGATAAATACGCGTGTGGTTCAATTGATTACATCCGACGTTATAATTCAAATGCCCCAACTAACAGCGCGCCAAACTTTCACGGAAAACAAGTAAAGGATGAATGATATCTGTTGTATTCTTACCATTTCTATCAAAATAACTTTTAAGCTCAAATGCTTAAGATGTACATATTTCTTTAAGTATGTTTGAAAGTATATTTATTGAAGTATGTGCATATACATATGTATGAGTGTATATGCATATGTGTATATCTGTATGTATATATATATATATATATATATATATATATATATATAAACACACAGACATATTTATACATGTGTGTATATATATGTATACGTAATACATATTTAGAATAAAAGGTAGTAAAATATAAATTTGACAAATTTAATTATTGAATTGTGCTCAGTAGCTGTTTCATAGGCATTAAATATCATTACATATATATTATTATATAATTATGATAGATAATTAATTTTAAAATGACATGTTTAAATACATAGCTCTCAAGAATCTTTTTAACCAATTCTGTATGCAGATGAATGTGTGTTCCACCAGAATTTACTGCAACATTAGAGTTTAACTGCATGTTAAAGAGATTGAAAGTCATCCCATAAATAATGCGGTTTCTTTACACTTCTTTTATTTTTCAAAATTAAGATAAACAAATTTATTTTTAATCTAAAATATACTCTCCTTCATTTTCTACAATGCTCTTCCATCCATCTTGTAGACTTGCATGGTCCCTTTTCCAAAATTCACTTG